>NW_027185896.1:11234917-11416112 GCF_028583685.1 Petaurus breviceps papuanus | reverse complement strand
AGCAATCGGGGTTAAGTAACTTGCTCAAGGTTACACGGCCAGTTATTTCTGGGTGTGGTGCTGAGTGTCTGAGCCCGGATTTGATCTCCAGGTCGTCCCAACACTGGAGCCGGTGCTCTTACTCGCTGAGCCACCTGGCTGCCCCTAAGCAATTGGGGTTAAGTAACTTGCTCAAGGTTACACGGCCAGATGTTTCTGGGTGGGTGCTAAGTGTCTGAGCCCGGGATTCGATCTCCAGGTCTTCTCAACACTGGAGCCGGTGCTCTTACTCGCTGTGCTACCTGGCCGCCCCGGAGTGATTCTCTTTAGTGAGCTTTTGAGATTCTTTTTCCATCTAGAAAATTAGGGTTTTCAAGGCATTTTCTCCCCATTCTTTGCAGTATCTCTGCATCTTATTATATGGCTGATTTTTTTTGTGAAAGAAAATTCCACATGGTATTGAAAAATATATATTATTTTGTGGTCCCATTAAGAAGATACTGTCTTTTATCTGTGGTTTCTCCTGTGATTTGTTCAGTTCTATTTTCCAATTTATTTTTTTGTTAAATTTATCCAAAATTGAGACAATGAAATTTGTAGTCATTATTGTGTTACAGTCTATTTTTTATGTATTCTTTTTCATATTTTTAGTTCACTTTTATTTTATACTCAGGTCTGAATTCTTTCCCTCTTGCCCTTCTCCTCCAACTACTCAGAAAACAGGAAAAACAAAACCTGTCTCACACACAATAATCTAACTATATGTATTCTTGTGGTTCAGAGAATGTTTCCTTTATGAATTTAGATGCTATAGCATTTGGAACATCTAAGTTTAAAACTGACATTGATTTTGTGTTGTTTATGGTTCTATACAGCATAATGTAGCTTCTTTATTTATCCCTTTCAGTTTTGAATGTTTGGTGTTTTTTTTCCTTTGTCTGATAGCATGATTTCAACTCCTAATTTTGGATTTACTTGATGCATGCTAACTATTTTTTCCAATGCCTCAATTTTATTCTGCGTATAACTTGTTTTTTTCAAATATGTTTCTTGGAAGCAATAGACTGTGAAGTTTTGTTTTCTTAGCCTGTCAATTTTTTTTGTTTGTTTTATTGGATTGTTTAATCCATTCACATTTAAAGTTAGGAGAGTTAGGTTTATAATTTCCTCCATTTGTCTCTAAGATTGGATTTTCTCTTCAAATTATGATTTGTTTTCTGTGCCCATTAGAATCATAGTAAGGCCTCTTCAGTTATTTTAGCTTAATCTCTGTTAGTCCAGTTCTATTTCCACTTGCTGTCTTTCCCCTTTACCCTCAAACTCCTTTTTCTTCTTTTTTTTTTCTGTTTTGGAAGGCAGAGGGCAGGGCGACTGGGGTTAAGTGGCTTGTCCAAGGTCACATGGCTAGTAAGAGTTAGGTGTCTGAAGCCGGATTTAATCAGGTCCTCCTGACTCCAGGACCAGCGCTCCATTCACTGCACCACCTAGCTACCCTCCCCACCCCCCGCCACTTTCTTCTTAACCCATTTCCTTGGTTTTGAAGTTTTGCTTATTATTATTAGTTCCTTTGTCTTTCATCTAGTTATTTAATTCTTCCCCTATTTTGTTTCTTTCAATTAAATAGTCAAATAGAATACCTCTTCTTTTCTGCCCTTTAAATTTGTTTTATTTGTTAGTTTTTAAGTTTTAATTTTTTGTGTAGAAGCTGCCAGATCTTGTGTTATCCTGATCGTTTCCACAATATTAAAATTGTTTCTTCCTGGCTATTTGTGATATTTTCTCCTTGATCTGGGATCTTCTGAACCTGGCTATAATATTCCTAGGAGTTTTCTTTTTGGGATCTTTTTCAGGAAGTGATTGGTGGATTCTTTCAACCTCTATTTTTCCCTCTGGTTCTAAATTGCCATCAGGGCAATTTTCCTTGATAATTTCTTAGAGGATGATTTCTAGATTCTTTTTTTGATTATGCCTTTCAGGTAGTCCAATAATTTTTAAATTCTCTCTCCTGTATCTATTTTCCAGGTTAGTGGTTTTTCCAAAGAGATATTTCACATTGCCTTCTATTTTTTCATTTGTTTGGATCTGTTTTATAGCATCTTGATATCTCATAAAGTCATTATCCTCCATTTGCTCCAATCTAATTCTGAAGGAATTATTCTCTTCAGTGACTTTTTGGAATTCCTTTATCATCTGGCAAATTAGGCTTTTTAAGGCATTCTTCTCATTGGCTTTCTGGGCCTCTTTTGCCATGAGTTAATCTATTTTTTTTTGGAAGGGCAATTGGAGTTAAGTGACTTGCCCAAGGTCACACGGCTAGTTTTCGTGTTAAGTGTCTGAGGCTGGATTTGAACTCAGGTCCTCCTTACTCCAGGGCTGGTGCTCTATTCACTGTGCCACCTAGCCGCCCCGAGTTAGTCTATTTTTAAGGTGTTATTTTCTTCAGTATTTTTTGGGGTCTCCTTCAGCAGGCTGTTGACTCCCTTTTCATGATTTTCTTACATCATTCTCATTTCTCTTTCCAATTTTTCCTCCACTTCTCTTAACTGATTTTCTTTTTTTCTTGGAGAGCAACTGAGATTAAGATACTTGCCCACGGTCACACAGCTAGTTTTCGTGTTAAGTGTCTGAGGCCACATTTGAACTCAGGTCCTCCTGACTCCAGGGCCAGTGCTCTATACACTGTGCCACCTCTTACCTGATTTTCAAAATCCTTCTTAAGCTCCTCCATGGCCTGTAACCAACTCATATTTTTCCTAGAAGCTTTTGATGCAGGAGTTTTGACTTCATTGACTTCTTCTGGTTCCATGTTTTGATCCTTTTTGTCCCCATAAAAGTATTCTATGGTCTGACTGCGCATCCTCTGCTTGCTCATCTTGCCAGCCAATTACTTAAATTTTGAGCTCTTTGCCACGGTAGAAATCTGCTTCCAGAGTGCAGAGAACTATGTCCCAAATCGTTGGGGTTTTTGCAGATGTTGTCAGGGCTATGAGGAGGGCGCCTTCTCTACAGATACCCCAAGTTCTGGCACACTGGCCACACACCCCAGGACCATCACCCAAGGCTGCGATCCAGATCCAAGTAGGTCAAAGCAAGAACAATTACCCTCTAAACCGTCGTTTGGTCCCCCTAGTATCTGCAGGCCAGGAGCTCCAGAGGCAGCCACGCAGGGCAGCAGCTGCAGCCACTGTGCCTCCACCACCTCTAGTCCCAGGGACAGGGGTCGGACCTCACTCTTCCATCACCCAGTTCCAACAGAGTTCCCCACTGACCTTTTACTTTCTCTTTGGCATTTATGGGTTGAGAAGTCTGGAAACCACCAGAACTGCTGGTGATTCACTCCCCTGAAGTCTGCTCTGGGTGGTCTGTGACGTGGGTTAGAACAACCCCAGGTTTGGTCGCATGAGGTTCACACGGGACTGTGGTTGGATGCCAGTACAGTGCGATAGACCCTCCTGTCGGCCTGCCAGCCTACCTTCAGCAGATTTGTTTCTGTCACTTTGTGTGTTCTGTAGCTCTAAAATTTGTTTAGAGTCATATTTTACAAGTATTATAGGTATTATAGGAGAGGGAGCCATGTGGAGTTCCTGTTTTTACTCCACCATCCTGGCCCTTCCTGAGATCTTTGATAACTTCAGTCTTTTTTTTTCTTTATATTCCCCTATTGCTCCCCACTTAAAGGGTACTCCTTCCCCTTTGATAGCCGTTTTTATGAGGAATGAACATCAAAACAGCTCAGTCTCTTCCCATAATGGGCAATTCCCAGGTCTCTGACTCAAGTGATTTCTAGAGACAGGACTGGCCCCCAGCTAGATGCTGGGTTCTTTCCCTCAAACTAAATGAAGTGTTAAACATCCCTCTTCTCCAACAAGTGCCCCGCTCCATTCCCTCTGTTCCTTAGTACTCTGCATCATAAAGCCTTGCCACCACACTGCTGTGGCCTCAGCAAATTTTTGCTTTTTAGAGTTTGGATCTTCTAGACACTGGTTTTGACAGCACTTGGGAGTTTTACATGCACCTGGCTGAGTTTGACACCTCTAGTGTAACAGATGGAAGAATAGCAGTTGAAGCCATGAAGATCTGAGTTCAAAAACTCCATGTCTGATACTAGCTATATAAGTCACCTGGAGAAGTCCCTTAACCAATCTGTGCCTCTGTGAACTAAGGGAGTTGGACTCAATGACCTCTAAAGTCTTCATATATAAATGTGATAATATTGTATCACTAACCATCTAACTTTCTTTTTACTCCTTTAGAATGCTAGAAAGGTCAACAAAGACTGACCCACTTATTAAGACTATCAGTTTAAGAAGAATGAAAATCAGTGGGTAAGAAATAGAGGAGATTCTGAAATCATTCTCAGCCTGGAGATGTTCACACTAAGAAAGACACCTAGAAACTAAAATCAAGTGAGTAAACAGCATATACACCTATTCCATCTTACACGCTCATGGAGTAGTGGAATGGTGAGCATCAGCATCATTTCTATTTTCCCTCCTTTAGCAAAATATGTTAAGTTGAATTTAAATTAAATCTACTGTTAAACTGTGAATTTTGAAATAACCAATCTTGGCCAAGGGAAGAGAAGAAATGTATCTCCCTCTTCTCCATAGAAAAGTGCGACTATGGGCTTAGAATGTTTCTGCATATGTTGCCTGATGCAGTGAATGCCTTGTTTTTAAATGTTTTTCTTTATTACTAGGAAAGGCTCCTTTGCTACATCTGAGAAGCATAATAACCAAAGGTAACTTTTTTTTTTTAAAAGAAGAAGCAATATATGAATGTTCTGGATTGGTAAACATCCAACTCAAATTACTGCGTAACTGTTCTGCCTCTATCAATAATATACTGAATTCTTAGATTAACAAACATCAACAATTGCTGTACTATTGTCCATACAACAAAAATTCCTTTTCCTTCAGTGTTTAAATCATTAGTTTTATACTCTGCTTCCCAACAAGTATGGCATATTCTGGGTAAAGATAACAAAACAAAGTAGGAGGAAATATTTCAAAATGTCTTATCAGTTTAAGAAAAATCCAGGTGATATTTTGGTCATATGGCCAAATATCCAGTACCAACTTCTTTCCATGATGCTTGGTAAATGAGACACTTAATTTATCTCATCTGATTAAGAAGCCCTCTGGCTTTCCTTCTTCTTGGGTATCTAGGTATTAAAGTGGCTAGAACAAGGTGCCTGGAGTCAGGACGACGTGAGTTCGAATTTTATTTCAAGACACTTACTAGTTGTGTGACCCTGGGAAAAATTATGCAATCTCTCTGTTCCTTGATTTCCCCAAATATAAAATGGAGATAATAATAGCACCTCCCTCACAAGGCTGTTGTGAGGATTAAATGTGATAATATTTGTAAAGCATTTAACATAGGGCCTGCATGTAATAGGCACTTAATAAATGCTAGTTCCATACAGTTTTCAATTGAAGAAATTAAAGTTACCTATAGTCAATGAAAAAATGTTCTAAATTACTATTGATTAGGGAAACAGAAATTAAAATAAAACACCTATCAAACTGGCTAACATAACAAAACAGGAAAATGATAACTGTTGGAGACAATGTGGGAAAATTGGAACACTAATGCATTGTTGGTAGTTATAAACTGATCCAACCATTCTGGAGAACAATTTGGAACTGTGCCCAACAGGCTATAAAACTCCATACCCTTTGATCCAGCAATATCAGTACTCGATCTATATCCTAAAGAGATCATAAAAAAGGGAAAAGGACCCACATGTACAAAAAAATATTAATAGCAGCTCTTTTTGTGATGGCAAAAAACTGGAAAGGGAATGCCCATCGGCTAGGGAATGTCTAAACAAGTTGTGGTATATGAATGTAATGGAATACTATTATAAGAAATGATGAGCAGAAATTTCAGATTTCAGAAAAACCTGGAAAGACTTACACAAATTGAAGCTAAGCAATAAGAACCAGGAGAATATTGTACACAGTAACAGCTATACTGTGCAATGACTAACTTTGACAGACTTAGCTCTTCTCAGCAATACAATGATCTAAGACAATTCCAAAAGACGCATGATGGAAAATGTTATTCACATCCAGAGAAAGAACTATGGAGTTTGAAATCAGATCAAAGCATGCTATTTCCTTTTTTTTACTTTCTTGTGGTTTCCCCCTTTTTTTCTGCTTCTTTCACAAGATGACTAATGTGGAAACATGTTTAATATGACTGTACATGTATAGCCCATATGAGATTGCCTGCTGTCTTGAGGAGGGGGAGGAAGGGAGAAAAAAATTGGAACTCAAAATCTTATAAAAGTAAATGTTTAAAACTATTTTTACATGTAATTATAAAAATTGTACATTTTACATGTAATTAGAAAAAATAGAATACGATTAAGTGGAAAAAATAAAATAAATAAATGTTGTTCCAAGCTATGGTATATGATTGTAATGGAATATTATTGAACTATAAGAAAAGATAAACAGGATGATTTCAGGAAAACCTGAAAAGACTTACATAATCTGATACATAGTGAAGTGAACAGAACCAGAAGAATATTGTACATAGTAATAGCAATATAGTTCAATGAAGAACTGTGAATGACTTAGATATCCTCAGCAATACAATGATTCAAGACAATTCAAAGGACTAATGAGGAAGTTTACTATCTGCCTCCAGAGAATGAACTGATATTGCTTGAATCATTTTATTTCTTTCATTTTTTTTCCTTTGAGGCTTCCTGTACAAAATGACTAATATGGAAATGTTTTACATAATTGCATATGTATAACCTAAATCTGATTGCTTACCATCTGGGGGGAAGAAAGGAGGAGGGAGAGGAAAGGGGAGGAAGGAAGAGAATTTGGAACTCAAAACTTTATGTAGTGATTAGAGGAGCAGCATAGAAGAGTGGGAGCTATACTAGGGGCAAGTCACTTCACCATTCACACTTGTCTGCACTGGTAGAGAAGACATCCTCATTAGGGATCCGTTATACTAATTATATCAGAGTTAAACAGCCTATCCCTAAATCATGACTAGTCAGTAGGGTAATGTACCTCCCTCCCCACTGCCAAAATAAGAATGAGAGATAGTCATTTTGCCGAAGCATAGAAATAAGTCAAGCAGTTTGACTCAATTCAGACCTTCAAAAAGTGTGTCTCTTCTGTACTGAGGCACTGAACCAGGGACGTAGGCACGGGGGCAAAAACTAGAAAGAAATAATCAAAACAATATCTGTTTTCAAGAAGCTTATATTTGACTATGTTATGCAGGTGATCAAAGAAATGTAAATATAAGGAAATTTGAAGAGGGAGAAGAATATTAGTTGAGGAGGTCAGAAAAGGCTTTACATAGGAGCTTTCAAGCTGAGCAATGTGGAAGTTCAAGGGGTGAAGAGAGAATGCACTTCTGAATGGTAGCTAGTTTATGGAAATAGACTGAGGAAGGAGATGGACAGGCAAATGCCTGGGGAGCCAATAGCAATCTAGTTTGGCCTGAATTGTAAAACTGTAAAGCCTAAAGTGTTAATCAGAAGACATTGAAGGTTTTTTTAGCAGGAGAGTCATTACATGATGGGGTCTGTAACTTTGAAAAATTATTTTGAATGCTTTATGAAGGATTAATTAGAAAAAGGAAATATAAAAAGTAGGGAGTCCAAAATATTATAGTTGAGAAGAGTTTTGATGAGCACCTGAATTAAGATTTTTGTAGAAAGAAAGGTAGATGCTTAAGATATTTGGGGGCCAGCATGGACAAAATTTAGCAACTGATTGAATATGGGATCTTAGGGGGGAAGAAAAATTGAAGCTGATTTCAAATGTACAAACCTGGGTACCTAGTAGAATGCTATCTTTAACATTAATGAATGTGTCTGGAAGAGAGACCCAATTAGGGGCAGGAGAGATCATGTTCTGGAAAAATGAAATTACAATACTGCAATGAAACATACTTTCCATCTCCAGAGAAGTAATGGACTCAAATTACGGATTAGATCATATAATAGCTAGCCAGCTAGATAGACACAGCTAATAAGGGAATCTGTTTTGCTTGACCATACATATTTGTGACAAATTTTGTTTTTATTGCTTTCTAAAGAAGAGGTGGAGGGGAAGATGACAGGTAGAGAATTCAGAAGTAAAAATTAAATTAAATTTTAAAAAGAAATTACAAAGTTGACAGGATGTTAAGGTGGAGAGATCTGGTGCTAATCTGATGATACAGGACCAAAGTTCAAAAGAGAATAGGATGGCATATATGGATTTCACAATTATCTGCATATAAAAGATAACTGAACCAGAGAAAGATAAGATCACCAGAGATAAGAATCAAAAACAGAGCTTTTTGGAACACCCACACCTGAAGGTAAAAAGAAAATTTGTGATTTGGTAAAGAGTGAGAAGTAGTCCTCAGACTGGGAGGAGAAAAGAGTCAAAGAGGAGAAAGGAAGAAAGATTATCTAGAAGTAGGATAGGTTGATTGCATCAAAAGCTGCTGAGAGGTCAAGAAGGATGAAAACTGAGAAAAAGTCATAAAATTTACCAGTTAAGATCATTTGTAAACTATAAGAACAATTTTAGAAGAGTAGTAGGATTACAAACAAGACTACTCTCCAATTGTCCTCCAAAAGGCAAAAAAGAAAGAAAGAAAGAAAGAAAAAAAAATTTTAAATATAAGACTACTAAAGAGTTGAGAATTGAATGGAAGCAACAAAGCTGGACAATTATTTCCAGGAACTGAGTAATGAAGAAGGGGAGAAGAAAGATGATAGCTCAAGGAGATAACAAAATCCAGCAAAGGTTTTTTTAAAGAAAGGGGAGTTTCTGAGTATGTCTGAAGCTAATAAGGAAGGTACCAGTAGATATGAATAAAATGAAAATAAGAAAGTAAGGAATGATTTCTTTGGCAAATTCCCAGAGGATAATTGTTATTGTATATTCTCCTGGTTGCCTATACTCTATTCTTCAAAAGAAGATCCATCTCTATATCCAAACTGGCTATCTTTCATGCCTCCCCACTTCTGCCTCTTAGAATTCTTGGAATCCTCCAAGATTCTGCACAAATGCCACCTTGTACAGGAAGTAGGTTTCCTTCTTTGTCCCTCCATCTACTTCTGAGGTTACCTTACATATGTATATGCTGTCTCTCCAATTAGAAAGTAAGCTCCTTGAAAAATGAGATGATTTTTCTTTTTTTTTTTTGGTATGCTAAACACAATACAATGCCTAGCACACAATTAAGCACTTAATAAATGCTTAACTGATTTACTGGGGAAAAAAATTACATGGAGGGCATTAATCCTGGTTATCAAACAGCAACCTCACTCCCTCTATTCTTCTTGACCATAAATCCAATCAAGGGGGAAGGACCCCAAGAGAGGTCAGGATTGCAGTTTCTCTGTTCCTGACTCTTCCCTCTTCAGGGTTGGCAAGTCACTGTAGTTAGTAAAAGAGGCTAGAACGGCTGCTGACTCCCACAAATGACAGGAAAGATGGCTGTCTGGGAAGGAAACCAGAAGGATCATAATGGATGGCTAAATATTTTTCCCAAGGTAAGAAGTACTTATGTAGGAGTGGCCTTGGAAATCAGAATGAATGAAAAGCATCAAATCCAGAAACCAGGTTACCTTGGTTTGTAAGTCATCCAGTGTGAATGCACTTGATCCACTGACCAGACCTGGACCCCAGATTGTTCTTCACATCCCATCTGATCATACACCTAACCTTGACTTCTGCTATTTGCAATCTGTATAACCTTGAGTATGGGTCTCACTTCTTCATCCAAAAAATGAGTAGGTTGGACTAGATTATCTTTAAAGTTCCTCCTTTATTCTATGAATCTATGTGATCCATAACCTGGGCATTCTCTAAGTGAAAAAAGGCAGTTCTTGTTTTAGGTGAGTGTATGTTTTATGTAAGTATAAATTTTAAACGCAAGCTTTATCCCACATATCGCTACATAAAGCAATAAATAATTGGAATGTGTCCCTGGGGTGGTGGAATGCTTCACATTGTGAAGGGATGGTACTGACACATGGTTCAAGGACACGTGCAGAACAGGGAAAAGAGCAGCAAGTGCAGAAAAGAAGAGGAACATGCAAGGGGCAAACAAATGGGGGCTGGACACAGACAGGAGGGGATAAGCAACACACAGAGGCCACGGTCAGACAAGCAATAGCAGAACACAAATGGATGGAAGACAGACTCAAGGGAGCTGGTGGGTGGGATGAGTAGGGGCAAAGATCTCTTAGCTAAAAGTCTCAAGCCAAGCCCCAAATCAGGTGGTCTTTCTGCAATTACATTCTGCTTCACTTGTGGAGTTTGGACTTTTTTATTTTTGGTGAAGGGATGGAAGTCTATGAGAAAATGAGCTGAGGGGCAAGAATGAAGAGAGAGACAACAAAGTTAATGTAGGTGTTTTCTGGAATGCTGATTTCTTTCAGAATTCCTTATGTAAAGTTGAATTTTTGTAACGAGAATTTACATGAAGTGAAAATTATTTGTACACTGTCAGCTGGTTTCAAACAACTCCCTCTAGTTTTCAGTTGTTCACAAAGATTCAAGTTTTCATTTGAATCTGAAAGAAGCAAACATTACATTTCTAAAAGGAAATCTGTTTCTACAAAAGGATTTGATGGCAAACATTTAATAAACATGTTCTGTGGACTCTATAATGAACAAAAACAATTATATGAAGTGATTTACAGATATTCAACTTAGGTTTCAAGCTTGGATACATGGCCTCAAACAAGCAACAGTGCTGAATAAAATTCCATAGCAACCCTCTTCTCAAAACATGACTAATATTTAAGCATGAGATTTTTTTTGGGGGAGGGGGAACCTCAAGATTAGTCTACTTCCTCCATTCCTTAGGTGAGAACCTCTAAAGGTTCCAATCCAGGACTACTTCAGACCCCAAAGAAAGAACACTAAAGGAACCTTTATTAACCTAACAAAATGGGAGAGTGGAGAGGAGAAGAAAGACTATTACAGAAAAGGGACAGAGAGAAAAAGAAACAGAGGTATAAAGAAAGAATGTTTCTTCCAAGAACAAATACATGAGTATGTGGCAAACTTTTAGAAGATGCTTAGAAAAAATAGGAAAACAAAAATCCAAATTAACTGAAGGGGGTTGGGTAAGCAGTTTTTCACTGGCTCTGAGAAGGATGTCAGTATTCTCCTTCAAAGAACATCTTAGTTCAACTTTAGTTCTTGAAGGAATGCTTCTTGGCTACTCTAGGAATCACCCATTAGGAAAGCATCACCTTCAAATTATTCTAATTGCCTATCAACAAATACCTTCCTTTCCTCCACCTAGGACAGGTCAGATATGCAGAAGATTCTACCCCTATGCTACAGTAAATAGGATTTAAAGTATCTTGAGGGTTTGCTTTCTAGGATCTTTAATTTTTCTTTCTCTAGGTGGCTTCCCTTCTACCTTCAAATACTCCCAAGATTCTCATCTAACTAATCTTATATCCATGACATCTAGTCTTCTGAATAATTATGAACCTCATCAAATCTCTCTTGAGGTCACTAATGACCTTTCTTGTCAAAGATACATTTTTACAGTCCTCATTCCTATCTGATTGTTATTCTGTATTTGTCATTGCTGATGACCATCTTTTCCCTCCTCCTTTGGCTTTCACTCACATTGTGGTTCTCCTGCTTTTCTTCCTTCTCTTAACTATAAACTACTCACAAGGCTCATCAGTCTCTGCCCTCTATTATGTTTCCTCAATACTCACTTCCATCAAAACTTTTGCTTCTATACTATGGACACTGATCTTTGAGATCTTGGCTTTCCACCTGAGTATCCTTCTGTCTAAAATTAAAAACATCTTTGTCCTAAAACTGAGTTTTCCCCACATCTGTAAATAGCACACCATTCCCTCTGTTTCCTAGGTCTAACATTTGAAGGTTTCCTTTCTTTAGTGTTTCTTCCAAGAACAAATACATGAGTATGTGGCAAACTTTTAGAAGATGAAATTTTAGATTTATCTTTTTAGAAATTTTTAACTTTTTAGAAATCAAGTTACCAACCAAGTCCTTTCCATTCTGTCTTCATATTCTATTTGAGGTCCTTACCTCCATCTTCTTGAATACTGCAAAAGTCCCTAACAACTCATCTTCCTAACTCCAGACTTTCCTGTACACTAAGTGTCCTCTAAAGTATTACTTGAATGAATTCACCGTTCTACTCAATGGACCTATAGAGGCATCTTATAGCTTATTGTCAAATAAAACTCCTCAGTCTTGCATCCAAAGCCTTCTATCAACTGGTCCAACCTTGTCCAAATTTATCTCCTATAACTCCTGAAACAAAATTTCAGTCAGCTCATTTTCCTGACCACACAAAATACAGAATAGACATTTATATACAACTTTAAAATTTTCATTAAAGTTGTTTTGAACTTTCCAAAATGCTGTATACTAATTGTTTCATTTGAGTTCACAACAATCCCATGAGGTAACCGCTATCAGTATTATCTCTACTCTGTGGCTGTGTAAACAGCCCCAGAGAGGTTGAATGGCTTGTCCAGTGTCATACAGCTCTGGTATGGGAGTTTCCTGACACCAAGTTCAGTATCTTTCCACAATTGTTTGACGCCTTAATTCCCTCATCTGGGAATGTACTCTATTTCTGCCATCTAAAATGCCTTCTATCCCCCTCACTAGACCAGCTCCAATACCTCTTTTTCCACAAAATGTTTCTTAACTGTACCCAATATACAATTCCTATAGCACTTTTAATTCTGTACCACACAATATACCATTCAAGGGTCTTAAGTTGCTACGTTAACATATATAATTTATCTCACAACTAGATTCTTTTTTTTTTTTTAAGTAATTGGAGTTAAGTAACTTGCTCAAGGTTACACAGCCAGGTGTTTCTGGGTGTGTGCTAAGTGTCTGAGCCCGGATTTGATCCCCAGGTCATCCTGACACTGCTGCTGGTGCTCCTACTCGCTGGGCTACCTGGCCGCCCCTCACAACTAGATTCCAAGATCCTCTACAATATCTCTTTGACCTTCCCTTTCCCTCCTAAGGGTAGTTAGGTGGCACAGTAGATAGAGTGCTGGGACTGGAGTCAGGAAGACTCATCTTCGTGAGTTGAAAATCTGGTCTCAGTAGTTATGGGACCCTGAGCAAGTCACTTAATGCTGTTTGCCTCAGTTTCCTTCTCTGTAAAATGAGCCAGAGAAGCAAATGGCAAACCATTTTAGTATCTTTGCCAAGAAAACCCCACAGGGGGTTAAAAAGAGTCAGATACAATTGAAAGACTGAACAACAAATTCCCTCAAAGCACAATGCTACAAAGACAGAGTAGTAGTAGATATTTAGTAAGAACTAGCTAAGACTTTTGAAATGTGAGTTTTATGAAATGATGCTCATCATAAATCTTAGGTGGATAAGATAAGAGGAAGAGAGAAAACTGTCTTTGTTCAAGAAATTTCAAAACTAAAATTTTATCATTACCCTGACAGATGACTGCAATTCTACATAGGCCTACACAAATTATTTCTAAGTAACACAAACATAACTGTGATTTTTGGGCAGCATTTTCCACTAAAAGATCACAGGTCAAAAAGATGTATTGAAGGCCTCAAACCACAAAGACATGCCACCAAGTCAGTAGCTCCTACTCAGAAATATTTAAACACTTTCCATATCTGAATGTCCAAAAACTGTCTAAAGAGAATATAAAGTGAAGGAGAAAAATAACCTCACAATTTTGCCAAATGGAGAAATTGCATTTCTCTGTTGCATTACTGTATTCAAATGCTGGAAATATTTGGAATCAACTTAGCAGTCTCACCTTTGTATACACAGCATGAGCTATATCATATATAGCAAATGAGGATCTAACTTCTCAAACGAGAAACTGAGGTTGCTCAAACCTGTTATGCCTCTGTTTCAGTCCCTCTCTTCTACATGTTTAACTCCTGGGCGCTCCCTGCATCTCTTCACCTTTCCTATCTTTATGACTCCCTCTCTTTTACATTTTGCTTAAGGCTGAGATCTTGGCTCTGTTTACCACCTCATGTAACCCAGGGCCAATCACCTTACTTCTCTAGGTCTTGTTCTTCATATACAATGTATCCCTATTAAAGCTAAAAACTGCACTAAGACTTTTGGGAACAACTTGTATAATAGCTGACCACTAAGAACCCTATGATCCATTTAGAGCTTCATTTGAGACAATAACATCACCATGAAAATGTTTCCAAATCAGTATCCATAAGTTACAACAGTGTCTGGGGTCTTCTTACCTTGCCATATCCCTTAACTATGGCAGTATGCTTCTCCTACTGGAAAATTCCTTTTGGGGCCTCCATTTCAGAGAGGTCCCCTCCAGCCAAGCTTCATTCCTCTCCTGGTAATACTTCCAACTCTGTGGATCTTACCACCGAGGCTCAGAAAGTGACCGTCCTTGTACCCCTCTCACTACTCCTTTTCAGATTCCTTTTATGTGCTGTCATGCCCCAATAGAATTTAAGCTCCTTGAGACAGAGAGCTTCTTTTTGCTTGCATCTGTATCCCTAGCAATTAGCACAGTGCCTGGCAAACAGTAAGACCCTAATAAATGCATGCCACCTAATTATCCATCCCTACTACCCAAACCCTAAAAGTCTTCTTCCTTAAGAGTTTCTTTTTTGCTTTTTTGGAGGGGAGAAGATAGGGCAATTTGGATTAAGTGTCTTGCCCAAGGTCACATGGCTAGTTTTTGTGTTGTGTCCAAGGCCACATTTGAACTCAGGTCCTCCTGACTCCAAAGCCAGGACTCTATTCACTGAACCACCTAGCAGCCCTCCTTAAGAGTTTCTAATTACTTCAAAGACACCCTAAAGGCAGACTATTTGTATACTAGGCAAAGATAACTGAAAGAGAATTTTCTTATTCTCTGAATTTGTTTCCTCATACCTAAGATTTGACTTCTAGGGTCCTTTCAAATTTTAAATTTTATGCTCCAGTTGAATCTACACTGTGAGATAATAAGATATTAATACAAAAAATATAACAATCCCTATTCTCAAAGAACTACATGGCTTCCAAGAGAATAAGGGACACTGCTGTGTTACTAGGCACAATATAAATATGATAAGAGGAACTTACTGAACAGGTGACCTGCAGCTGCTGTTGCTGCTGTTGCTGCTGCTGCTGTGTCTGCTCTGGTGTTGTCTGCTGCTGTTGTTGAGGGTCCCAAATGTGAACAGTCTGCGCTGCATTCTGATAGGCTCCTGCCACAGCCTGCACTGCCACCGGAATGTGGATGTTGCCATTCATGAACTGTGCTGGAAAGAGAGAGTTTGCAAGGGTCTGCACAACTTCCTCGTGGGAGTTTTTCACCACTGATGTGGTGCCCACCATCTTATCTTTATCATCCTCCAATTTTACAGTTGTCAGAGCTGTTGGTGAGCCACTGACGTGGACAGCATTGTAGGCCTCCTGAGGGATAGCAATATGGGTAATGTTCTGCTGCTGAAGGTCACCCCGTGGCTGAGCTGAGTAAACAGGGATGGTCCAAGTTTCTCCAGTTGGGCTGGTAATGGTCCCAGTGGCACTATACAGGTGAGCACTGTCCACTGTCAACAAGTCTGGCCTCAAGGACACATAACTTTGTTGCTGGCCCTGTGGAATGGCCAGCACAGTAGCAACTGGTTGCCCGGAAATAGCGTACGACACAGTTATAGGCATATCTACTTTACGTTTCTTCACAGGCTGAAGGACACTGGCAGTGCTGATCCGCCGCTCTCCTTCCCGAGGGGAACCTTGTTGGGAAGGTGGTGGAGAAAGTGCACCAACCGTCTGGATCTGGATCTGCTGGCCACCAGCAATAGCCTGGCCTGCCACTAGCTGGGCTTGGATCTGCTGGTGCTGTATATGCTCTTCCTGGATCTCTGTTGCCTGGATTTGCTGGGCAGTTTGCACATGCTGCACCTGGATCTGGGCAGCCTGAAGCTGAGAGGGACTTGGGCTCTGCAGAGTCTGACTTTGTATTGCCTGTGATGCCTGTTGCTGGGCCTGCCCTTGGATCTGCACCTGTACCTGGATGGGCTGCTCTGAGGCTTGATGGACAGTGAGCTGAGGAGAAAGCTGCTGGGCTGAGACTTGCTGAGGAGACTGCTGCACTTGGACCTGGACCTGTAGTAAAGATAATTTAGTAGTCAGTTAATTTAGATCAGCATTTATTACTTCTATGTACATAGCACTGTGATGGGTGCCAAGAAATACAAAAATATAAGAGTCCCTGTCCCAAAGAAATTTGTAAAATAATGGACAGGATACAACATTCAAGTTTTGCTACTCACTACCAATATTGTGACGTCTCTTGACCTCAATTTCTTCATTTATAAAAAGAGAGGCTCTGAGTAGATAATTTTTGGGGTCCTTTCTACC
This sequence comes from Petaurus breviceps papuanus, assembly GCF_028583685.1. NCBI lineage: Eukaryota > Metazoa > Chordata > Mammalia > Diprotodontia > Petauridae > Petaurus > Petaurus breviceps. Next base: position 11,399,751 of record NW_027185896.1, on the reverse strand, counting down.
TAGGAATCTCATGTTCTCTTTTGGTATATACATGAACCACAAGTATGAAACAAGGAAGAAAGAGTTAAGTGCAAAGTAGAGATCCAGACAAAAAGTCATTAGAAATGTTAGGAAAAGATCACTTTTATGAGAGGAAGACGAGTGCATGAACTAAATATCAAGAAAGTAGTACCTAAACTGGCTCTTGAAAAGAGGAAGACTTCAACAGAGAGAATTCAGGATAGGATATGAGGCCATACGTTCCAAGCATGAGGATTGAAGGCGGGAGGAGAAAGAAAGAGTAAAAGGAAAGACAGAAATGAAACGCGGCAGGAGAAGAATCCGTGACAGAGAAGTCCATTTCACCTGGAGGGATGATAACTGGGTGATACAATGGACAGAGTGAGTGTGAGGTTTAGAGTCAGGAAGAACTGAATTCAAATCCAACCTTACACATTTACTTGTTGTATGAACCTGGATAAGTCATTTAACCTCCGTTTTCCTCAGTTTCCTCATCTGTAAAATGGGAAAGATAAAAACAGCACTAACTTCTCAGGGCTGCTTTGAGGATCAAATAAGATAATAGTTGTAAAGTGTTCAACACATTGCCTTTCATACAGTAGGTGCTATATAAACATTAGCTATCAACATCATCATTGAATAAGTAAAGGAGAAAAAAAGTTTTTTCTACATAACAAAGGTAAAAAATTTTCAATTACCAAATGGGGGACCAAACGCCTCATAATACTGTACCAGAAAACACTGCAGAAACTATACTGTGAATTTGCTTAGAGTAACAATTTATAATAATTATTCATGAAAAGGGTAAAATTTGCTTAGAGTAACAATTTATAATAATTATTCATTAAAAGGGAAGTTAAAAAAAACACATCTTTAAGCTACATCATTGCATTCTGGTCATCAGATTCTGAAAATGTTATACCTCTCTACTTTATGCAATAAACTTTGCTTGGAAAACAGATGATGCAAACTCCAACAGCCTACATAAAAAAGATGGCTAAGGAAGCTTGACCCTTCAAAAAAGAAAGAACTAGCCAAAGGGACAGGTAGGATTTGGGGAGGATAAAAGAGCTTTTTAGGAGTCCATGTATCTGATAACAGAAGACAACCTAGAAAATTTTTTATATTTTTACCATTTATAAATTGTAATTTATAATTAAAATTTATAATTATTTATATTTATACCAGGGAAATAAAAGCATGTAGAGAATGTGAAAGGCAACTACTGGCAAAAATTATTAGAGTTAAAAACAATTATTAACTGGGCGGAGCCAAGATGGCGGAGTAGAAGCATGACCCTCCCGCGGCTCCGGCTTCCACCCTCCCCAATCCATGTAAAAAGGGGACTCTAAACAAACTTTGGAGCTGCAGAACCCACAAAATGACACAGAGAAGCTAACCTCCCGCTGAGGACAGCCCGGCAGGCAGGCAGGAATCGGAGGCTTTAGCTCCAGGGCGGGTCTGACCAGCCGCCAGCCAGAGGGACTCCAGATCAGCAGCAGCTGTGGCCGTTTCCAGATTTATCAATACATAGATGTGAAGGACAAGGTGAGAGGCCAGTGCAGTCTGGACTTTGGGACCCAGGAAGTGGGAGTGCGTGGCTTTTACCCCCAGTGAGAAACCGCTGAGACACCGGCACAGCCTGCCAGCGCCACGTGGCGGCTTCAGCTCCTGGCCTGCAGAGTGTAGGGGGACCAAGCACCAGTCTGAGGGTAATCGCTCTTGCTTTAACCTGCTTGGATCTGGATTGCAGTCTAGGGTGGAGGTCCTGGGGTGTGTGTCCAGCTTGCCAGAGCGTGTGGAGACCTCAGAGAGGGCACCCATCTAATACCTCCGGCAGCTGAGAAAAACCCAGCGTTTGGGACGAAAACTCCCCTGTCTGGTGGCAGAGTCCTACTGTGGCAAAAAGCCCAAAAGTCAAATCATTGAGTGGCAAAATGAGCAGGCAAAGGAAACAAAGCAGACAGAAGATTCCAACATTACACTCCTATTTTGGGGATAAGAAGGAACAAGGCATGGAACAGGAGGAAATCAGTGAAGTCAGAACTCCTGCACCAAAAGCTTCAAAGGAAAATACAAGCTGGTTACAGGCCATAGAGGACCTTAAGAAGCAGATAAAAGAAGTGGAGGAAAAATTGGGAAGAGAAATGAGAACAATGCAAGAAAATTATGAAATGAGAGTCAACAGCCTGACTGAAGAAAATAATACTTTAAAAAACAGACTGACTCAAATGGCAAAGGAGGCTCAAAAAGGCAATGAGGAGAAGAATGCCTTAAAAAGTCGAATTTGCCAGATGGAAAAAGAATCTCAAAAGCTCACTGAGGAGAATCACTGCTTCAGAATTAGATTGGAGCAAATGGAAGCTAATGACTTTATGAGAAATCACGATGCTGTTAAACAGATCCAAACAAATGAAAGAATAGAAGGCAATGTGAAATATCTCATGGGAAAAACCACTGACCTGGAAAATAGATCCAGGAGAGATAATTTAAAAATTATTGGACTGCCTGAGAGCCATGACCAAAGTAAGAGCCTGGACAGCATAAGTTCTCAAAGAAAACTGCCCTGATGTTTTAGAACCAGAGGGCAAAATAGAGGTTGAAAGAATCCACCGATCACCTCCTGAAAAAGATCCCAAAAAGAAAACTCCTAGGAATATTATAGCCAGGTTCCAGAATTCCCAGATTAAGGAGAGAATATTACAAGCAGCCAGGAAGAAACAATTTGAATATTGTGGAAACACAATCAGGATAACCCAGGATCTGGCAGCTTCTACACAGAGGGATTGAAGGACCTGGAATGTGATATTCCGGAGGTCAAGGGAGCTGGGATTAAAACCAAGAGTCACCTACTTAGCACAACTGAGTATCATGTTTCAGGGGAAAATATGGTCATTCAGTGGAATACAGGACTTTCAAGCATTCTTGCTGAAAAAACCAGAGTTGAATAGAAAATTTGACATTCGCATACAAGAAGCAAGAGAAGCATGAGAAGGTAAACAGGGAAAAGAAATCACAAGGAACTTATCAAAGTTGAACTATTTTTTTTTTTAAAGCAATCGGGGTTGAGTGGCTTGCTCAGGGTTACACAGCCAGTTGTTGTTTCTGGGTGTGGTGCTGGGTGTCTGGGCCCGGATTTGATCCAGGTCATCTCGGCACTGGGGCCAGTGCTCTTGCTTGCTGAGCCACCTGGCCAAAGTTGAACTATTAACATTCCTACATGGAAAAACAATAATTGTATCTTATGAAATTTTTCTCAGTAGTTGAAGGGATTAGAAATATATATATATATATACATATATATATGTCTTTATATGAGGGTATGCGGGCATATGAATACATATGTGAATGTGTGTATATACGTTTACAGGTATACATAGATAGAGGGCACGGGACCAATTTAACAGGAAGGGATGATACTTAAAAGGTGAAATTAAGAGGTGAGAGGAATATAATGAGAGGAGATGGGGAGAGACAGAGTGGGGCAACTATCTCATACAGAAGAGGCAAGGGAAAATGGTTACAATGGAGGGCAAGAATAGGAAGGCAAAAGGGAATGGGTCAACCTTATTCCTATTGAATCTGGCTTGAGGAGGGAGGGAAATACACACTAAATAGGGGATCTCAACCTCCAGGAGAATAGGGGGGGAAGGGGATGTGAGGGGAGATGATGGAAGGGAGGGCAGGCTGGGGGGGAGGGAAGTTGAAAGCACCCACTTTTGAAAAGGGACAGGATCAAAGTAGAGAATAGAACAAGTGGGAGGTGGGATAGGAGGGAGGGAAATATAGTCAGTCTTTTACAATACATCTACTATGTTATTGTTTTGCATTAGCCACACATGTACAACCTATACTGAACTGCTTATCTTCCCAGTAAGGGTGGGTGACAAGGAAGGAAGGGAATGAATCTGGAATTGAAAGCTTTAAAATCAAATATTGAAATATATATATATATATATATATATACTATTATTAATACCATCTTACATGTTATTAAGAAAAAAAAAGATATACAGGCACTGAGGCATAGAGATCCACTGGAAAAGTTGAAACGGGTATGGGAGAAAATATGGGAGAGAGCAGATTGGAGGTGGGGATATCCTGTGGGACTGCTGTTTTGGGGAGATGGGTGGGGGAAAAACAGGGAGAAAATTTGTAACTCAAAATCTGGCGGAAACGAACGATGTAAATCAGAAGTTAATAAAGCATTTTAAAAAAAAAGAAAAAAAGAACAATGTGCTAACAGTCTGGTCTTAAGTGTAGTGTGCAGCAAAAGTCTCTCAAATTTGTAGATTCACCAACTCTGGGAAAGTTTGATGTGTTTGGCAAAGATGACAATTTAGTTTCCAAACCCAGCCTTTTCTTCTGTAAATTCATGTATACTTTAAAAGAAAATGTGATGCAGATTAATTTACATTCAAAACAAGTTTTATTCTCTACTTAAGACATTAAATAAAATGATAATTTTCATTCAAAAAAAATTAATTAATCATTTTCTTGAGTTCCTTCCTTACCAGCCAGCTATATATATATATATTTAAATCCTCGTTCACAGGCTTCAGTTTCACTGACTCATTCTAAGAGTGATTTATCAAGAGATTCAGAGTCAATAGTAAAATAGATGTAAGCATTGAAAAAGTAAAAACTAATCAGTAAAATTACTAAGATAAATTCTCAATTTGGAAAGGGAAAATTCTGAACCTCACTACAGAGATAAGCAAATTCAGGTGCAATATAATGATTCATATCCTTAAAGTGGTCAACCAAGGGAATAGAAGTTAGAGTACTTTCTGCTATGAAGGTTAACAGAATAGTTTTTAAAGGATTGTGCCTCAATTCTAATAGATATTTTATGCTTAGGAACTTAACTTAATAAGTACCAGGGAAAGCAATAAAAATCACTAAATGAAGATGCTTCCTCTCATATGCCTTAATTTTATTTATTTACTTGCTTTTTGGAGGGCAATTGGGGTTAAGTGACTTGCCCAAGGTCACAAACTAGTTTTTGTGTTAAGTGTCTGAGGCTGGATTTGAACTCAGGCCCTCCTGACTCCACAGCCAGTGCTCTATTCACTGTGCCATCTAGCTGCCCCCATGTGCCTTAATTTAAAAAAATTTTTATAACAAATTCCTCAGATGAGTTTTTTTGTGGACACACACAATTCTAAAAAACTTGCCAATAGTAGGTTCAAAAGCCATTCCAATAGATAAGTGGTCAAAGGATATTAACAGTATGCAAAAGAATGGCAAACGATTAACTATATAAAAGAATGCTCCAAATCACTCTTAATATGAAAAATGCAGACAAGAACAAACCCGATTTCACCTCCCACCAAGACAATTGGCAAAGAAAACAAAAGATGAAAGTAGTCAATATTGTATGGATTGTGGGATAGATACACTGGTACATTTTTGGTGGAGTTGTGCATCGATACAACCATTTTGGAAAACAGTTTGGAATTATGTAAAGTGGCTAAAATGTTCATTCTGACACAGACTCCTTATATGGATGGCTTCAGAAAAAGCATGGGAAGACTTGTATGAACTTATATGCAAAGTGACCAGAATCAAGAAAATAATTTATATAACAACATTATTGTGAAGACAAAAGCTTTGACAGACTTAAGAATTCCGATCAACACAATGACCAATTCCAAAGATCTGAAACATGCTACTCACCTCCCATGAGAGATAACAGACTTAATGTGTATATATATATTTTTGGACATGATCAATGGCAGGATTAGCTTTTGTTTGACTATACATATTTATTACAAAAGTTTTGCTTCTTTTCCTTTCTCACTGAGGGAAGAAGCAGCAAAGGTAGAAAGTGTATTATTTTTTAAAAATCCCTATATGCAGCACTTTTTTGTGTTAGCAAAGAACTGGAAACAAAGTACATGGCTAAACAAAGAGGAAATGAATATTACACGAATGTAATGGAATATTACTCTGCTATAAAAATAAAGAATACAGAGAAGCATAGAGAACTGATGCAAAGTAAGCAGAATCAAGAAAATAACATGCATAATAATTAACAATGAAAATGAAAAGAACTACAAAACTACTGAAAGTGAAAGTTGTAAAATCACAAACAATATACTTGGCCCCAACTCAATTTATGTCAGGAGGAACTTATTCAGTGCCTACTGTGTGTCAGGCACTATGCTAAATGCTGGGTATGCAAAAAGAGGCAAAAAATAATCCTTGCCCTGCAGGAGCTCACAGTCTAGTGAGAGGAGGAAAAACATGAGAAGACTCCCCCCCCATCCCATTCCTTTGCAGAGGTGGGACGTTCACAAGTGTTGAGCATTGAATATATTTTAAGATTTTAATGTCTTAATCAGTTTTGTGGATTTTAAAAATCTTATTTATCTCTGAAAAAATAATCCTTTGAAAAAAACTAACCCTTTGTTATAGAGTATGGTTCTCTGAGGAAGCAAAGAGAGAAAGACACTGGGAGAAATTCTAGTGATATAAAAAGTATCAATAAAAATGTATTTTTTAAAAAAACGTGAATGCTAAACTAAAAATGAATTTAAAAGAAAAAAAGTGAATGCTACAAAGTCATTAAAGAACCATAGTTGCAAAGAAAATATGACACCAAGATTAGAAGGAAATCAGTAGGATGGGAAACAATCTTTAAAGCAAGTGTCTGTGATAAAGGCCTCATTTCTCAACTATATAGAGAACTGAGTCAACTTTATAAGAACACAAGCCATTCCTCAATTGATTAATAGTCAAAGGATATGAACTGACAGTTTTCAGATGAAGAAGTGCTCTAAATAAATTCTGATTAGAGAAATGCAAATTAAAACAACTCTGAGGTACTACCTCACACCTATCAGATTGACTCATATGATAGAAAAGGAAAATGATAAATGCTGGAGAAGTTGTGGGGAAAACACACTAATGCATCTTTGGTGGAGTTGTGAACTGATCCAACCATTCTGGAGAACAATCTGGAACTATGACCAAAGGGCTATGAAACTGTGTATACCCTCTGATCTAGTAATACCACTACTAGGTCTGTATCCCAAAGAGATCAAAAGAAAGGAAAAAGGACCTACATGTATAAAAATATTTAAATGACTCTTTTTGTGTTGGCAAAATATCGAAAACTGAGGGGATGCCTATCAACTGGGGAATGGCTGGACAAGCTATGGTACATGAATGTAATGGAACACTATTGTGCAACAAGAAAGGATGAAAAGGCAGATTTCAGAAAAATCTGGAAAGACTTATACAAACTGATGCAAAAGGAAATGAACAAAGGGTGGCTAGGTGGCACAGTGAATAGAGCACTGGCCCCAGAGTCAGGAAGACCTGAGTTCAAATTCGACCTCTGACACTTAACACAACACTAGCCATGTGACATTGGCAAGTCACTTAACCCCAATTGCCCTACTTTCCCCTCTCCAAAAAGAAAAAAAAAAGGAAACGAACAGAACTAGGAAAAAATTGTGCACAGAAACAACAACACTGTATGATGATCAACTATGAATGACTCAGCTTTTCTCAGCAACACAATGACCTAAGACAAGTATAAAGGGCTCATGAAGAAAAATGCTATCCATATCCAGGTAAAGAACTGATGGACTCTAAATGCAAATTAAAGCATATTTTTTTTACTTACTTTATTCTTTCTCATGATTTTTTCCCCTTTTAATGTGTTTCTTCTTTCACAGCTGTGACTAATATGGAAATATTTTTATATGATAACATGTATAAACTATATCAAATTGCCTACCATTTTTTTTTTCCAGAAGAAAGGGAAGAAGGGAGAAAAATTTGGAACTCAAAATCTTGTAAAAGTGAATGTAAAAATTTTCTTGACATGTAGCTGAGGGAAAAAAATAAAATACTATTTAGAAAAAAAAGATATGATCACATTTCTCCTGATTTCTCTAAAGAAGTGGGGGTGGGAGGTGGGGAAGAGAGATATCTATGGGTTTTGAACACTGAATGTAATGTCATATTTTTCTTCTATATATCTGTCAATTTTGCTGACTTCCCCCCTTCTTCCTCTTTTTCTTCATTTTTTAATTCTTCGTTATAAAAAATGGCCTACTTTTTATATTTTTTTCAAAAATACTTTTTATAACTGTATGGCTGAGGGAGAGTGGTACTGGGAGAAGTTCAAGCAATTTAAAAACAAAAATGCCAATAAAATATTATTATTGTTATTTTTAAGTGAATGTTATAAAATTACAAAGAAAAAAACATGACTGAAAGAAGATATATTAGAAGACACCTTTACCCACTCATTTGAAAAGGTAGAAAGATCCATGGGTATGATACTGTATATATTTTCAAACTTTTTTTCTTTGTTTTGCTTTTTGGAGAGCAATTGGAGTTAAGTGACTTGCCCAAGGTCACAGGCTAGTTTTGTGTTACGTGTCTGAGGCCATATTTGAACTCAGGTCCTCCTAACTCCAGGGCTGGTCCTCTATTCACTGTGCCCCCTAGCCACCCCTTCCTGACTTTTTTTGACATACGAATTGGTTTTGCTTTTTTCCCTCTTCTTTTTATTTAAAAACTATGCTTAACAAAATATGAGATGGTTCTCCATGAGGGGGAAATTAGGCAATATTAAAAAAAAGTTACAGTGTCAGTATCAGAATTTAAGTTTTTGCACAACTAGTATATCGTGTGTTTTAACAAAGTGCTAAAGCTAAAAGTACCCATGATGCTATACTGTTGACCATTCTAACAAAGCACCTATTGCAACTATTTGACAGTATTTTTCTATTGTCTCTATATACCTTTTCTCCAACATGGTTCATAGATAGATCAACCAGCCATATTCCCAGAATTATGAAGACACTGTCACCCAGACACTAGTACAGGCCTAGATAGCATCATGTTGTAAGAATCACAGAATTCAGAGTTCAAAGCTACCTCAACATCCACCAAGTTCTCTCCTTACTTGAAAAGGACTCCCCTCTACAAGAGGTCATCTAGTCTCTTATTAAACACCTCAGTAATGGGAAACCCATTAACTCCTAGGACAATCCATTCCACTTATGGGAAATTATGTTGTGACTGTTTGGAAGTTATTTCTGACATAAAGTCTAAATTTGCCTCAATACCATTATAACCAAAGGCAGGTAGGTAGTATAGAGTGTCAGACCTGGAGACAGGAAGACCTGAGTTCAAATCTAATCTCAGATACTTAATAACTGTGTGATTCTGGGCAAGGCACCCTGTTTATCTCCCTATCTGTAATATGACCTGGAGAAGGAAATGGTAAACCACTCCATTATTTTTCCCAAAAGTACCCAAAAAGATGTCACAAAGAGTTGGACACAACTGAAAACAACTAAAGAAGAACGACAAAAAAATTTTTCGTTTGTTTTTTGGAGGGGGGAAGGCAGGGCAATTGGGGTTAAGTGACTTGCTCAAGGTCAAACAACAAAAATTATAAAGAAAAATCATCATTCAGCCTTTACAACGCCTATAAAGCTAAGTGTCCCCTATAACATTATTTGGCTTAAAAGAAAAATCACATTTTCAAGAAATGAATTACTAATGTTAGGCAGGATATTATGATATTCTCAGCTCCCTCTGAAAGTAAAGAGTCTACAAAAGAAGGAATCAAGTTCTCATTCCCAAAAGAGATCTAAAAAAATCAGCTTTTCCTGTTCTAGGCCTAATAGAGTAAAAACAAACAGGAGAAAGGGATGTAGCAGCAAAAGAGCTCAGGATCTTGAGTGCTGTATCTATGAACTCATGCCTTTGTAAAAGCAGCTACAGTAGCAGAAAGAATATAAAATTTAAGAGTCAGAAGACATGCGTGTGAATCAAGACTTTGTTGCCTTTTGGTTGGGCAAGTCTCCTTCCCTCTCTGAGTGTCCTCAGTCTTCCTCTCTGTAAAATTAGCAACTGAATTAGATAAACTCTTTCAACTCTGCATCCCGCTCTCTAGGAAACTTTTATCCTGCCCTTGTTTTGCTGTTCTACTACATTAATTTCTTGCTTTCTGTCCACAAAATAATCCTCTGTTGTAGTGTTTAGATCTGCATGACTCTGAACAAGTCTTCTAACCTCTCCATGGCTCACTTTCTTCAACTATAAGATGAGGATAGTACTATTTATGCTACTCACCTCACTCTGTAAACATCAAAGTACTCTATGAATATGAACTAGGATTGATTTCAAGGATAAGATTATGTTACATTCCCTTTTGTTCAAGTCTTTTTCTGGTTCATAGTAGCTACTTTGTTTATAGGAAAATAAGGAAATGGATTTCTGCAAAAACACAAAATTCACACTCTCAAACAAAAACCTCTGACAGAAAGACTAGGTATAACATAACCTACACTTCCTACCATTTATTCTTTTAAGTGTTAGGTCCCTCAAACAGTTCATACCAACCATTCTTCAGAGGAAGTCTTTCTCTTTTTCTGATATATGCTCACTAATTTTACTTCATGAAACAAGAACTAAGTTTACCCACTCAAGGAAATCAATTTCAAGCAATGCCTTAAAGCATAAGGTGAGGGATTCCTATTAGGATCCAAGCTGGCAAAGAATAATGGAGACTGGATAAAAACATCTACAAAATAATGATTCCTGAATATTTTCTGCCACTTTAAGTATAAACACTCAAACCTTAAATAATCAGGAGACTTTTGTGCAGACATGGACTTGTTTTCTCAAGATCCCCAAACCACTCCTTCTGCAGCAATACTTCCTCTGGGTTATTTTCTTATTTGTACAGGCAAAGGAATCAGACCATTTTCTACTGGAGCTGAAACTCATCCAAAGGCTCTGGCTCTCATGAGAAAGGAGATGAAGGCTGCTCCCTTAGCCAGAAGAGGTCACTAGAGAACACCAGGAATTCACTTCATAGCACAGAAATCGAATTCAAGGCACTATTTATAAATGGCTCATAAAAATATAGAAATCATAGAGGCCACAGAGGAGCTTAAAAAGGATACTGAAAAACAAATAAGAGAAGTGGAGGAAAAATTGGGAAGAGAAATGAGAATGATACAAGCATAGTATGAAATGAGAGTCAACAACCTGACTGAAGAAAATAACACCTTAAAAAACAGACTAACTCAAATGGCAAAAGAGGGTCAAAAAGGCAATGAGGAGAAGAATGCCTTAAAAAGTCGAATTTGCCAGATGGAAAAAGAATCTCAAAAGCTCACTGAAGAGAATCATTCCTTCAGAATTAGATTGGAGCAAATGGAAGCTAGTGACTTTATGAGAAATCAAGATACTATTAAACAGATCCAAACAAATGAAAAAATAGAAGGCAATGTGAAATATCTCACTGGGAAAACCACTGACCTGGAAAATAGATCTAGGAGAGCTCATTTAAAAATTATTGAACTACCTGAAAGCCATGGTCCAAAAAAAAAAAAAAAGAACCTAGAAAAGAAACTATTTATGGCCTAAGAGATCCATTTGAGGACCCCTTACTCATCTCAGCTTCACTCATATGTGGTCTTGGGTTCTATACAGTACAAAAGTGGGGTGACTGGCCATTAGGGTTTCTGATTATCCCATATATAACCCAAGAAGTAGTCAGATTTATTCAGCTCCCTCCTTTTTGAGCCATTCCAAGAAATACTATTCAAAACCTTCTAAAGTACCTCAATGACCCTAAGCTGGATCTTGATATAAGGGTAGAACAGATAATGAGCTCCTTTATTCCTTCTGGTTTTTTTTCCCTTCTCGGAAAGTTAATACCTATATCCAAATAAAATTTATTGAGCTTCATTATAAGGAGAAATAAATAGAATCATCCCCAGATAGGTATCAACTATTGCACTGCCTTCCTTACTATGGAGCAACTAGAAACATCTGCCTTTTCACCTTCATTAATAACTCCATTATTCCCCTGCTTTGTATTTCAGCTTCCCTAGCTTAGGAGGGAAAGTGAGGAAAAATAGCATCAGATATCTGAGGTAGAGTAGAAAGGAACAGTAACTGGGGAAGGCAAGAAAGTTCCATATTTAGGGAAGAGAGTGGGTTTCATATGAAAAGGAAAGAGAAAATATTTTCCATTTCTCAGCAAAAGTGTATTTCTATTTTTTCAATATAATGCTACAGCCACTTCACTTTTTTTCTAAATAGGTGACCACAGAGCTCATACAAAAAAGGCCTTTAAAGAGTAAATGTAAAAAGACCTGAGAATATGGAGAAGACAGAATTTTTAGAACTACACAATCAAGACCTTCAAAAATCAACCAATCTTTCTAAATTAGTAGAATTTCTATATTTAAATTCTAAATTTTAGTGTTGAGTCATAACTTCTTCAAACATATGTTCAGTATTTAAGGTTAAGAGGTAAACATACTAAAGCAGACTATAAAGCTCTTAGTATGTCTACACATGCTTCATTTTTAACCTGAAGCTCAAAACTTAGTTCTATTTTAGAATATTCTATCATACGGGGCAGCCAGGTAGCACAGTGAGTAAGAGCACCGGCTCCAGTGTTGGGATGACCTGGGGATCGAATCCCGGGCTCAGACACTTAGCACCCACCCAGAAACACCTGGCCGTGTAACCTTGAGCAAGTTACTTAACCCTGATTGCTTTAATAAAAAAAAAAAATCTATTATACCAGACACTACAGGATATCCAGTTTCTTCTTAATAATTCAAGCCACACAAAAGTGGAATGGGCTACCTTTCTAGAGAATTCTCAATCATTAGAAAGAAGAATGGGAATGGAGGGGAAGGAGTGCTGTGCCTAAAAGCTTTCTGAGAACATCCTGGCTATCTATATCAATACTGGTCAAGATGAACCAGACTGAGAAGAAGGATGAGAGAAAAAAGAGCTAGGAAGACACAACCTATTACTATCTGACATATGATTGGGAGGCCCAATTGTTGCTGCTGTCCAGTTATATCCAACTCTTCATGACCTTATGGGGTTTTCTTAGCAAAGATACTAGAATGGTTTGACATTTCCTTCTCCAGCTCATTTTACAAATGAAGAAACTAAAACAACATGGCTAAGTGATTTACCCAGGGCCACATAGTGATTTGAACTCAAGAAGACTTATCCTCCTGACTCCAAGCCTGGCGCTCTATCCAGTGCTACTTAGTTGCTCAACTGTAGTCATAAAAAAAAATCAATATCCTAAGTCCTATCTGCATGTTGAATGAAGCTGTACCAACATAACTTCAATGTAATCCCTACCAAAAGCAGTATCAAAACTCTCGAGTCCCAACCCTGCAAATGCAAGTGTTGGTAATCCTTCCCCGGCTGGTGGGGGGAAGGGGTGAGAGTGGAAAGAGGATGTGGAGGGAAGGGGAAGAACGCAGGCTTCTCTATCACACATCACCTGGGAACACATGTCAGGAATTATTGTATAATGGATTCCTAGTAAGGTATAATGAGGAGCAAATGTATGCTGGCAAAAAAGACCATTTTATGGAGAACTCACACAGGGCAAGAGTTCACATGGTGGTTAGAAGAAGTAATACAAAGACACTCTCAAGGACTCTTTCAAGAACTTTGGAATTGAGTGACCTGGGAGACACTGGCACAGGACCACTCAGCATGGTGTGCCTTTAACAGAGAAGGTGCTGGCAAAGCAGAAGTGAAACAGCTCAAAGGAAACTCAGGATGCACAGATTTAATGTATCCACCCCAAATGTTCACACAGACTATTTGTGCCTGACCTGTGGTAGAATATTCTGAGCTCGTACTGGTCTGATCAGCCACAGTCAGACACATTGAAACCTTAGCACAGTGATGTCATTTTGGTCCTCTTTGAGAACAAAGGGCAATAACCAACAACCAACCAACCAACATAGAGTTGAACTAGATAATGTTACTGAAGTTCCTTCTAGTTCTGAGTAGGCATGTATGATTTATGGGATTCTTTCAGTTAAAAGCCACTGTAGCTGTGCTTGTCAAAGCACATAATGGCAGGAACCATGGTACTAAACACTAGTAATTCTATGTAATGGAAGCATAATAAATTAAATTCTGAGCATAGTGTTAATGCTCTATAAAATGTCATAAAGTCAAAATCATAAGCAGATGACCAAATTATAAGAGATAAGTAAATTTTACATAACACAGGACAGTAATTTATCACTAGCAATAAGCCAGTATCTCCTCTTTACCTGAACCTGTTGTGGCTGCTGGACTTGGATCTGTTGCTCTTGCTGGGTCTGCTGCTGAACACTGGTGGTTACAGGACAGGCAAGTTCAAGTAAAGATCCAGCCACTTCGGTGCTATCTGTGTAAATGCAGTTTCCACCCTGTTGGTACACCATAGTAGTAGTAGCCGTCTGCTGGAACTCCTGAAGTGCTTCAGGTCCCTTAGATGCTAAGGAGTCTAGGAACTCCTTCATTCTGTGTTGTGGGATTGATCGTGCTTTTACTCGGATGTATTCTTCAAAGGAAATGGTGTTTTCCAAAGAATTATTCATATTGCAAAATCTTTAGGATCCCTAAAGATAAAGAATAAAAGAGAAGGCAGGTTTAACTTTTTTTCTTTCTCTTTTTAAAAAGATTCTTATAAGAGAACCATTAGCAATTTTTACAATGGAAAAGACTTTTTGTAAGGCAGGTGGACACAACCTGGAATCTAAGGCAAAGATTTTTTTGTTTATATAGTTACACTTTTTTTTTTTTGGCTTTTTTTATGTAGTGGGGAGGGCAGGGCAATTGGAATTAAGTGACTTGCCCAAGGTCCTCCTGACTCCAGGGACAGTACTCTATTCATTGCGCCACCTCGCAGCCCCCAACACGTTTTTCTTAAACCACATTACTTCTATACTGAAACCGAAGTGTATCTGCTTCTGTTTAGCTAGTTTTCCTTACAATGCTGGGAAATAAGTAAAAAAAATTAATTGAAAGTAAATTTTAAAAATAAAGGGAAAGTATTGTTGTTAATCAGTCTCAGTTTGGCTTGAACTGAGCCAAAGTATACCTTGAATTGAGCCAAAGTATACCTTGAACCGAAGTATATCAGAACTGATGTGTTACATACAAACTACACTGTAATCATGACTGTTTTGAAGGGGAATGAAAGAAAATGGGGAAAAGGAGACCAGAAGCCTAGGAAACAAATGTTTAAAAAATCCACACTTCATCTAGTCCCTACTGAAAGTGAATATTGCATTTAACTTGATAAAACAAGAGTTAACTAAACAAAAAAACAAACAAAAAAAGAGTTAACCCATAAACTGGGGTCATATATACCTCTAGTGACATCAAAAAAATTTTAACAAAACCAAGTATTCTGTGAACCATTAAAATATATTTGTTGTGCTAAAGTTTTAATTTTATTAGATACTGATTATGGGTTAGCTTGGGAGTTTTTGTTATTTTCAGTTGCAAAGGTATTGTTTTCACTTAAATTTTATTGACAAGTCAACTTGGTCAATTATCAAACTCTTTAAATTAGGCTCCATCCCCCCCCAAAAAAAAAAACGAGATAGAAGAAACTTCTCCCTTCCAACACTGTCCCTGCTCCCCCACTTCTACAGTCTCTCACCCCTGACCTTCTTTGAACAGGTAGGGGCCTAAAGGTGTGGAATACTGGCTCCTACAGAAGATTTGTTTGACATGGCTTGTTTTGTTGAACTTTTTTCTTTCCCTCTTCTTATTCTTTATTAAAAATAATGGTTCAGGGGCGGCCAAGTGGCGCAGTAAGAGCACCAGCCCCAGAGTCGGGATGACCTGGGATCAAATCCAGGCTCTGATACTTAGCATCACACCCAGAAATAACTGGCCTTGTAACCTTGAGCAAGTTACTTAATCCCAATTGCTTAAAAAAATAAATAAAATAAAAATAATGGTTCTCTCGAAATAGGTTGGGGGAGAGACAGTGGAAAATAAGTGATATAAAAATTCTTATTTAAAAAAAAAATCATTTCCTCCAAACTCATCCTCTCTCCAAAATTTTCCATTATTATTGAAGGTACCACCACACTTTCAGTCACTCAGGTTTACAACCTTGGCATCATCTTTGACTCTCCACCTCACAGACTCAACCAGTTATCAAATCTTGTTTTTGTTTTCCATCTGTCTCCTTCCCTATAGTCATATGCCCATCACTCTAGTTCAGTACTTCACTACCTTTTACTTAGGAAAGACTGCTGCAATAACCTCTTAATTCTTCTCCCTCCTTTCCTTGTTTTAATCCATCCTCCACATGGTTGCCAAAACAATTTTACTAAAAAACAATTCTGACCATATGACCTCCTTACTCAATAAACTCAAATGGTTTCCTATTGATTCTAGGATCAATTATCATTTCATCCTTTATTAATTTCTATTTTGAGGTAAGCATTAAAATATACATAATTAGCTCAGTAATATATGGTATTGGTGGCATATGTTAAAAAATTTTTTATTGATTGGATGTGTGATCAAAAAATTATGGAGACCACTGATCTAAACCCTCTATTTCTGCTACTCCATCCTCTTTGTTTTTGTACATTTAGATGCTGCTAACTGGTGAATCAAAACTAAAGACAAAGTAGGGGGGGCAAGAGAAAGGGCAACAACCTAATCTAAAATTTTTCTACCAAAAATGATTTTCCCTTGATCTTGAGTGTGACAAGAAAACAGCAGAAGTGGGGGAAAAAAATCTAACCACTTGCTCTAATTTATTACCAATAGAATTCTCTGAAGAAATAAGACGTTTCTAAATGGTTAGCACCAACCTTGTACCTTGTAGAATTAATGCTGCACGATACAACGCCAGCACAAACACGGTTATTTTAAACAGCAATATCTCCAATGGTATGTATAAGCTAGCAAGAAATGGCCAAAGAATTGATTTTTTTTAAGTTAGGCAATACACACTGGGAGCTACCAGCTATTTGTGTGATTTTAAATGAGCCAGCTATCTCTGACACCTCTGCTTTAAATCATAAGAATGTAGGGTCACTAGATGAGAGCTGGAAGGGACTTCAAAGGTCATCCAATCCTTCCAGAAGATGGAGAATTGGAAGGGATCTTGTTCAACCACCTCATTTTAAACACACACACACACACGTATGTCAGGATGCCACTAACTCCCTGTATTTGAAATAACTCCTAGGGCATCTACTATAGATTCATAGATGATTAAAGCCAGAAAAGCCCTTAGAAATCATCTAAGAGACAGCTTGACAACTGGATACCTTTTGGAAGCAAAATCAATATCAACTGACTGGGCCCAATGGTTAAACAAATCGTAACACAAAAATGTATTAAAGGGCGGCTAGGTGACACAGTGAGTAGAGCACCGGCCCTGGAGTCAGGAGAACCTGAGTTCAAATCTGGCCTCAGACACCAAACACAAAAAAAAAAATCTAGCCGTGTGACCTTGGGCAAGTCACTTAACCCCAATTGCCCTCCAAAAAGGCAAAAAACAAGCAAAAAAATGTATTAGAATATTACTATGATGTAAAAAACAAAGAATAAAGAAGGGAAGACTTCTATGAACTAATGGTAAGTGAAATAAACAAAAACAAGAAAATAATCACAATGGCAACAATATAAATGGAAAGAGAAAACAAAACTGAAACTATAAAGTTAACTTCCAAGTTGACAGTAAGAGACCTAGCTGGTCTTGAACTTAAAAACTGAAGGTTATACAAACTTCATAGTAAGATTAGTGCAAAAATCTAAAACAAGTCTTTCCTATTACAGATCTAATTTGTTCAACTTGGTGCTGTGCAGTATGTGACCAAAGTGCACATCCACTTCAAAAACGAACATATTACTGACTCCTATATTCTTGCAGAAATTTACATGGAAACTGTCCCCTTCCCTTTAAAAACAGCTTCTACAACAGAGTCAAGATGGCAGAATAGAAGCAGGACCTCCGGTAGGCTCCAGCTTCCATCTTCCCCAATCCATGTAAAAGGGGACTCTAAACAAACTTTGGAGCTGCAGAACCCACAAAATGACACAGAGAAGCTAACCTCCCACTGAAGACAGCCCGGTAAGCAGGCAGGAATCGGCCAGGGCAGTGCTCTGGGAGCCTAGCCCAGCCCCACACTGAGGCT
The DNA here is from genome assembly GCF_028583685.1 of Petaurus breviceps papuanus. Taxonomy (NCBI): domain Eukaryota; kingdom Metazoa; phylum Chordata; class Mammalia; order Diprotodontia; family Petauridae; genus Petaurus; species Petaurus breviceps. The sequence goes on along the minus strand of NW_027185896.1, from coordinate 11,381,770 downwards.
TTAGCCCCAGGGCAGGCCTGACTAGCCACAGGCCAGAGGGACTCCACATCAGTGGCAGCTGGGGCCATTTCCAGATTTATCAACACATAGATTTGAAGGACAAAGTGAGAGGTCAGTGCAGTGTGGACTTTGGGACCCAGTAAGTGGGAGTGCGTGGCTTTTGCCCCTGGGGCCACGTGGCAGCTTCAGCTCCTGGCCTGCAGAGTGTAGGGGGACCAAGCAACAGTCTGAGGATGGTAATCGCTCTTGCTTTAACCTTCTTGGATCTGGATTGCAGTCTAGGGTGGATGGTTACAATGGAGGGGAAGAATAGGAAGGCAAAAGGGAATGGGTCAACCGTATTCCCATTGAATTTGGCTTGAGGAGGGAATGAAGTACACCCTAAATAGGGTATTTCACCCTCCAGGAGAGTAGGGAGGGAAGGGGATGAGAGGGGGGAGGATGGAAGGGAGGGCAGGCTAGGGGGGAAGGAAGTTGAAAGCACCCACTTTCAAAAAGGGACAGGATCAAAGTAGAGAATAGAACAAGTGGGAGGTGGGATAGGAGGGAGGGAAATATAGTCAGTCTTTTACAATACATCTACTATGTTATTGTTTTGCATTAGCCACACATGTACAACCTATACTGAACTTATCTTCCCAGTAAGGGTAGGGGACAAGGGAGGAAAGGAATAAATCTGGAATTCAAAGTTTTAAAATCAAATACTCAAATATATATATATGTATATATATACATACTATTATTAATACTATTTTACATGTAATAGGGAAATAAGATATACAGGCACTGGGGCATAGAGATCCACTGGAAAAGTTGAAAGGGGTATAGGGGAAAATATGGGAGAGAGCAGATTGGAGGAGGGGATATCCTGTGGGACTGCTATTTTGGGGCAGTGGGTAGGAGAAAAACGGGGAGAAAATTTGTAACTCAAAATCTGGTGGAAATGAATGATGTAAATCAGAAGTTAATAAAGCATTTTAAAAAATACATATATAAATAAATAAACAAAAATAGCTTCTACTACTGTTTTGCTTTCCTTAAAACTTGGGTCTATTAAGCACATTTAGTTCATTACATAATTCAAAACCCAGTATTATCTTCATACCTGACCTGTTACCCCCCATTTCTCTTGTGCAAGTTTCACTCTAAGAGAAGAATAAAGAGTTAGAATCATTTGAGTCCTGGTACTCTGCCACTTTAGAATCATTACTTATCTTTGAAATTTTAAATCTGATTTTTGAGAAACTGTTAACTGATATCTAAAACTCATGAAAAGTATCCCTTCCAAGGCAATTTTTTTCTATATACAATTCAAAGACCATACCAAAACTTTTTAGTGACTGTTGTTTCCAAAAAGAAACTCAAGAGGAAATTAAACTTTCTGAATCTTCTCAAAAACATGAAGGAGTTAAAATACAGGAAGGGATGAATGCCAAATATGGTTATAAGAATTTCAAAGTAATGAAGTTTGAGGACTGGGAAATCACTTCCTTAGAAGAAAAATATTCCTATACCCACATGTACAAAAATATTTATAGTAGCTCTTTTTGTGGTGGCAAAGAATTGGAAACGTAGGGGATGCCCATCAACTGGAGAATGTCTGAACAAGCTGTGGTATATGAATGTAACGGAATACTATTCTTCCATAAGAAATGATGAGTACAGGGCAGCCAGGTAGCACAGAGAGTAAGAGCACCAGCTCCAGTGTCAGGATGACCTGCAGATCAAATCCAGGCTCTGATAATTAGCATCCACCCAGAAACACCTGGCCATGTAACCTTGAGCAAGTTACTTAACCCCAATTGCTTAGGGGCAGCCAGCTGGCTCAGCGAGTAAGAGCACTGGCCCTAGTGTCGGGATGACCTGGGGATTGAATCCAGGCTCTGATACTTAGCACCACACCCAGAAATAACTGGCCTTGTAACCTTGAGCAAGTTACTTAACCCCAATTGATTAAAAAAAAAAAAATGATAAGTCGGCAGACTTCAGAAAAACCTGGAAAGACTTGCATTGAACTGATGCCACATGAAGTGAGAAGAACCAGGAAAACATTGAACACAGTAACAGCAACATTGTGCAATGACCAATGTTGACAGACTTAGCACGTCTTAGCAATGCAATGAACTAACACAATTCCAAAAAGCTCATGATGGAAAATGCTATCCACATTCAGAAAAAAAATTATGGAGTCTGAAGGCAGATCAAGGCATACTATTTTCACTTTTTTTGGTGTTTTTTTTTTCTCATGGCTTTCCCCTTTTGTTCTGATTCTTCTTTCACAGCATGACTAATGTGGAAATGTTTAATATGATTGTAGATGTATAGCCTATATCAGATTACACACCATCTTGGGGAGGCAGGAGGTGAAAATTTAAAACTCAAAATCTTATAAAAAAGTGAACGCTGAAAACCAAAATTAATATTTTTTTTTTAAAAAAAGGAAGAAAGGGGGCGGCTAGATGGTACAGCGAATAGAGCACTGGCCCTGGAGTCAGGACCTGAGTTCAAATCCATCCTCAGACACTTAACACAAAAACTAGCCGTGTGACCTTGGTCAACTCACTTAACCCCAATTGCCCTACCAAAAAAAAAAAAAAGGCAAAAAATAAAAAAGGAAGAAAAATCTTCCTATAATTCCTAAGTACATTTGTGCTTATGCACCAATCCTTATCATACTCATAGTCATCTCATTTACATTCACTTAGTACAGTGTCCCTTCAAATACAGTGGAAACATGTCTCATTTGTGAGTCAAAAACAAGGAGGAAGCATTGTAGTTGCTTTTACATCCCCAATCTTTGAAAAACAAGCTTTTCACTGCAGTTCAACACCAGTACTTCACCTAATTCTGTTTATTCTAACTTAAATAATACATCAGTATGGACATTTATATAATTTCATTTGCATTACACAAGCATTCCGTTCTAACAATTGCTGCAAGTGAAACAGACAGAAAATGTATTATTTTATTAAATGTCCAGAAACCTCATCCTACCATTTCTCTCCCCTCTTTGAATTTATAAGCCATCCTTCAATGCTAGTAACACCCTCATCTACTGTTCTTCCTTCAAGGATCAGCTCAGATAGGTCTTCCTCCCCAACTTCCCTCAGATGGAAATCTGCTCTCTCCAAATCTGCCGAGACAGAGCACTTTGTCTAGACCAGAGGTAACCAAACTTATCTGGCCTACTGACCCCATTAAAAAAAAATTATGGGGAGGCCAGGTAGCACAACGAGTAAGAGCACTGGCTCCAGTGTTGGGATGACCTGGGGATCAAATCTGGGCTCAGATACTAAGCACCACACCCAGAAATAACTGGCTGTGTAACTTTGAGCAAGTTACTTAACCCCGATTGCTTTAAAAAAAAAAATTACTCAGCACCCCTTTGGAAATCTACTTTCTTTAACCTTTTAACAGTTTTTCTGAAATTTGCATCATTTCAAAAAATATACGATTTTTTAAAAATGATACACCTTAAGTCTAATCATTTATTATAAATTTATGGGTTTTTTCCTGCATTGAAATTTTGTGTCATGTAACTGTACAGTATCATACTATAAATAAGACTTCTCGACAATGCACAACACACTTGCCTGCCAACAGCCATACAATTACTAAACATATATACACCAAGTGGTATAGCACCCAAATGCTTAGAGAAGTTATGTGAGCTACAGGAAAAAATAAGACAACAAAACTATACTAGTGGGGGAACTCAACTTCCTCCTCTCAGAACTAGATAAATCTAACCAGAAAATAAACAAGAAGCTAAAAAAGTGAATAAAATTTTAGAAAAGTTAGATATGATAGGAGAAAAGTGAATGAGGACAGGAAGGAATATACAGTTTTTTCAGTGGTACATGGCATCTACACAAAAACATACCATGTATTAAGGCACAAAATCCTCACAATCAAATGTAGAAAGGCAGAAGTATTATATGCATCCTTTTCAGAACATGATGCAATAAAAATTGTTTTTGTTTTGTTTTGCTTTTTAGAGGGGGGGGCAAGGCAATTGGGGTTAAGTGACTTGCCCAAGGTCACACAGCTAGTAAGTGTTAAGTGTCTGTTTGTTTTGCCTTTTGGAGGGCAACTGGGGTTAAGTGACTTGCCCAAAGTCACAAGACTAGTTTTTGTGTTAAGTGTCTCAGGTTGGATTTGAACTCAGGTTCTCCTGACTCCAGGGCCATTGCTCTATTCACTGCGCCACCTAGCCACCCCAAGTGTTAAGTGTCTGACGCCGGATTTGAACTTAGGTCCTCCTGACTCCAGGGCCAGTGCTCTATTCACTGGGCCACCTAGCCACCCCAATAGAAACTATAACTTGCTCTGAGTCAATGAACAGGTATTTTTTTTTTTTTTGCTTTTTGGAGGGCAATTAGGGTTAAGTGAGTTGCCCAAGGTCACACAGCTAGTTTTTGTGTTGTGTCTGAGGCCAGATTTGAACTCAGATCCTCCTGACTCCAGGGCCAGTGCTCTACTCACTGCAACACCTAGCCACCCCTTGCAATAAAAATTACATGTAATAAAGGGTCATGGGAACACAGATTAAAAATTAAATGGAAATCAAACGAATGAGTGGGTCAAACAACAAATCATAGAAACAAATAATTTCATCAAAGAGAATGATAATGAGATAACATACTAAAATTTATGGGATTCACCCAAAGCAGTTCTTAGGGGAAATTTTATATCTCTAAATACTTACATGAATAAAATAAAGAAAGCAGATGAATGACTTGGGCATATAACTAAAAAAAGAACTAGAAAAAGAATAAATTAAAAATCCCCAATTAATACCAAATTAAAAATTATAGTAAAACTGAAAGCAAGAAAACTTGAACTAAGAAATAAAATTGAGTTGGTTTTATGAAAAAAAACAACAACAATAAAATACATAAACCTTTGGCTAATTTGATTAAAAAAGAAAACCAAATTATCAAGTATCAAAAATGAAAAGGGTAAATTCGCCAAATGAACAACCATTAGGAGCTACTTTACCCAACTGTATGCCAATTAACTCTGACAATCTAAGGGAAATGAGCATTTAGAAAAATATAAATTGCCCAGATTAACAGAAGAAGAAATAAAATACTTAATTAACCCTATTTCAGAAAGAAATTGAACAAGCCTTCAATGAACTACCTAAGAAAAAGTGTCTAGGGCCTGATGGATTTGCAAGTGAATTCTCCAAATGTTTAAAGAACAACTAATTCCAATACTACGTAAACTATATGGAAAAACAGGTAAAGAAGGAGTCCTACCAAATTTCTATTATGACAAAATATGGTGTTGATACCTAAACCAGGAAGAGTCAAAACAGAGAAAGAAAATTAGAACAATTTCCCTAATTGGGAATGCAAAAATTTCAATTAAAATATTAGCAAAGAGATTATAGCAATTTATCACCAGGATAATACACTATGACCAGATGGGATTTATACCAGGATTGCAGGACGGGTTCAACATTAGGAAAATTATCAACATAATTGACTATATCAATAACAAAATTAACAGATAACTACAGTAACAAATTAACATTAAACACAGAAAACTTTTTTTTACAAAATACAGCACCAATTTGTATTAAAAATACTAGAGAGCATAGGAATAAACAGAGTTTTCCTTAAAATGAAAAGCAGTATCTATCTTAAAACTCTCAGCAAGCATTATATGTAAAATAGAGATAAGCTAGAAGCTTTCACAAAAAGATCAGGGGTGAAACAAAGATATCCATTATCATCATTATTTGATATTATACCAGAAATGATATTTTTGGTAATAAGAGTAAAAAAAGAAACTGAGCTTTTCTTTTTTTTTTTTTTTTTTGGCTGTAGGAGTGATTTGCTTCATGTCAAAATGGGCAAGTTCATGAAACCGGGAAGGTGGTACTGGTCCTGGCCTGGCGGTACTCTGGGAGTAAAGCCATCATCATCAAGAACATTGATGATGGGACCTCCAACAGGCTCTACAGCCATGCCTTGATGGCAGGTATTGACTGCTACCCTTGAAAAGTGACTGCAGCAATGAGAAAAAAGATTGCCAAGAGATCAAAAATCAAGTCCTTCATGAAAATTTATAACTACAACCACCTCATGCCCACAAAATACTCTGGATATCCCACTGGACAAAAGAGTTGTCAACAAGGATGTGTTCCATGATCCTGCACTAAAAAGTAAGGCAAGAAGGGAGGCCAAGGTCAAGTCTGAGGAAAAGTACAAGACAGGCAAAAACAAGTGATTCTTCCAGAAGCTATGGTTTTAGAACTACTGTTTTTGGTCAATAAATAAAATGTTTACTAAAAATTAAAAAATAAAAAAATTGAAGAAATTAGAATAGACAATAAGGAAACAAAACTAACACTCTTTGTAGATGATATAATGTATACTTAGAGAAACCTAGTGATTTAAAAAACTACTTTAAATAACTAACAACGTTAGCAAAGTTACAGGATATAAAATAAGCCCACATAAATCGCCAGCATTTCTATATGTTACTGACAAAGTCCAGCCACAAGAGATAGAGAAATTCCATTTAAAGTAACTGTAGCCATAATATTTGGGAATCTACCTGCCAAGACAAAGTCAGAACTATATGAACACTATTATGAAACTCTTTTCACACAAATAAAGTCACATCTAAACTGGAAAAATGTCATTTGCTCATACGTAGACCAAGCTAATATAATAAAAATGACAATTCTATGTAAATTCATGTAGTGCCACAACAATCATACTATGAAAAAATTATTGCATGGAACTAGAAAAATAATAAATTTCATCTGGAAGAACAAAAGATCAAGGGAGTTAATGAAAAAATGCAAAGGAAGGTGACCTAGCCATTAGATATAAAACTATATTATAAAGCATCAATCACCAAAACTATTTAGTACTGGCTAGGAAACAGAGTGATGGATCAGTGAAATAGGTTGGATACACAAGATAGTAGTAAATGACCACACTCATCTAGTGTCTGATAAACCAAAAGACTCCAGCTTATGGGATAAGAACTCTCTATATGACTAAAACTGGAAAATATTATGGCAGAAAGTAGGCACTGTATACCAAGGTAAGATTAAAATGGGTACATGATTTAGACATAAAAGGTAATACTATAAGCAAACAAGGAGAACAAGGAATAGTTTGCCTGTCAGATCTATGAAGAAGGGAAGAATTTATGACCAAACAGGAAATAGAGAACATTATGAAATGCAAAATGGATAATTATGATTACACTAAAAAGGTTTTGCACAAACAAAACTAATGTAACCAAGATTAGATAGAAAGTAGAAAGATGGGAAGCAATCTTTACAGCAAGTATATGTGATTTATATATACATATATAGAGAGAGAGAGAGCACTGAGTCAAATCTCAAATCTATAATAATACAAGTCATTCCCCAACTGATAAGTGGTCAAAGGATATGAACAGGCAGTTCTCAAATGACAAAAATTAAAGCTATCTATAGTCATATGAAAAAATGCTCTCACTATTAATTAGAAAGATGCAAATCAAAACAATTCTGAGGTACCATCTCACATCTATCAGATTAGCTAATAAGACAGAAAGGAAAAATGATAAATATTGGAGAAGATGTGGGAAAATTGGAACATTAATGCATTGTTGGTGGAGCTGTAAACTGATCTAACAATTCTGGAGAGCAATTTGGAACTATGCCCAAAATACCTTTTGATCCATCAATACTACTATAGGTCTGTATCCTAAAGGAGATCATAAAAAAGGGAAAAGAACCTACACGTACAAAAATATTTATAGCAGCTCTTTTTGTGGTGACAAAGAATTGGAAATTGAGGAGATACTCATCAATTGGGGAAATGTCTGAACAAGCTGTGGCATATGAATGTAATGGAATACTATTGTGCTATAAGAAATGATGAACAGGCAGACTTCAGAGAAACCTGGAAGACTTATATGAACTGATGCTGAGTGGGGGGAGCAGAAACAAGAGAACATTGTACACAGTAACTGCCATAGTGTATGATGACTGATTTTGATAGACTTAGCCCTTCTCAGCAATGCAAGGAGCTAAAACAATTCAAAAGAACACACTGGAAAATGTCAGCCACATCCAGAGAAAGAACTATGCAAAACAAAGCAGACTATTTTCTTTTTTGTGCTGTTTTATTTTGTGGTTTTTTTTCCCTTTCTCAAGGTTTTTCCCATTCATCATAATTCTTCTATGAAACATGACTAATGTGAAAATGTGTTTTACAGGAATGTATGTGTAGAACCCATATCAGATTGCAAGCATCTTGGGGAGGGAAGGGAGAGGAATAGGGAAAAAACTTAAAACTTATGGAAGTGAATGCTGAAAACTAAAAATTAAAAAAAAAAAAAAGAAATGATGTGCAGGAAGATTTCAGAAAAACCTGGAAAAGATTTACATGAACCGATGCTGACTAAAGTGAGCAAAACCAGGAAAACAGTGTACATAGTAATAGCAACATTATACAATGATCAACTATGATAGACTTAGCTCTTCTCAGCAATACAATGATCTAAGACATTTCCAAAAGACTCATGATGGAAAATGCTATCCACATCCAGAGAAAGAACTATAGAGTCTGAATGCAGATCAAAGCATACTATTTTCACTTTTTGTGGTGGTTGTTTTTTTCCTCATGGCTTTTCCTTTTGTTCTGATTCTTCTTTCACAACATGACTAAAGTGGAAATACATTTAACATGATTGTACATGTATATCATATTGTTTGTTGTCTTGGGTGGGGAGGGAAGAAGAGAGGGAGAAAAACCTGAAACTCAAAATCTTATAAAAATGAATGCTGAAAACTATCTTTACATGTAATTGGAAAAAATAAAATACTATTAAGTGGTAGGTGGGAAAAAAAAAAAGAATGACACCAAAATTTCAAGCCTGGTTGCCTGAGAGGATGGTAATGCCCTTAACAGTAACAGAGAAGTTGGGAAGAAAGAAGGTTTTAGGGAAAAGATATTGAGTTTTCTTTCAGGCAGGCTGAGTTTGAGATGCTTATGGGACACCCAGTTTTTTAAATGGGGGAAAAGGAGGTCTATGAATGATAAATATCCTGCCCAACAAAAATCCCCTGACCCCAAGGACTCTAAGTAGATAAATCTAGTTTGAGATTCAAGTCACTACTTGGTTCCGTCATAAATCCCTGAGATATCTGATTTCCAAAGTCAAATGTTTTCCAGGGGCTGGTTCGCACATGCCAAAGCTAAAGACATACTCAACCACCTACCCTTCCCCCCACCTCATCCCAATCCCAATGCCTACACTAGGAGAGTTCCCACCTGAACTCAAAAGATTTGATGAGAATCAGATTGGCCTCAGCAAGTCACATAATTGTTAGCCCCTGAGATGCTGCCTCAAGTCCCATTTAATTTGTGTTTTATGTCTCCAATTTTATTTTTGGCTAATAGACCCTTCCTAGAATCAATCAGTCTTTAGTCAAGTACTCGAGAAGTAAAATTTCAATTCAAAAGGGTATTTTAGTGATAACAGAAGAGTCAAAAGAAAGAGGGGTTGTAAATGATGAAGGAGAGGAATGAAAGTTTATCTACTTAACTTCTTCAGAGACCTCAACCCCTCTTAAGAGCTCAAATTACCAGTGTAAAAAAAAAAAAATCTTTAACTATAAGGAAAAAGAGGCAATGGTGAGCAAATATCCCAGAAGTATCTGTTCAAAGAAATTTCATTCCTAAATTGTACCCTTATCATCTCTGAAACCTGGGAATACATGTTAAGTATTTCTAAGAAGAAAGCAAAATTATTTCCTAGGCAAAAGACCCTGAAATCTAAACTAAAATCTTTTTTTAAAAATTACTCCAGAGAACAAGACACAACTTAAAACTACTCTACCCAAAAATACCATAAAAAGAATTCGTTTTCTACCTCTTTAGTGTCAGGTCAAAAGTCATGACTGACATTAGAGAGTATCCCAAGACTGTAGTCCACATGGGAAAAAGAAAAAAAAAAACTTAATTTACAGATTAGAAAAGAGAAATTAGAACATAAAATTGATAAACAAGGTCCATCTCTCTTGATTTTTCTGGTGACAAAAGCAAAGAAAGAAAACTAAGCAATTAAAAGTCAATTTATACTTTCTGTACTCTTAAAAAATGTGGGGGTTGGGGCGGCCAGGTGGCACAGTGAGTAAGAGTGCCAGGCCCGGAGTGGAGTTAGGAGACCCGGGATTGGTTCCAGCCTCAGATACTTAACACCCACACAAAATAACTGGCCATGTAACCTTAAGCAAGTTATTTAACCCCAATTGCTTAAAAAAAAAAATGTGGGGGTGGCAGGGTAGGAATGATTTCCTGAAGGATTCTTTTGACAAAGTTATACTGAATGTAGCTGCAATAGTTTTGAAATCTGGATATGTAACATTGTCTCCATGAGCCAAATGAAGTACAATAGCTCCAGCACCCTGGGAAGTTCCAGGTACCCTTTTCCCCCTCTCACCTTCTAGTCCCTACCCAGCCACGGCTAATCAACATTACCATTTACCCTTAAAACAGATCATCCCTATACCCCACTATTTCTTTTCTGGGAATAAAGATAAGGGAGAGTCAAACAAATACTCTAACCCTTCCAGAGTACAAGTCAGGTAGAAGCTCTAGAGCCAAATTGTTAGCAAAGATGGTAACAACTAATTAGTATGATAAAATCTAAGCCACTAAGTAGACACCAATTTAAGAAAATTCAGAAAGAGATACATTCTTCTAAAGCAGGTGGCAAAAACTATGGCCCCTACTAGCCAAATCTGAACTACATCCTCCATCAAAGAAAGATTTTTATATTTTCAAACAAAGGTCTATTATATTTTAAAATGTAAAATACATTCTGAGCTGCCAGGAAAGTCAGCAAGCATCAAAAGATACCACTTCACAGAAATGGGAACTTCATAATATAGGAACACAATCAATAATTTATATAAGGTAAGCAGGAATAGAAATGAAGAAACTGTTCTAAACACAAAGGATGTGACACATCCAAAAAGTCATGATTTCTAGTACATTTGAAGCCAAAACTGCTACCCTCTCACTTATCTCTTTCCCAATCTACTTGCCATTTACCCACTGCCTACAAACATGCCTAAGTCTCCTAGTCATTTGTGATTAAACTCCTAGAGAAACTTTTCTACAATAGGTGTATCCATTTTCCTTTTCTCTAGCTCTCTTATCTCTTATCTATTCTCTTATCTCTCTGCATTCTGGCTTCTAACCTCACCATTCCACAGAAACTGTTCTCTTCTAGATTACTAGATTATCTCAATTCCCATCTTTTCTGACCCCTTTCTTCTCTATGGGTTTTCCAGACAATATTCTCTCCTGGTTCTCCTACCTATCAGATAACTCTTCTATCTCCTTTATGGGCTCTTCACTGGGGTCATGTCTGCTAATTTTAGGTGTCTGGAAGGGCTCTGTCCTGGGTCTTCTCTTCTCCCTCTATATTATTTCACTTGATAATCTTCTCAGTTTCAATGGATTCAGTTATCTCTGTTAATGAGAATTTAAATCTATGTATCCAGCCCTAACCTTTCTACTGCCCTCCAGTCTTGCATCTCTGATTGCATATAAAACACTGTGAATTGGTTGCTCCATTTCAAATAAAAAATGTCTGAAACAGAACTCATTTTCTTACCACCCACCCCCCAAACCCTAACTTCCCTCTTATTAAAAAAATGGCACCACCATCCTCCTAGTCAAGAAGGCCCACAAGGTGCCATTCTTGACTCCTCACTTTCTCACCCAACCCCATATTCAATTTGTTGCCAAGGCCCATGGATCCTACCCTTTGTAACATCTCTTCAATAAGCCTCCTGCTCTCTTCTGAAACTTCCACAACTTTGATGCAGGCCCTTATCATCTTAGATTTTGACTACTCCAATAACCTGCTAGTTGGCCTACCTGCCACAAGTCCATCCTCCACTAAGCTGTCAAAATGACCTTGTAAAGTATAGGTCTGATTGTATCACTGGCCCCCATTCAATTAACTCCACTAGCTCCTCATGAATATAAAACTGTAAAAATGTTCAACATGCTCCAACTACCACTACCTTTCAAGTCTTCTTACATCTTCCACCACTTCCACCACCACCCATCATGTACTTTTCAATTCGGTGTCACTGGTCTCTCCTTGCTGTTCCTTGAACAAAACATTCATCTTCCAACTCCAAACCTTTTCACCTTCATAACTGGAATATTCTCTCTCCTCACCTTCACCTCCTGGCTTCCCTGTTTCCTTCAAGTCCCAACTAAAATCTCACCTTCTCCAAGAAATCTTTACTGATCCCTCTTAATTCTGGTGCTTTCCTTCTATTGTTTATTTCCAGTTTATCCTCTATATAGCTTGTTTGTATATAGTTATCTGCAAGGTAGTCTCATGAATTAGATGGGGAGGTCCTGGAGAGTTGGGAAGGTCTTTCAGCTTTCTCCAGCACTTAGCACAATGCCCAGCACACAGATACTTAAACTGACTAATTAGTTTATTTTTTTAAGCAATTGGGATTAAGTAACTTGCTCAAGGTTACAGGGCCAGTTATTTCTGGGTGTGGTGCTAAATATCTGAGCCTGGATTTGATCCCCAGGTCATCCTGACACTGGAGCCTGTGATCTTACTCATTGTGCTACCTGGCCGCCCCTAATTAGTTTTTAAAAACAGAAAACAAAAGGGTATAATTATAATCACTTATAACAATGTGGCTTGTGAGAAGCACTAACGACCCCTTATGAAAGGACTATAAGGCATATAACAGAAAGATACATCTCATAGTATATAGAAAGACCCTTTGTTTTCTACTTCTAGAAAGTTTATAAATGCAATTAGATCTGAAGACAAGATAAATAACTTGAAATTCTAACCTGGAAATGTCCATACATTTTGATCCAGAGATTCCATTAAGTTTATACCCCAAAAAGATCAAAGACAAAAATAAAAGTCTCATATATACCAAAATATTTATAGGCAGTACTTTTTTTGTAATAGCAAAAAAACAGAGATGCCTATAAAATTGAGGAATGGCTAAAAAAATCATAGTACAGAAGTGTAAAGGAACTATAAGAAATTACAAATGTGAAGAAATCAGGGAAGTATGAGAAAGTTTATACACATAAACTGATATAAAACTAAAGAACATGACTGTAAGTTGGACAATGAAAACAACAATGTAAATGGAAAGAACCACATGACAATCAATACTTAATGCTGCTAAATTACAGCAACCAAGCTAATCCCAAAAAAGACAAATATAAAATTTGAAGAGATGTGAAAAAACATCTCTAACTTCTTTCCAAGAACTGAGGGCCTCACACTGCATATGATGTCAGATGTTTTTCAATGTATTGCTTAGTTTTGCCAAACTGTTTCTTCTCTCTTTTTACGTCTTATTTTTAAGGGATTAGGTCAGTGTTAATAATCTGTACTTAACTGATATGCTTTTTTGGGGGTGGAGGAAGAACTAAGACAGGAAAAGAAATCTGAGTAATGTACAGAGGAAAAGCCTACCTCAACCAGCTGAGTGGGAAAAACATCAGGATTAGACAGAGAAACAACAAAAGTATCATATTACTTTGTATATGGGTTTTTTTCGTGCTCAAAGATTGGAGTTTACCTGTCTAGAATTTTATTTGCATTTTTTAAACGAAATCTAGAAATTTATACACATCCTGAGAAACAAAACCCAACATGTATTTTAATAAAAACTCACATTTTAAACTTATAAAATGTGACAACTGAATTTGAAGTCAGAACAGAGCTTTAAGTAATCTAGTCCACTAACCTCTGATTGGGCACCTCAACAGTAAAAAATTTTGAGCCAAAAAAAAAAAAAAAATTTTTTTTTCCTGAAAATACTAGATTTTATTCACATCCCAGGTGTAAATAATAACCTTAATAGAATAACTAAGTTTCTTTGTAGATTTACTATGTCATATTAAAATACAAAAATCCATAAACAAGAAGTTAGTTATGAGTATTAGATGAAGTCTTACCAGAAATTCTTAAACCAATATACTACCTTCTTCTCAAATCAAACTTCATGATGTTTTTCTAATATCCATATATTATCTTATAAATTACATGCATGTACTACCATACTAACATATATACATCATAAAAGAAAAAGTAGGAGTTAAAATATAAGATGAAACAATATTTTAAATAATTTTTATTTTTAAATAATTTTATTGACATTTTAGTGAGAGAAATGTGACTGAATAATGTTCATTTTTTGTTGCCTTTTTTTGGAGGTCAACTGGGGTTAAGTGACTTGCCCAAGGTCACACAGCTAGTAAATAATAGCATTTTGAAAGAATAAATTTCTCATAGAAAAAATTTATTTAGTTCTACTAATTTTGAATGGATGTTTAATTTTTAACAAGTTAGGGTACCCTGTCATCATGCATTTTGTTTGCTAGATGCTAGTTTCTAGATGACACTTTCCCAGAACAATAGAAGTCTTGGGACCAGTAGAGGATGACTGATAGAAGAGGTTGGCAAGCTTAGTCACCCCACCTAATTCCATTAGACTTTTTCTTGTGGGTCCTCAAAATTGTTACATGTAAATCACAACCTCATTCTATGGATTATCTTAAAGCTAGCATTACAAACAATGCAATCCTTTCAGTCACTGAGCAGCCACTGTTTAAAGTTTTTTACAAAGTTCCAAAATGGATTAGTGATGCACAGCACAAGACAATGCTGAAGTTGAATGTTAATAAAATTGATATTTAAACATTTTAAATTACCTTCCAGATGTTTTTTTCTAAGTCTGTAGCATTTATACTTTTTAAGTCATTAAAGTTTAGAACTGCACTAAACTTTTGGGATACTCTACACTATTTTCCTAATTTTGCTTTACTTCCTTGTGTGTTTGTTCATATAAGTTTTCCCATTCTTCTTTGAAGACTTTATAATAACCATTTCTTATCACTGAATTAATATTATGTTATATTCATATACCAAAATCTAACTGTCCTCCAATCAACAAGCACCTGCTGTTTCCAGTTTCCTGATATATCACAGTAAGTACAATGGATATTCTAATAAACATTAGACTTATCTTTTGGTCTTTAACTTTCTTGGGATACTTATGTCTAGCAGTGGGATCTTCAGGAAAAAGCTATAGGTTACTTTAATTTTAAGTAAGCACCTTTCAAAATTATCAGGCAAAGGCTCACTGTGTACAAATCAGAATACCAAAAATGCCATGAATATGTACACAAAAAGTATAAGGTAGTAATTTTTTTTGTATCTAAAGGGTAGGTTAGCACCTTAATTTCTCAATATACACCTTCTCTCCCCACAGTCATTCCTTATAACAAAGAATCTTAAAAAACAAATTTCAGCAAAACTAACCAACACATCAAATAAGTTCAACAGCATATGCAGTGTTTGCACTCATAGCTCCCCAACTATGCAAAAAGAGCAGGAATATATATTTGTATACCTCTTCTTCAGGCCAAGCTTAGCCACTTAAGCTAGCCAGAACACAGGGTTCTGGTAAGGAAAAGTATTTCTAAAGGTCCTTAATACCAATAAACAGTGCAGACATCTTACTGCCCAGCCCAGATTATCTTGTGCTGCACTGGTATACTACCGTGTTTCCCCGATAATAAGACCTATCCCGAAAATAAGCCCTCCCCTTATTGTGTAAGTTTCCTCTCAAATAAGCCCTCCCCCCGAAAATAAGCCCTATTGAGATTGCTACTGTAGTGAAGGTGATCCCCTGCACTACACGCTATATTACGGTACCCTCTGTATGCACCGTCCCCTACCCTCCATGAAACGCATGCCGCGCTCTGAGCTGCATCCAATCAGAGCTGCAGCAGTGAGCGCATCATCCTGTTCTTCCCCAGTGATTTGCTTGCTGGCGCCATTGAAAGCAGTGCCGTGGAGGAGAGCTGAGGCAGGACAACATAAGCCCTCCCCTGAAAATAAGCCCTCTGGTGTTTTTCTTTCCAAAAAAACTAATAAGACAGTGTCTCATTATTGGGGAAACACGGTACACCAATGCCTCACATTCTGGCTTGCCCAAAAGGGTAAACTGAGCTAAGAACAAATTATATAATTTGCAGAATGCTGCTAGTAAAAACTATACTGCTTTTCTTTGGAAAAACAAAGATAAGCAATCAGTTACTTAATATTTAAACTGGATGCCCAGCACTATACTCTAGGAATTTCAATGTATTACATCAAAGAAGATAGGGTCCCTTCCCTATCCAAATGAATTATAGTCTTGAATACCAGAAGGCTCGAAAATATGATTATAGCATCAATGTAGATAATATTGGAAAGACTGTGGAAAACATAAGTGGCACTAGAAGAAGGTATATGCCTCAATTTTAAAAAAAGTTAAGAGGAATCTGAAAACTCTAGATCAATGACGTTGTGATTCCTGACAAAATCCTTGACTGTCAAGAGATTTTTCTCTTAACAACAAAAGGGAAGTGGAGATCACAAAAAGCCAGTATAGCTCCATCAAGAACAAGTCATGACACATTAACCTAAATCTCTTTTTATCCACAGGGTTACTAAACTTATAGTAGTTTATGTTGATCAATGTTCTAGAAGTAGTTTACCTAGATTTAGAGACACAGGTTAGATACTAATACAATCAGTTAAATGGCTGTATTCAAAAAGTAGTCATTAATGATTTCATCTTACCTTAGAAGAAAGTTTTCGGAAGAGCACTCCATGGACTTATGTTTGGTTCTAGGCTATTTAACATTTTTTAAAATTTAACATTTAAAAAAAATAGACAATTATTCACTTTCCTTCCCCACCAGTTCCCCACTAGAAAAAAAAAAAAAGAAAAAAAATTTAAAAGAAATATTCAGTCAAACAAAATACCCACATTGACTATGTAAAAAGATATATCTCATTCTGCATCATGAGTCCATCACCTCTCAAACAGGAGAGGAGTAGCATGCTTCAACACTGGTCCACTAGAATCTTTTGTTGGTTACTGCACTAACCAGAATTCCTAAGTCTTTAAAAGGTGTTAGTGTTTATTATTGTATAGTGTTATTATTGCTAGTATTTTTATTACTGTATGTTTTCCTTGTTCTGCTTACTTTGCTTTGTATCAGCCAGGTTTCTCTGAACTCATGCCTTTTGTCATTTCTTATTGCTTATATTCAAATAATTTGTTCAGCCATTCTCCAATTGATAAATATCCCCTTAGTTTGCAGTTCTTTGCTAGTACAAAAGGAGGTGCTATAAATTTTTTTTCATGTAGGGATCTTTTTTCCCACTCTGATTTTTTTTTTGGGGGGAGGGATAATAATTAATAGCTGTGTCAAAGGATACGGACAGTTTAGCAACTTTTTGGACATTGTTCCAAACTGCTTTTCAGAATGGCTAGACCAAGTCACAGCTCTACCAATATAGCACTAATGTGTCAATATGGAAGTGGAAGGTAGAATCTGTTATTTTTATTTGCACTTTTCTATTTATGATTTCGAACATTTTTTTTCATCTGGCTATTGATAATTTGGTTATTTTTTCCTTTGAAAACTGTCTATGCAAATTAGTAAATGGCTCTTATTCTTGGATTGGTATTGATAAATGGTCAAAAAATATGATCAGGCAGTTTTCAGAGGAAGAAATTGAAGCTACCAATAGTCATGAAAAAATACTCTAAATCACAAATTTTTTTGGAGGGGGGAAGGCAAGGCAATTGGGGTTACGTGACTTGCCCAAGGTCACACAGTTGCTTAAGTGTCGAGAGTCTGAGGCCGAATTTGAACTCAGGGATCTTCCTGACTTCAGGGACAATGCTGTATTCAATGTGCCACCAAGCTGCCCCTCTAAATCACTATTGATTAGAGAGATGCAAATCAAAACAACTCTGATGTACCACATCACACCTGTCAGACTGACTAACATGGGAGCGGCTAGGTGGTGAATAGAGCACCAGTGGGCCCTGGAGTCAAGAGGACCGGAGTTCAAATCCAGCCTCAGACACTTAACACAAAAAACTAGGCGTGTGACCTTGGCAAGTCACTTAACCCCAACTGCCCTCCAAAAAGCAAAAAAAAAAAAAAAAGATTGACTAACATGACAAAACAGGAAAATGATAAATGTTGGGAGAAGATGTGGGAAAGTTGGAACACTAGTCATTGCTGGTGGAGCTGTGAGCTGATCAAACCATTCTGGAGAGCAATCTAGAACTATGCCCAAAGGGCTATAAAAATGTGTATACCCCTTAACCCAGTAATACCACTTCTAGGGCTATATCCCAAAGACATCATAAAAATGGGAAAAGGACCCACATGTACAAAAATATTTATAGCAGCTCTGTGGTGGCCAAGAACTGGAAATTGAGGGGATGCCTATCAATTTGGAAAATGGCTGAACAAGTTGTGGTATATGCATTTAATGATATACTGTTATACTATAAGAAATGATGAACAGGCAGACGTCAGAGAAACCTAGACAGATTTATATGAACTGTTGCTGAGTGAAATGAGCAGAACCAGGAGAACACTGTACACAGTAACAGCTACAGTCTATGATGACTGATTTTGATAGACTTAGTGATCTGCAATGCAAGGACCTAGAGCAATCCCAAAGGACTCATGATAACAAATGCCATCCACATTCAGAGAAAAAACTATGGAATCCAAATGTAGAGTGAAGCAAACTATTTGTTGTTGTTGTTGTTTTGGTTTTTCTTTCTCATGGTTTTTTCCATTCATTATCATTCTTCTATACAACATTACTAATATAAAAATATGTTTAATAGGAATGTATATGTAGAGCCTACATCAGATTGCAGGCTGTCTTGGGGAAGGAGGAGGAAAAATTTTTAAATTTATGGAAGTAAATGTTGAAAACTAAAAATTAAAATAAATTTTAAAAATAAATTCTAAAAACTGCCTACACCAATTGGTAAATGGCTCTTATTCTCATAAATTTGTATTAGTTCCTTACATGTGTTGGAAATAAGACCTTTATCAAAGAAACTTGCTGCAAAGACATTTCCCCCCAGTTAACAGTTTCCTTTATGTTAGGTACTTTCAACCTATACCTTTTTAAAAACAATTTTATTTTCCTAATTAACAAATATCTACCTTCTCCCCAACTTCCCCAAATTAAAAATAACAAAAACCACAACAACCTTGTAACCAATATGTATAGTGAAGCAAGAAAAAATTCCTGTACTATGTTCCAAAAAGTCTCAATCTGCACCCTGAGTCCATTACCTCTCTCTCAGGAAGTAGGCAGCATGTTTAATGAACCTTCAGAAATTGTGGTTTGTCATTCTGTTGATCAGTTTCTTATACCCTCATAAGAACAAGGGTAGATTAGAAGTGTGCTCAACAATAGTGCTCCAAGTTTTGTCTGCCTCTTTGCCCATTTTTTCTCTTTCCCTCACTCAGAACCCAACCAATGGTTCTTATCCCTTTTCTTTTAAACTTCCCTTCACAATCCACCCTCTGTGGTTAGTTACTTCTGCTTAAGACTAATTGGTCCTTTAATCTATCCTCCATCTTATTGCCCCCTTTCCCTTCTCCCCTTTCACTCATTTCCCTTTTGAGCAAAATTTATTTCTGAACATGTGTATTCTTCCATCTTTTCACCAGTTTGAGTGGAATAGTTTAAGTGTTGTCTACACTCACCAATCAATTCCTCCTTGTTTGTATAAACATCTATTTGTACTCAAATTATGTGAGGTAATTTTCCCAACCTCTCCTCTATTTTTCCTTTCCTTTCTAAGATAATCAAAATATTCTCTGTGTCACACACTCAAACACACACACACTCACTCACCCCAGGCCTTTTGTTTTATTAGACTCCTTACATGACTCCTGATTACTGTATCATCTCCCCATATTAGAAAATAAAGTCATCTCACCCTCCAGGAGAATAGGGGGAAAAGGGATGAGAGGGGGGATGATGGAAGGGAGGGCAGGCTGGGGGGAGGGAAGTTGGAAGCACCCACTTTTGAAAAGGAACAGTAAAAAAATCAAATTAAAAAAAAAGTCCCTTTATGGTTGCTCACTCATTTACCTTTTTATGTCCCTTAGAACTTCTGTTTGTATTTCAAAGTTTCTATGCAGCTCTGGTCTTCTTAAAAGGAATACTTGTAAGTCTTCTATTTAAGATACAATTTTTTTCCCCTCTGAATCATACTGAACTTTACTGGCTTAAGATATTTCTGGTTGTAAACCTTTCTTTAGCCTTCTGAAAGATCATATTCCAAGATCTCTGATCATTAACTATGGTGGTTGTGAAATCCTGTGTGATCCTAACTATAACCTCAGTACCTGAATTCATTTATTCTTTCTTTCTTTCTGTTTTCTTGTAGTTCTGGAAGCTCTTAATTTTGGTTATGCTGTTCCTGGAAGTTTTTATTTTGGACTGACTTTGAGAAAGTGGATTCTTTCTACCTTCACTTTACCATCTACTTCTAAGAGAAGAAACTTGTGCAGTTTTCTTTTGTGTTTTCTTGAAGTACAATGTCTAGGCTCTTTTTTGTTCATTGCTTTCATGTACGAATGGCAAACCACTCCAGTATCTTTGTCAAGAAATCCTCAAATGGGGTCACAAAGAGTCAGACACAATTGAAATGACTAAACAACACTCATGTAGTCCAATGATTGTTAAATTCTCTCTCCTTAATCTGTTTCCCAAGAAAGCTGGTTTTATTATCTTTATGTTCTTTTTTTTTTCTTTTGGACTTTAATATTTCTTTTTGTCTCATGGAATCAATACCTTACTTTTAGCCCATTCTAATTTTCAAGGAGTCTGTTGCATGGGTATGGTTTTGTATCTAACTCTTATATAAAGCTGTTAATTCTCTTTCAACTTCTTTCTCCCACAGCTCTCATGTCTTTTATGAATTTTTTTTCTTTTTGCTTTCTGGAGGGCAATAGGGGTTAAGTAACTTGCCCAAGTTTACACGGCTAGTTTTTTTGTGTTGGTGTTAAGTGTCTGAGGCCAGAACCGAACTCGGGTCCTCCTGACTCCAGAGCCGGCGCTTTACTCGCTGTCTAGAAGCCGCCCCTCTTTTTTCCTCTCTTAAAAAAAAAGAAAAAAAACTAACAGCAACAAACTTCTGCCTCATCTCTTCTAGGAATTCTAGTTGAATCTGTACCCAAGCTATTTTCTGATTTAAGACTTTGCTTGTAGATGTTTTAGAGTCATTCTTTTCTGGGTTTGTGTGTCTTGAGCATCCCTGTCACCATAATAGCTCTTTATGGTGGGTAGCCTTACTTCAGACTTTTGTTAGGTCTAGTGCAAGTACTTCTAGAAGGAATAGCTTGAGCTGTATTTGGTCCTGTTCTGTGTTCTCTAGAGTCCTGCTGCAGCTTTCACAGGGTATTGAGTACTGTGTTATTCCAGGATCTCAGAAGCAGATTAAGCTGGGGACTTGTAATCTTTCAGTGCTCCCAAAGTGGTTTAATCCATGGCAATATCTTTTATCTGCTTTCCCCAACCCTAGTTTGAGCCATGCAAGTTCCTAACCTGAATATGGACATGAGCATGAGATCCATGGGTCTGAACTGTTTGGAGTTTCAGTAGACTGCTCTGGACTCAGTCACTATCAGCCAGCTATGAAAGTTCTGTTGGTTCAGAGCAGCAGAACTACAGGCTTTCCTTTGATCTGGAATTCTTGCCCTAGTTATCCAGCTGTAGGCTTCAGACTAGGCTGGAAGCTGGAATGGAAACTTCAACTCCCAGGATCAGGGCTACCTCTTTACTGCTTGCTTCCATACTTGCTCTTCTTTCAGAACAAAGCCTGGGGCCTGAGATGATCCTTGTCCTGAACTGTCACCCTCAAATGAATGTCTCCTTAGCCCAAACTGGTAATGAGCAACAGAGCTGCTACTTGGCTCCTCTTCTTAGTCCCAGCACAAAAATCAAACCCTGTGTCAAATCTAGGCATTCTTTCTGTTGCACAGAAGGTACAGGTAGGCCCTCATTAAGCCTGTGGTCCAGTGTCTAAAGACCTGTCTCTGTATGCTGAACTGGGATAGGCAAATGATTCCTTATGATTTTTTTTAATTTCCTGTTAAGGACTTGGTCCAATGAACTTCCTAAATTTGGAGGAAATAATTGTGGGAGGGATTTCAGCTATACTACTTCCTTCTATTCCACCATCCTGGCTGTTTTCCCTCTCTTTAACATTTTCTTTCTACAGTGACTTAAAGGCATGGATAGAGGAATTGGCAAAATTTTTCTGTCAAGAGCCAGAGAGTAAGTATTTAGGTTTTATAGGCCAAAAGGAAAATCAAAGCTATTATATAAATAAACAATGACAGGAGACAAATGTCCACAAATTTCTTTATTGATATTATTTAAGTTTTAAATTTGAGAGTGATACCAACCCCTGGAAGTAGTGGATTGATCCAGGGGAAGCTATAGTAGCCTCGGGTGCAAGGAGGGGGTGGGGCACTGAATAATCCCAAAGAGGCCACTATGTAATTTTTTTTAAAGAGGGTGGTAGACCAGGTAAGTTTGCGAACCTCTGATTAAAATAACAATACATTTTTTGTAACATAAGTCTAATAATAAAAATGGAACTGGAGGTGGGGGGGGGGAATGATGATCAATATTTGGTTTAACTGGGGTTTCAAGTTAGTATTCCAAGCTGGATAACTAATACATTATTGGTAGAGCTGTAAACTGATCCAACCAGTCTGGAAAGTAATTTGGAACTATGCCCAAAAGGTTATAAAACTGTGCATACCCTTTGATCCAGCAATACCACTACTAGGTTTGTATCCTAAAGAGATCACATAAAAGGGAGAAGGACCCACAGGTACAAAAATATTTATAGTAGTTCTTTTTGTGGTGGCAAAGAATTGGAAACTGAGGGGTGCCCTCATTCAGACATTGGGGAATGTCTGAACAAGTTGTGCTATATGTATGTAATGGTATACTATTTTTCCATAAGAAATGGTGAGCAGGTGGATTTCAGAAAAACCTGGAAAGACTTAACATGAACTGATACTGAGTGAAGTGAGCAGAACCAGAACATCGTACACAGTAACAATACTGTGTGATGACCAACTTTGATAAACTTAGATTCTTACACTGCTATGTAAGAATCTAAGACATCTCCAAAAGACTCATGATAGAAAATCCTGGATGTAAATCCAGAAAAGAACTATGGAGTCTGAATGCAGATCAAAGCATACTATTTACTTTTTGTTTGTTCCTTCTTTCTCATCATTTCATTGGTTCTAATTCTTCTTTACAACATGATTAACATGAAAATATGGCTAATATGAATGCATACATATAGCCTATATCAAACCACCAAATCAAATCTATATCATCCCCTTCTTGGGGATGGGAGAGGAAGAAAATTTAGAACTTAAAATCTTATAGAATTAAATACTGAAAACTAAAATATTTTTTTAAAAAGAAATTAAAAAAAGACAACTCCAAAAAACTCATGATGGAAAGGGATATCCACATTCAGAGAAAAGAACTAAAGTCTGAATGCAGACTGAAGCAAACTACTTGCTCTCTTTTGTGGTTTGTTTTGTTTCATTCCTTCTTTCTCGCTGTTCACTCCACTGGTTATAACTCTTCTTTACAACTTGACTAATGTTTAATGTGAAGGTATCTATACCTGTAGAACCTGTATCAATTGCATGCTACCATGGGGGGGGGAGGGGGAGAAAGGGATTTGGAACTCAAGGGACTGTAGAACTAAATGTTGTAAACTAAAAGTAAATAAATTTTTTAAAATAAAAAAATTTTTTATAGTAGCTCTTTTTCTGATAACAAAAAATTGGAAATTTAGAGAAGGTCCATCAATTGGGGAATAATTAAACAAGTTATGGTATATGAATATGATGGAATACTATTGCACTATAAGAAGTGATGAAGGGGCAGCCAGGTAGCACAGCGAGTGAGAGCACCGGCTCCAGTGTTGAGAAGACCTGGAGATCGAATCCCGGGCTCAGACACTCAGCACCACACCCAGAAATAACTGGCCGTGTAACCTTGAGCAAGTTACTTAACCCCGATTGCTTAAAAAAAAAAAAATAAAAAATAAAAACAAAAAGAAGTGATGAGTAAGTGGATTTCAGAAAAACCTATAAAGATTTACATGAACTAATGCTGAGTGAAGTGAGCAGAATCAGGAAAACACTGTGCACAATAAAAGCAACAAATATTGTGTGATGATCAACTATAATAGAAATGACTCTTCTCAGCAATACAATGATCCAAGACAATTCCAAAGACTCATGATGAAAATGCTATCCATATCCAGAGAAAGAATTATAGTCTGAATGCAGATCGAAGCATACTATTTTCAAGTTTTTTTTTCTTTCTTATGGTTTTCCTCTTTTGTTCTGATTGTTCTTTCATAACATGACTAATTTGGAAATATGTTTAACATGACTGTACATGTATAACCTATATCAGATTGCTTGCTGTCTTAAGGAAGGGGGAGGGAAAGGAGGGAGAAAAATCTGGAATTCAAAATCTTATAAAAATGAATGTTGAAAACTACCTTTACATGTAATTAGAAAAAAATAAAATGCTATGGGGAGGTGGGGGAATAAAATTAGTATTCCTTATCATCAAAATTAATTGCAAATGTTCATCCTTTAATGCTGATCTTTAGGGGAGATTTTAGGTATTTCAACTTTGAAAATGTCTTCATATATAGTACTGAAAAACACTAGATATCAATCCATGAGTAAATTATTTTAATTGAGCATATTCATCACTTGGAAAGCATTTATAGAATTCTATTAGATTCTTTTCTCGATATTTTACTATTAGTATGTCATTATACTGCAGATTAATTGCTTCCAATTGAAGGTTAAATGGAAAAATTCTTCAACTACATAGTTAAATCAGTTTTGAAATAGTGACATTTCTTTGGCACTTGCATTGAGATCCAAAAACACTGCTTGAACTATAATGTGAACTTAAAAAAAGAATATACCAACTTCAAATTTGTTGGGAACAGAGACCTCACTTGTTTTAATTTCTGACAGGATAGGCAGTATATAAAATAAAGTTTGACATTACTTTTGATCTAAGCAACCTGAGTTGTCCTCGAAGTGACTTTACCACAATACAAGATTTGCCAATAAACACCATTTTGCTTTGCAATTTTAGGCTGAATTCACTAAGAAACATTAATAAATCTGCAGCAAAAGCTAATTTCTAAAGTCACTGAATGTTCAATAAAAGTGGTTGAAAACAGTCTCCCTCAGAAAAATTTCAACATTGGCCCTGGATTAAAAAAAAAAGTACATATGTATACATGCATGTATATATATGTGTGTGTGGGTACACGTGTGTGTAAAAGAATTTTTTCCTCTTCTTTCCTTGTTTTGCTATGAAGGGTGTGTTCTACTAATAAAATAAATAAAATTACACAGTACAGGGATATGCTTCGCAATGGAAACACTTTTCATAAGTATAATCACTGCAATTTTTAGTGTACTAAACAGCAATCTGAAGGGATGAAAGCACCATATGTTGACTTCGTCACAACTACTAAACTCTGCCACTGTACCAGGAAAAAAGCCACAGACAATACAGAAATGAACGAATATGGCTTTTCCAATAAAACTTTACCTAAAAATATAAAAACCATTTTTAGGTAGTGGACCATACAAAAATAGGCAGCAGACTGGCTCTGGCCCCCAAACCATAGTTTCCCAATCCCTGGTATAAATGGCATGATTATCAAATCTCCAGATGACTCAAATATGAGTAGGATATCTAACACAGCCAATGAGTCAGGATACCCTCCCCCCTTCAAAAAAAAATTTTATTAACTAGAATAATTGGATTGAATCTAATAAAACGAATTGTAATAAGGATAAGTCTTACACTTGGGCTCAAAAATTCAACTCTACAGGTGTAAAACAAGGAATATATGGCTAGATAATAATTTGTATGAAAAATTTCGGGGGGGGAGGGGTGCTAGGTAGGGCAGTGAATAGAATACTGGCCCTAGAGTCAGAAGGGCCTGAGTTCAAATCCGGCCTCGACACTTAACACTTACTAGCTGTGTGACCTTGCTTGGGCAAGTCCCTTAACCCCAATTGCCCCGCCTTCCCCCCTCCAAAAAAAACAAAATATATATATATCTGAAATTTTAGGGGACTAAAAGCTAATGATGGGTCAACAGTGTGATTTGGCAGCTAAAGAACTCATGTTAAATTGGACTATGGAGAGGCACAGCTTCCAGAAAAAATCAAGTGCTAGTGACACTGAACTTTGTCCTAGTACTGTTTTTAGTATTCAGCACTAGTGTTTAGGAAATGTTCAGAGCAGGAAAACCAAAATGTAAAAAAAGGGCCTTGAAATCATGCTATATGAGAACTGGCTGAAAGAAACTTAGAATATTGAGGGCCTAAAAACAACTCAGGAGGGACACTATATCTGTCTTCAAGTATTTGAAGGGTGGCCCTGTGGAAGAGGAATTAGATTTGTTCTGCTTAGTACACATAAGAACCTAAAGCAATTAGTGGATGTTACAAAGAGGCAAAAGCTTGATTTCCAAGGTGGAAAAAAAGGTCTAATAATTAGAGCTAACCCAAAATGGAATGGGCTGCCCTAGATTGAGTGATCACCCCTCACTAGATGTCTTCAGAGAATGAGTGACCATTTGTCAGCTATGCTGTAACAAGTATTCTTTTTGGAGATATGGATTGGCCTAGATGTCTGATGAGGTCTCTTCAGATCTGATTTTGTAATGAAACTTACCTTTATGGTATATTTATTATGGCTCACAAGTTCCACAATGGGAAATAAGGGCATATCCTAATGCCCTGACTCCTTTCCACAAAGTTTGCCAATTTTGTTGCCCTAAGATTACATGCTAGTCCCACTACCTGTAGGTATCTAGCTACTCCCAAAGTTACTGAACCAAAGAATAAATAAGCAGTTAACTTTCTCAAGGCAGAATATTATTCTTAACATACAGGGAGTGCAGAATTCTTCCTATTATTTCTTTTTTATGATGAAAATAACTATTCACCAAAAGAAACTATCTGACATACAAAGAACAAAAAAAGATTACAGAATTGGAACTTCTGCTACATAGTTTAAAAAACAACATAATCACATATTAGGTGCCTACTATGTGCCAGGCATTGTGCTAGGAAGTAGGAATACAAAGACTCCCCCCCCCCAAAAAAAAGAAATCCTGTCTCTTAAGAAGCTTACTTTCTATCAAATACATAAACTTTTAAAAGTGCGTGTTAAATTTTAAAAGATGGTAACAAAATTGTCATTTGCTTCCCTCTTCTATGCATTTTTAAATGTTGTATCTATTACAGCTCAATAATTATTTCAACACCAATAGAAGACCTTCATTGTAACAAACAAGCAGTCAACATTTTTGCCATGTCTGAATACAGATGTCACATTCAGCACCTCTTGTCCATCACCTCTCTGCCAAGAAATATCTCCTGTTATTTCTCTGCTTCCAAGAGCTTTGAAACAGCAGATTTACCGAATAGTCAACTTTTTAAAAAGAGAAATACGACTGAGACTACAACCTTCTCGGAAATGGTGTTCATATTACCTTCTTTCTCCTCTCATTTTCTACTGTGACCTACTAGAACTTAAGAATCTGCCAGAGGCCACTTATTCATCTCAAACAAAAAATAAGTTAATTTTTTGCAGGTTGTCTGACTAATTTCTTTTAGGGTAACAAGTATCCAATCGGCATTTTTTCATATTCTTTGAAAGCCTTCTGAAGTCCTTTTCACATATATCTGTGCTTTAATAAACTATTCTGGTCCTTCCCAAGATCTTTTATATCTCTTATATCCCTTTATGAGTTGCAAATACAGGGCTTACCATAGTGAGCACTTCATAAGTGACTGAACAAAAGGTTTCATTTTACACTGTTTCCTACGTAGAAAGACATAGAACCTCCTCAATTAATTAACAGAAAGGCTTTTTTTTTTTTTTAAATAACAACAATTATACTTTGGGACTCACTATAGCAGTTCAATTTATGACCTACAACAATTCAAACCAATTCAAAAATCAAAATTCAAAAACAGTTTCATTTTAGCAAGTAATGCATTTGTTCTAATGGACCTGTAAGCTACTTGCTCAAAGGGGGCATATAGCCCTATTCTTGAAGACACGAACACCCTGGAGTTTGTGATGGAAATAATCCATTAAGTCATCAATCCTCAAACTTTGTCAGGGAGCCACTGATTCAGGAACATTTTCATTCTAAATCTATTTTGCAAAAAAAAAAAAAAAAAAAAACACCCAAATTTTCAAGTAAGAATTTAAAATTTGGTTTCCTAGCAGAGTCCATTAGCTCTACCTACAATTATATAATCCTAGTTTAAACAATGTAACAGTCATTTAACTTCATGCTTATAGATCGCAGTACAATCTTTCCATTTTGGTAAAGGAAAGCAGGCACCAATGTAGACATGTTAGAAAAAAAGAAAAGTTAATAACAAGAAACCTAGACACTATGCAAAAATACTATGAAAAGCTTAGGTCAAATATGTGCCAAGAAACAAAAAGGCTAGGTGCTCTAAACTTGTACTGCTTGGCTAAGAAATAAAGTAATAGGCAGCTAGGTGGTGCAGTGAGTAAAGGGCCAGCCCTGAAGTCAGGAGAACCTGAGTTAGGTTCCGACTTCAGACACTTAACACAAAAAAAACTAACCTTGGGCAAATTACTTAACCCCAATTACCCTCCAAAAGGCAAAAAAAAAAAAAGGTAATAGAAAATCTCTGGCAAAAAACAGCATCGTTCAGGTACATGAAGACAACAGGGAAATCCACAGGGTACAGCAAGCAGAGTTACCCCTAGTATTGAGGTTGACAAACAGGGAGAATAATCTAAATCTCAGCTTTCTCATTTATCAAACCCCTGTGAGGTGGAAGTGAATGTTTTATGATGCTTTTACAGATGAGGGAGCTGATCCTCAGAAAGATTAAAAGATTTGTCCATGGTCAAATAAATGCAGAGTTGGAATTTGAACCCAAGTCTCCTAATTCAAACCCCAACATTCCACTACACCATGATGCCTTTCTAATCTTTTATTTGAAATCATACAGGAAACAGGGGTTGGTGTTGTGCCAAAATAATCCCATACTATATTTAGAAAATTGTAAAGTATAGATTGTACCCCTTATACGTTTAATGCTGAGGTTGATAATTTTTCTATCAAATAACAAAATTATAGCCTAAAACTTACACAAAACTATGACGGTTCTGTCTTGGAAGTTATTGGCAATTCAAGAGTTTAAACTCAATCTAGTTGGTCAATTAAAATCCTGAATTCTAATCCTGAAATTTGGCAGCATCATCAATCTTCTTGCATTTAGAGAACAACAGCCTATGTTAGACAACAACCTGTTGCTGGATACAAAGGCAAAGTTTTTCTGCTTTAAAGTTAATTTAAAGTTCTAGTTGACAGCTCCAGAAAATACTTGGAACAGTTTAAAGAACTTAAAAAAAAAAAAGTAATGTGAATTTTAATAGACACACATACTTCTGCCACAGGAACTTTCACTCAACATGATTTACATATTCTGATACTTATTCAGATGCCCTGAGCTCTTAATGTAAAGTTCTGACATTTTAAGAGATAGTAAGGTAGAAATTAAAGGTGTCCATTATTATCAAATTCCTAACTTTTTACCAATTATTGCCAACATCTCCTAATTTCCTTCACAAAACTTAAGTCCACAAGACACAGATTTAGAGACATTTTGTCTTAGAAAATATGCTCCTCTAGAATTCAGGCAGATCACTGCATGTCATAACAATATTTAGACATACTAGAGCCCAGCATAACAAAGCAATGCAGAAGACAATATACAAAGGAGGATGGGATTAAAAATCTGTGGAAAATGTAGAAATAAATAAAAACGTGGCCTGTGTAGCAGGGCAATTCCTAAAACAGCAAATTCTTCTGAAAGTGAGTATTTTTTACTCCTTAATTTTTTTCCCTAGATGTCTACAGATTCTCTGAGGGGAAGATAAAAAAAGGATCTTTTCTGTTTTGTCACAGTCAACTTTCTAGCTGGAGCAACCTCTGGCCCTTAGACCAACAGACAAATAAAATCCTGAGGGTAAGATGACAGACGAAAATTAGAGACAGTTTCCCCCAGTGGTTCTTCCCAGGTCTGAGCAACAGAGCACAGTGGGAATGTGTTGGGGGTGTGCTTACAGAAGAATCAATTTTCAAAAACAGAAGAGGAATTCTTATAAAAACAAATTACCCTAACCTGACATAAAAGCGACAGAACAAGGAGCTGATCGGGAGGAAGCCTTCAGGCCGAGCTTTGGACTCTCTCCACCTAAGGGCCAGAGCAGTAGCTCCCAGATCTCCACTAAGCACTTGGGCTCATCAGCCCTCGGGTCACTGGATCCAGATCCAGGATAAACGGCCAAACCCAGGCCGAGGGCCTTCCTCCCCCCCCCCCCCCCCGCCGCCCTGTCCCCAGCTGAGAAAAGGCTGAGCCCCATCCAAACGTCACGGTGACCACAGTGGAGCCGGCCCAGGGGGACGTCGGTAAAGGGGGGGATGAGAAGAGGAACGGCGCCGCGCCTGGCCAAACAGCGCGTGCCCGCTCCCCCTCCCCTTTCCCTGCGCAACCGGGGCGAGGCTCCCTCCCAACCCGGGGCTCGCGCCTGCCTCGGCCCAACAGTGAGCAAGGTTTGCCCCTACCACGACTGAACCGCCGGCAGGGAGAGGGGGCAGGCTCCCCGGAGGCGCGCCCCTCCCGGTCGGCCCCGAGAGCCAAAACCCAGTGCCCGCAGGGCGCCCCGCCCCCTCCATCCGGGCGCACCCCCACGCCAGGCAAAGACATAGACCAGATTTCCCACCCACCCCACCACTTTCTCCAAGCCCAGGGCCGCGCGCTCCCAGAAAGACGGCGCACGGCGGCGCGCGCCGGCGGGACAGAGAAGAACCCGCTTTGCGCGCGCGCACCCGCCTGCCCTCCTCCTCCCTCCCCCCCACCCCACCTCAGAGACCAGGCCCGAGCTCGCAAGCGCAGCCCCCACCACTAGCACCCCTTCAGCTAACCCAAAGGGAGAGTGTTGGGCAGTAGCGTCGCACGGGAGACTAGGGGTGTCCTCGGCTGCCCGGAGCCGCCCCGCACCCTCCGGGGCCCAGTAGACTCGGCCCGCTCCTCTCAGCTCCCTCCGCCGTTGTGTAGTGGTAGCGGCGGCGGCACCCTCTGGCTCACTCACTCGCGCCATGGCGGCCCCGACACCCTCATCATCCGCGCCACAGCCCTTACCGAGTGCCGCCGCCGCCGCTCCGCCCACGGGCCCCTCCGTGCCGCCTCGGGCCCCTGCTCTACCGTCGCCGCTTCAAGACCGACAGGATTTTCCCCTCACAGCTCCCTGGGCGCCATCTTACATTCAACCCCGACAGCCAATGGGCGCCGAGCTCCTCTCTCGCGAGAACGGAGAAGGCAACTCCCGCGAGAACTAACCGGGGCCTCCCGGCCCACCTTAAAGGGAACGCGTTCCGCTGCAGCCCCCGGGCGTCCTTAGATGTACATTTTCTCGGAATTTAGAGAGCTGAAACGAATCTGTGCATTTCTCTTTCCCACCCTTTTGTCTCCCTTTAGTTGGCAGAAGAATATCTCCCCTATTCCCCACCGCTGCTCCTATCAATAGTGGGTTTTGCGGGTCAGTACTGCGTACAGCCCTCAGACTCAGTTTCCCTTCCCGTCCTCGCCTGAGAAGTGGGACTGGCCTTGGGTATCATGGGAGCCCAGAGCTTGGGGCTACAAGGGCTTGGCCCAGGTGTCTCAATTGCCTATTTACCAGACCAGGCGTTCAGAGTGGCCCCCGCGAGACAACTAAGGCCGTTCCTTTTCTGAGGTGGGGTCAAACCCAGGCGTCACTCTCCATTTAGGAAGGGGGTCATCGCGGAGTAGAAATACTGGGGCGAGGGGCTCTGATTCCAGAGGGCCGACGAACCCAAAGAAAGCAGGGATTGGGAAAGGAGCCTGGATTAGGCCCGAGATAGAGGCCTCGAGACGGGGAAGGATCCCCTGGGGAGGCTGGAGTTCCCCCAATAAACGAGACCCAACGTGAACAGGATTGATTTGCTCCACCCTTGAAAGAGATCGGGAAGCCGGGAGCGCCAGCAGTGGAGGGTCACAGTGAAGGCACAGCAGGCCAGATGGGGTCGCAGGCGTGGGCCCCGAAGAGGAGGGATTGAAGTTCTGCTCCCATGCCCAGGAAAAAGAGAAAGGCAGCGGGGCGAGGGGCGAGGGGCGAGGGGCTAGGCCTGGGGTATTGCCCATCCTCCCCCATTCCCTAGGTCTCCTACCATGCCCCTGCCCCTCACCTGGCGGGCCCTGGCTCCCAGCACCAGCTGTCAGGGCTGTCCAGCCCAGACCCGGCACTGCCCAGGCCCCAGTCCTGGGGGTTCTTACTACAGGCCATCCTGGCGGGAGACTCGAGCCCTTTCTACCCCCTCTCTTCCCATCCTCAGCGAAACTACCTCCTACTCAGCTGCACCAGCATCCCAGCTTAAGGTGGCCCGGAACTGATGCCCCTGCAGGCCCCGGGGTCCTCGCTAACTCCAGGGCCCTGCTGCTCTCAGAGCTGCCGAGGCAGCTCTGCTTAAATGATTAGCTGCCCCCGGGAAGGGGAGGGCCCGATCCTCTGGGGAAAGAGCTCTGGGGGGAGCAGTGCAGGCCCCTTTCAAGCAGGGGGCAGTAAGCCCACAGCTCCCTGCAGTCCACCTTAAACCAGGCCCTGGGTGACTTTGGTGTTTGTATACAGTGGGAAATGTGGAGGATGTTAAAGCTGCAGACACACTCCCTGCCTTTAGAGTAGGACTGCAGGAGTGGGGGGGAGGGACCCCAAAGGAAGCCAGGCCCTGAGCCTGCTCCCAAGAAGGGCAGAGAGAGGCTAGAATGCCAGCCAGGGCATGCGCCTCTGCCTGCTGATGGAGCACAAATCCTAGAGAGCTGCTTTCCTCTGATTGGGGAAGGCAACAGATCCCTTAGGACAAATCAGCTGGGTCTGTGCCCAACGTGCTTTGTCCTCCAGTCTGACCAGACTGGATCCTGAACACTACAGCTCTTAATGATATCTTAGATTATTCAGCAGGGAGGCAGTGGAAAGGAATCTGGATTTACATCTTGGATCTGCTTTTCACTACCTATGTTACCCTGTCCCTTGTCTGGGCTTTTGTATAAAGGAAGCAGGGATGTGGACTAGAGAGCCTCAGAAGTTCTACCTCAGAGATATGAACATTT
Source organism: Petaurus breviceps papuanus (assembly GCF_028583685.1). Taxonomy (NCBI): domain Eukaryota; kingdom Metazoa; phylum Chordata; class Mammalia; order Diprotodontia; family Petauridae; genus Petaurus; species Petaurus breviceps. The sequence continues at coordinate 11,348,555 of NW_027185896.1, read as the reverse complement.
ATTAAGAGTATACTTGGTGGGACCGGATAGTCAAACTAAAATCAAGGGCCTCTGACCTCAAAGAAACTATATTTTACTATCAAATTATTTAAGGTATGAGAAAGATGTTTCTGGGCTATACCCTTCAAAATTCCTTGAATGGGGATTATATTCTTTGTTTCTATATTCCCATCACCTACTGTGCATGGCACACAGTAAATTCCTATAAACATTTGTTAAATGATACAACCCCCCTAACTATGATCTCATCCAAGACTATTTTCTGTCTGTGATCTGGGTCATCAGAAGGCATCTTCTTGGCTTGGGGCCACAGCCCCCTACTCTCCAGCTTTTATCCCACTGGGAGGTAGGGGGAAGGGGAAGAATGTTCCTGAGCCAGGGCTGAGGAGGAAAAGAGGAAATGAAGAAAATGTATCTGCTCTCCCCCAGGGCTACTGATGAGTAGAAGCTGGTAGGAAGATTAAAGAAGAGATGACCAAAAGTGTTTTGTTCTGCCCAGAGGAGCCAAAGGGGTTTAAGCCATGTCTCTTGCTCATTATTAACTCAAAACCCAGGGGGAGAAAGGGAAAAGGGTTGCTAGACAGAAGGAAGCCAAGCAAAGCCAAACTTAGAAATACAGGGGTCACTAGCCCCAGTCAAAAAGGCTTCCCTGATCCATCTTCTCAGGCTAAATGTCTACAGTATGAGTTCAGGATTCACCACTATCCCCTGCCCCAACTCAGTGAGGACAGACTCAGGAAAAACTGTGCTGCTCTTTATTGGTCATCCAGAGGTGGCTCAGCAGGTGAGCATGGCCAAGTCTGGCTCTGATAAGGCAAAGGTAGATTTGTCTTTTCCTGCCCTCCAGACTGTTGACTTCATCCTGGACTCAAGGCACTCATATTTTCCCAGGATCCTCCTTCAGAGTGACTGTCCTGTTGAAGACAAGCTAGAGAGGGAAAGAAAAGCACATTTAGGCCACATACACAGTGCACAAAGGGTTTTCCAGTCCCTTTAGGTCAAATTTAGATTGGTCAAACATGAAGTCCCAGGAAGTGAGCATTCCCTTCTAGGCCTCAAAAGTCTGGCCTCATTATGAAGTACTTCAATGTAACAAATTCAATACTACTTAGATTGCCTATAGTCCTGCGTATTCAGTAACATTACCTCCCCTCAAAAAACCTGTGCTGCATGTCAAGGGACCTGGACTCTAAGGGGTTCTGTGAGCTTAGGCAAATTACTTCATTTCTCTGGGCCTTGGCTCCCTGATGTGTAAAACGGGGAAAACGCCACCTGTCCTACCTACCTCTGAGGGCTGCTGTAAAAATTTAACAAGACCTTATACTTGTATGAGGCTTTATCATCTCCAAAACACTATTCCAGACATTACCTCATAAGAGCCACAAAACAATCCTGTGAGTTATACTCATGACTAATAAGCAGAACTCCATCAAAACCCAACTGTGATCCCTCCTCATGCTGTGGAAGGGACATTCCAGTCAGTCTTGACCGCAAACTCTGAAAGACCCTACCAAACTGGAAAGGCTTCAAATAGAGACCTAGCAATAACTGGGAGCATGCTCTAAACTGGCCTAGTTCAAACTGCAGAAGTTTAGCAACAGAGGGCTGGGCACCAGGGGATGAATTTGAGTCACAGGTCCTTGAGAAAATGTCTATAACAATCGTGGAATGACTAAGATGTGTCAGAGGAAGGCACCCTAAATGATCAAATCGTACTGATTTACATATAGATAGAGGAAAATGGGTTTGCCCAAAGTCAGTGTGTCAGAATAGGGCCTAGAATGCAAGTTGACCGACAGCCAAGTTCCTTCCTCTTGTTGACATGGAAGAGAAGATTTTCATGTGGCATTACATTTCTCCTGAAAACATAATGAATTTGTGTTTGATCCCCAACCCTGACATTATAATGATGTGCTGATATTTCCTAAACTTCAGGTGAGGGAAAAAGGGAAAGACAAGTGCCCTTGAGACCAAGTGCCCTGGGGCTAAGTTAAGCAGGGGGCAGGGGGCAGGGGGCAGGGAGGAGAGAGAGGGGGAATCCTGACTGACCTTTCTTTCCGTACTGTCTGGATCCACAGAGAAGTAGCCCAGGCGTTCAAACTGGAACTTATCAAAGGGTTTTGCATTACTGACTGAAAGATCCACCAAGGCATCTTCAATCACATTCAGAGAGTCCTGTAGGACATACATGCGTTAAACCATTTTGTGTAGGGGTGCAGGCTTTAGAGAAGTGGGGGTGGGCTCATCCCACAGACACTACTCTCTGGACTATACAGAAGCCACCTCTAGTCCCTCTATTCATAGCCCTTTCCTAGGAGGGAAAAACACCCAAGACCTATTGACCACTTCCCCCAGTGTAGACTCACAGAGTTCAAGTCACTTAAGAATCCACCAGGGGCTTCAGAAGGATCCTCAGGGTTCTTGTGGTGGAATCTGCAATGACACACACCTTGTGAGGTTCCATGGTTACTGGTCAGAACCTACCGCTCCCTGATAACTTCCCAACAACTGATAAGTGAATTCTCTAAGGCTAACCCTAGATCCAAAATAAGTTAATCCTTCCCCAGTCCCTGATCCCCAGACTCACAGCCTCTCATAGATTCGGACCTCACACTGCAAGGGCTCAGACACCCAGTGTATAAAAGCTTTGGGCTTCTCAGAAGCATCTGACTTCCTGCAGGTCACTTCCAGCTCAGCCACTTGGCCACTGGCATTCTTTAAGAAAAAAAGAAAGAGATTAACCCACTGAGTTCCCTGGGATGGATGTTCTTTAGTGCCTGGTTTCCAAACCTTCTAGGACCTGTGGGGCTTCTGACTACCAGAAGTACTTCTCTGGCCAACCTGTTGACAAGGATTCCCCTATGTTGAGATGGAAACCTTCTACTGGGGAGAAGGGGGTGAATGAACAGCAATGCTGGGGGGCTCTATCCTTAACTCCAAGGCACTTGAAACAATGTAGGAAAATCAGTAGTTACTGCCAACAGAAAAGGCAGGCCTAATTCTAGGCATCATCTGTCCTGGGAGGTGGACACCTCTCACCTTGATAATATTCTGTACATCGATAACATAACCAGCATGTCTCAGGCCTACTGGCTGGCCTGGTGCAAGACGTTTGTAACCCTTTTCTGGCTCCTGCAAAGAAAGCTATGTCAACACCAAGGAAAAAAGAGTTTCTAGTAGCTTTCTTAATGCTCCATTCTTGCCTCAACAGAACCCAGTCTCTAGAGTGTAGCTAAGGTCAAGGAGCTGGGACATAAAATGACTCTGGCAAAGGCACAAGCAAGGTAACTGCTTGTTAGAAGGTCTGAAGACAGCCTAGAAGTTACCAAAATGGGAAGGTACTAAAATTCCTTTTTTTGTCTTTTTGAAGGGGAAGGCAGAGTAATTGGGGTTAAGTGACTTACCCAAGGTCACAGTAAGTATTAAGTGTCTGAGGCCAGAGTTAAAATCAGGTCCTCCTGATTCCAGGGCCAGTGCTCTATTCACCGTGCCACCCAGCTACCCCATTCTTTTGGTCCCATTATCATGGTCCCAGCCACAAAGCTTAGTCTGGATAAGAGATAGATAAAGTGGCCAAAGCCTTTTTTCCCCGTCCTATCCCTTCTCCCCTAGGTGAATCATGAATAAGTAGAGACCCAAGTCAAGAAGCCACACCCCCTCCTAACCTCTTTAAAGTCTGTGTTCTCAATGTAGATTGTGGATGAAAAGGGGACCCGGTGAAAGCCTTTCGTCTCATTAGATGGAAAGTTGGGTACGCTGACTTCAACTGCCTGTGTCATAGAGGAAAACACAGAGGATCACATGATTTAAGGCTGGAAGGAACCTTAACAATTATCTGATCAAACCAACTTGTTTCATAGGTAATCAAGCAGAGCCTTAATTTCCAGAGACATATAATTTGTACAAGGTCACAAGTAGTAGAACTGGAATTTGAGCTTAGAACTTCCAAATCAGGGGGCTTTTATACTGTTTCTCATCCACAATCTTCCCCCAGAGTAGGAACGGCAAAACACATATAAGTACATGAATGAAAATCACCACCAGACAGAAGGGCAGAGGATTATGGGACAAGGAGACAGACTAGATAAAGTTGCATTCCAGGAAACCCCAGTAGGACTTGTCTCTAGCGCCATTTCCAAAGTCACTCTGCTGCCTGCCCTTAACCTTGTTCTCTGGGAAGTTGGTAATGGTGACCCTGAGTGGCTTGAGTACAGCCATGGCCCTGGGGGCCCCATCATTCAGTACTTCTCGAACACAGGCTTCTAGCAAATGAGGCTCCATCGTTGTCTGAGCAACAGTCACACCCACCTGCCAGAAAGAGCCAGAAAGAGGCAAGTCAGTGCCGATCAGGCCCAGACTGTGGACTTCAAGTCACACAGAGGCTACCTGGTCCAGGGTATGTGGGACCCCAGCCATTCCCACACTTACCCGGGCACAGAAGTTGTTGATTGCCTCAGGAGGGAAGCCTCGACGACGGAGCGCTGTGAGAGTGAAGAGCCGAGGATCATCCCAGTCCCTGCAACATGGGAAGAATGAGTATCTGCCTGGGACGTGGCTCTTACACCCACTGCCCTGAATAGTGCACATGTCACCAAAGACCCTCAAAAACCACGGGATTCACAGGGTTTTAGGTTTGGAACTGACTTTCATGGACTATTTTAAGGTGTACAGAGTTGTAGGGACTTCACCTCCATCAGTCCTCATCCCCTCTGTGAGGTAAGGATCCCAGGCATGACACCCCTATTTTACAAATGGAGTAAAGGCTCAGTTTCTATTCCTGTGGTTTTCCTATGGTCACACATAAGAATGAATTACTCCAAGTCAAGCTGTCTCTGGCCTATGCCGTGCAGCCTCATAAGGGAGTTCCTCTTAACTGTGATGATATTAATAATTGATGACATTATTAGTATATTAATTTCAATAGGCCTTTAATGTTTACAAAGGGTTTTCCACACAAGAACCTATGAGGCAAAAAGGAGTATCCCCAGATGCTAAGAAAATAAGACCAGTAAAGTAACTTGCCGACAGTTTTCTGACCCCAAATCAAGAACTTTTTCTACTAAAGTACAACAGATTTTCAGAGAGCAAACAGGTCATTCTGAAAAGGACTTCTAGTCCAAATGTCTCAATTTACAGGGGAAGAAATTGAGGTCAGGGAGACTGAAGTCACTTTTCCACAGTCACACAGAGTAGAGAGCCAGGATTTGAACCCAGGTCTTCCGATTCCCAATGCAGGACCCTCCCCAATGGCCCACTGACTATAGGACCTGAGACTAGAAGCAGCTCATGGAAAACTGGTATGTTCAGGAGGCAGTGCCCAGTCTAGGCACAGATCCATCTGATCTGTCCTGATAGGGAAGTAAAACCCTCCAAGCAGAGGACAGTAGAATTCATTCCACAATCAGTATTCCATCAGCAGTAAAAGACAGGCCCTAGCTATCAATGTACTCTTCCCTTCTGGACACCAAATCAGCTGGAGTCCAACCTTAGCATATAATTTTGTAGATGAGGAAATTGGCCCAGAGAAAGGAATTTGTTTAAGATTACAGCCAAGATCCGTACTAAGGTCTTCTGATTCAAAATCCAGTATTCTTTCCTCTGACATTTTAAAGAATGGGGTGGGGGATCTAAGCCCCTCCCCACCAGCCATGCCTTTTCAGAAGGACCACAAATCTACCACTCACTCTAGCAGGACTCTCACCTGACTGCACCAGCCTCCACCAACTGAATGATCTTCCTCTTGGACACAACTGTGTAGTGCAGATTGAGGCGTCCATACTCCCACTGAACTGGGCAGTATACATTGAGGGCATTGCAGAGCCAGAAGTAGGAGGATCGCCTAAGGACAACAGGCACTCCGGAATGGCCCCTCACACAATTGGTTGGGCTACACTGCTGATCACAGCTTGGGCTTCCACAGAACCCCCCCCCCCCCCCAATCAGATTCTTTTCCACATCTGTCCCCCAAACACTCTCCCGAACTGCCATGGGGAAGAGAGAGATAAGGGTTACAGATGTCCCCTCCCTCTTTGTGTCTCCCTTGCCTATGTACTCACCGGGCCTGGAACTCTTTGGTGCAAAGAGAGTGGGTAATGTGCTCAATGGAGTCACAGAGACAGTGTGTGTAGTCATATGTGGGGTAGATGCACCTACCATAAGAGACAGAGGCCAGAAGCCTGTGAGTCACTGACAGCACCTAACTCTCCCCCATGTCACTGCAGGGCTTTGTCCCCCAGCTTGCTCCTAGAGGTCAACCTTGGCCTTAACCCCAGGGCGGCTACACCCACCACTTATCACCAGTTCGATGATGAGGCGTATATTTGATTCGATAGGCCACTGGGTCCATCTTTCCATCCTCCATAACCAATTTCATCCTCAGTGTGGCCTCTCCTTCAGCAAACTTCCCCTTCTTCATTCCCTGAGGAAAGACAGACTTCCAGAGTCAGGCCCTGGGCAAGTCTCCCTACAGGATTAGGATCAAAGGTCAGCTCACCTCAAAAAGCAATAAAGACTCTTCAACTGGCCGATCCCGCCAAGGGGAGGGTGGAGGATTGTGGCCTTTAATCTCTTCTATGTGCTGGTGGCAGACATAGGCATGACCTCTGCATGGGTAGAAGGAATATCACCTTCAAGTGGTGGCAAGCAAACAACAGATGCCTATCTGTTCTGCTAACAAAAGCACTAGGCCCAGTGCCAACTATCCCAGAACGAGATGAATTCCCATCCCTCTCTAGCCCGCACCCTCACCCAAGGAGACCTCTGGCTTTTACCTTCCGATGAGCTCGACAGCCCAGGCATAGAGCTGGTCAAAGTAGTCTGAGGCATGAGTCACCTTGTAGGGCTTGTAACCTGCAAAGCCAGGGGCCCCGCCAGTCAGTGTGTGAGCCCGCCACTGGTCAAGCCCACTTAGCTGCCCTCCTCATCCTCTGCCCATTCTGGCCCTAGACTCCATACCCAGCCATTCTACCATGTCCCGGATGCCAGTGAAATATTTCTCTTCCTCCTTCTCAGGATTTGTGTCGTCATAGCGCAGAAAGCAGATTCCATAGTTGGCCTACAGAAACCAGACATCAGACACCCCGTATTGGATGGCTGTAGCCTCACTAAAATCATGTCCTTTTGTCTACTTATAGATTTGAAGCCTCAGAGAGGAAAACTTTTTTTTTTTGCTTTTTTGGAGGGCAATTAGGGTTAAGTGACTTGCCCAAGGTCACGCAGCTAGTTTTTGTGTTAAGTGTCTGAGGTCACATTTGAACTCAGGTCCTCCTGACTCCAGGGCCAGTGCCCTGTCACTGTGCCACCTAGCCACCCCGAGGAAAAAATTCAAAAAAGAAATTTGGAGTTTTTTTCTAAATGCATTAACCACAATAATTTTACAAGCAAAACCCCAAGTTATCCAGGCTATATAAGTTTATGTCGTAAGTTAACAGTGTGATTTCAGATGTGTAAAAGAGGCTTTAAAAACCAAAGCACATTATGGACCAATGATCATCAAGTCTGTTCCATAGATGTCAGTGGAGTGGAACAGATCACTACAAGAGAAGTTTCCAATTCCCTGGGGAATCCCTGGCCAGCTATGCACCAAGGAGAGCAGACTGTGTCCAGAAGGAGACTGGAGGGGGGGAAGAAGCTACTCACTTTGGGCAGTGTGACCCTTATACCCCTCTGGTCACTATAGGATTAACAACATCAAGCATTCCATCTCTAAAAGGTTCCAAAGAGTCACTATGCCGCAGGTGGGTCACATTACACCTTCCAGGGCCAGCTGCCATGGAGGAAACACCCTGTACCTGGTTACCCTGAGGTCAAGCTATTTCCCAGAGTCAGAGAGTAAGTGGCTATGCCAGAGTTACCATAGGTTAACTGCTCCCTAGGTTCATCGAAGCATAAAGTTTAAAGCTGGAAGGTCCTTAAAGGTCGTCTAGTCTAAGAGTCATAATTTTCAGATGAGGAAACTAGACCCAAAGATGTTACCAGATATCCAGGTCATCCTGTCCCTAGTTACCACAGGTTCCCATTTCTCCTGGCCACCTGCCAGATTCTGTCAAAATGTTACTCCCAAAGACTAGCAGAATCATCAAAGGGCCAGTATGTCTTTGGGTCACTACTGGTTCATAAAGCTCCCCACAATAACAGTAGGAAATAAGACTCCTTTCTATCCCCCTGGGAAGCAACATGATACAGTGAAATGAACACCAGCTTTAGAGTCAAAGGACTTGGGTTCAAATCCTACCATGTCTATTCAGTACTTGTGTGACTATAAGCAAGTCACTTAAACTCTGTGGGTACCAGTTTCTTCTCCTATAAAATGAGGGGGTTGTATTACATGGCCTCTGAAGCACCTTCCAGCTCAAGATCTATGAACCTATGACCCTCAGATACTGAGAATAAGGGGACAGTCCTCTACCTTTGGCTCAGGATGGATACCTACCTTGGCATAGCCAAAGTTGAAGTTGATGGCCTTGGCGTGTCCAATATGCAAAATGCCGTTGGGTTCTGGTGGGAATCGTGTTCGTACCTGGGGAAGGAAAGAAATGAAATGGGAGTCCTAAAGTCACAACTGAGCTCAATGACAGTTCCTCAATCTTTTCTCCATGGCCACAGAAATCTAAGCCCCAGTAGAAACCCTGGGCAGGCCCATGAACTCCCTCATTCCCTTCCCAGCCCAGAGGTCACTATAGCCATTTTCACCCACCAGGACCCTGACCCTTGGCCTTGATTCTCAGAACAAGAGAAGACAACCTGTTGTCCAATCCTCCCACCATCCCCCACCACCAAAGGAAGGAGGCCCCTGTACCTGTCCCCCAGTGATTTCCATGTGCTGCTGCAACAGAGGCATGGTGTTGGGTGTGACCACATAGCCAGGGGTTTTGTAGTTTTCACCTGCAAGGGTCAGATGACAAAGGAGGTTCCTTAGAAGAGGGTGGCAGGAAAGGATGGCGCATTCCTTAGGACTGGGGCCTATACCACTCATTGTCAAGGTGGCAAGAGAAGGAGATGAGCCTGGATGAGGCTCCTTGTCAGAGCTGGCTTCAACACCCAAGAGGAGAATGACAACGGGAACCACTACTTCCTGGGGACTGATCCTGAACCCTCCCCAGGCTCACAGGGGATTGATAGGTGCTTTGGTCAGATGCTTTAGGGTCAAGGATCACATGATGCTTCACCAAAAAGAAATGTGAACTCCACCTACTCTCCCCACCTCCCAGAAAGAGGGGGTGCCTTGGTCCTCTGCCCCAGCCTCCGGCTAAACCACTCATTCACTCACCTGGTTTGTGGAACCTGAGTGCTTCTCCCCTGAGCTGTTCCATCAGAGACAGAGATGTTAAACGTTCCTCACCTAGAGAAGTCAGAATATGCTGTAGTAACCTCTAGAGAGAGCACCAGATCCCACTAAGCTTTGAAGCAGCCCCAGGAGCCCAGTGGCTGACTCTGAACTCCAGCAAGAAAAGAATGAATCTTAAAAAACCTGAACTCAAATAAAAAAAAGATCTGGTGTCTGTAGGGACAGCTTCAGTGCACAGACCAGCAGACGTGGTTGTTGTTGGGTCTTGGTTTTTGAAGAGGACTGATGACATCAAGGGTGATGTCTTGACTTCTGAGTGAAATTGGTTAAAGTGAGGCAGAGTTGCACAAAGTCAGCAGGTCACTTTCTCTTCAGTCATCAAAGTCCAGCAACAAGACAAAAATCAAGATGACTAGTGGTGGCCTGGGATGCAGCGGGGCTTCCATGTCTGACTGAGCTCTAAGCACACCACAGAGCCTGCTTCAGTCACCTCTGTGGTCATCAGAACAAACCGTTCTCATCTGGGTTTGAGGCCTATCAGTCACTCTCAACATCCCTTCTGCTGAGACAATTTTACTGGGGTGTGGCTGTTGTACAGGCTACAGCTTCTCGGAGACACAGGTGAGAGCTGGGTGGCAAGTAGACACTAAGGATGGATGAGCAGCCCTGCCCTCACACCAGAGGGACTAGTCCTGCCTGAATACCCCATACACCCCCCCCCCCAGTGAAGTAAGGGTGAAGGGAACCTTTCTCAGAGACAACCATCCCAGCATCCAGACCAAACGTGGGTGAGAAAGGCCAAGAGAAAAAAACCCATCAGATTAAACTCCCACAGGGAGAGAGCTTTTTGGCAAGAGCTGTCCCAGGGGCCAGATTACAGGAAGGTGATAAGAATGGTCACAACCATGCAACATGGAGCTCCAAAGGATAGTTCAGTAGGAGCCAGCCTCCATTACTGCTTCCAGTCCTGAGATCAGCAAAGGACCCTGGGGATCTCATGAGCCACAGCCTGGGAATTCTGGCCACAGGTACCAGAGCAGGATAGGTGCAAGAACTTCTATCAGAGCATCAAAACCATCCACCTCTAAAGTGAGACTAAAATCAATCCACAAAAGCATCATTTGCCAGGGGAGAGGGCAGGGTGGTGCTGGGGCTGTCTGAGAACCATATCCTACATGCCCAGAAACAGTTTCTTTTCTGAGCCTCTGGCCCAGTACCAACCACATGACAAATGGAGGGAGTGGGAAGAGAAAAAGGAGAATCCACAAGGTGCCTCAAGAGGGGTCATAGGGCAGAAACCTATGTCACATAAGTGGATGTGAATATCAAACCAGGAATTAGCTTAATTTATACCATTTGATGCTGAGTTCCTAGATGCCTTCAAGTCTTTCTCCTCATGTCTGGTCTTTGCAGCCTAGAAAACAGAAGCAGCAAACACAGCCTGGCTTGGCTTTCTTTAAGGCACACCACCAAACCTGAACCCACAGCAGCTAGGAAGAAAAGATCTAGCTTCCTCTTCCCTCAACTCATCCCAGAGATGCTGACCCACCAGAGCCCCTCACTACCTTGGGCTTCTTCTCCAAATCAGCCTCTGTCTTTGGACCCAGAAGATGGAGAACCTGAACAAAGATGGGGACAATGAAGTTAAGGCCCGGGTCTGATCCAGGTTCAAACAATTCACACAAACCCTAAGACGGGCAGCAGAAGAAGGACACTATATTGTTCACCCTCCCCCAATGGCTTCCCTTTGTCTGCTGGGTTACTAGTATAGAAAGTGCCCTATCAAGGCCCAAAGGTCATCTTTATGAACATCTACAGATAGCTGAGGAGGCAGTACATCAGTGGAAAGGGCAAAGGACTTCGAGTGAAAGAACTGGGCTTTAAACCCATCTCTACTAGCTACTGCCTCTGTGATTTTAAACAAGTCACTCAATCATTCAGGGTTTCAGTTTCCTTTTCTGTAAAATATAAGGGTTGGGTTGATGATTACACAGTCCACCACAAGACTTAGTGTCTGGCCTTATCACTTCACTGATAACAGAGTCTAACTTAAGTTCTAAACCGGTCACCATAGTTGAATTGTTGACAAACACAAATTCACCTGCATATCCACTTCATTCTTAATGGCCTTGCCATCTGCCCATTTTAATGCTGTCCTAGCCTCACCTGGAAAAGAAGACACCAGAAAGCTGAGGACCAGGGAAAACCTGGTAAGGAAATAACATGGAAACTCAGTCCTACCCCAGGGACTATGAATTATATGATCTGTTTTCCACCATTGTATCAGCATCAGAACCAAACAGAATTCAGGGATGAGGCTGGCCTTTCATCTAGCTCCAGTGTCAAGTCGAAAATAGGTAAAATGCCTATGCTTGGTCTCAGAGCCTACAGAGACCACTCAGCTGCAAGAATCAAGGCCACATGCTCAGTTTTCCACACACACCCCTGCCCCTATCCCATTCCAAAAGACCTAGAGAAAAGCAGACAAAAATAAAAACTTTAGAATTCAATTCAACAAATATTTACTAAGAGCCTCCTACATTCAGAGGCCTTTACAAGCAGCCAGATATGGTGGGAAAAGGGAAAAAAAAACTGAGTCAGAAGACTTAAGTTTGGAAATTCATTCTGCCATATATACTATGATTCTGGGACCTTAGACAAGTCACTGCACCTTAACCTGAACTTCCCCATCAGTATCTGCCAATCTCAAAGGAGTGAGGCTAAAACCAATGAATAGCTCTGAAGATTATCTTGATTAGCCTCATTTTTCCTATTAATTAGGTAGTCAGACATCATTGGACCAGGAGGATCCCATGCTTACCCATTAGCACTCCCATGTTGAAATGATAGCGTTCTTTCAGGAGCTGTTCACGGTGCCGACCAATCACAGCTTCCACCTGCAGGGATACAAGAAAAATATTGAGATTTATATCAGCCGCCCAAGAACAGCTTCTCATCAAGATAGAAAGAGACCAACATGAAATAGGGTCACAGGATCTTAAAGATGAAAAGAACCTTAAGAGATCATCTAGTCCAAACATCTGATTTTAGAAAAGATGATGAGTGAAAGCAGGAGTTAAAGAGATTTGTCCAAGGTCATACGGTTAGTATCAATCAAAGAAGGAGATTCAAGAGCTAAATCCACATCTTCTAACTTCAAAATATTATACTATGTTGTTTTCTCAAACATCGATGGGGGTGGTGGGTAAGGGATGGAATGATGCCCCAAGCTGGCTCAATAATAGTGAAATCAACAATCAAAGCCAATTCTAAAATATCCAGATGCCTTCTGTCCCAGGAAACATGAAGGACTGGTGCACCCCTCTATCCTACCATGCCCAAACAGAATTGCTTCTCCCTAATGTCTGACCCCAACATGTATCCAAGGCCCCAAATTGGGGCTATTCCCAAAATCATCCCTTTCCCTAGGACTCACAGCTTCTTCAATCTGCTCCGGGGTCACTGTGACACCCACACCACACTCCTGCTCAAAGTCTGTGGTGTTGATAGGGTCCAAGGGATGGCTCCGAAGATACTCCAGGGCAGCTGAGGGAAAAATGAGTCAGGATGCAACCAAACAGTCTCATGCACTTAAGAGATCTGAGATAATCTGGGCCATGCTAATGATAGAGTACAAGCAAGTCTGGATACAGGGACAATCTTAACTAGACTGACATCTAACCCAAACTTTAAGTGAGACACAAAGCAACACCAGGAAAAGGGCAGCTCCAAATATTAGCCAGACATCTTCAGCATTCGCTTAAAATGGAGCTGCCAAAAGTATTTAGAATGGCCAAGACTTTGGCTACAAGAAACTGAATTCAGCACCATAATCCCTGGGGAAGGGCAGTCAGTGCTGATTGCTGATCTTGCCTGGGCATTCACTCAATGGTAAAACCTGTTATATTATATCTAAGTAAATGAGTAATTTTAGGAGAAGGTAAAATGACCACAGTCTGGGGACTAAAAGGAATGAGAGGGAAAGGCCCAGTACTTAACAATGACCTACCATGAGTAATGTGCAGCATGGGAATAGTAGTACATTTTACTATATTCATCTTCATAATATATTCTATATGAAAATCAAATTACTTGCTGTCTTCCACATCAACCCACATCTTCCTGCCTCTGTACATTCACAGAGGCCATCGCCTCCTTATATGTCACCTCCTTTTATACTTGTGTACTTGTCCTATCCTCTCCATTAGAATGTACACCCCCAGAAGGCAGGGATTGTGTTCTCCATCGTGGTATACCCAATGCCTTGCACATAGTAGGCACTGAATATTTAACTGAATTGGGAACTAAGAAGGGCCCCCATAACCATCACCGAGCTACAGAAGGTCTAAAGCCATGGCCGGTCCCTGAATGACAGGATAGTCCCTAAAGTCAATAACACAGAGCACAGGGGAAGTGAGGAGATCCAGACACAATCAGAGTTAAGGGGACAGAAGCTCTAGTACTCACCACTGAGCCACAAAACAGTGATGTTAGAGAAACAAAGGCCATCCTAGCACTGCTGTACAAGGACTAAACAGATAGAATATCGCAGACTAAAGACATTGGGGGTAGAAGAGAAGGAATAAAGCATGAGCCAGAGATTAGGACAGGAGTAGCTAAAGTACTATTAGGGTTTAAAGTCCCCAAGGTAAAAGGAATACGGGGAGTGAATGGTTGGGAGAAGAGGAGAGGAATGGGAGCCAATGTGGGCTAAGGAGACATGGGGACAAGTGGAGTGGTCCTAGGAAATTAAAGCAGAACTATGGCTACCAATGAACTACAGGTGTGTGTAGTAAAAGAGAAAGAAAACACTAAGTTTCCAGAATTAGGGGGAAGTAGACAAACCCAACGCTAGATTTTAGGACCATAAGACAGACCAGGTGTGTGGTAACATTAGGGGAAAGAAGATATACTCACCACTGAGCTGTAAGTCCGTGAGGATCTTCTTGTTGGTAACATAGCCCACCAGAAAGGATAACCGTCGGGGATCCTTGAGGCGAGAGGCGACATTGTATAGAAGTATTCCTGTTGACTTGTCAATGCTGGGACCCAAGACTTTCTGAGCCTATCAAAGGAAGTAGACAAAGGATGGGAAGAGGGCAGAGTCCCAAGAACTCAAGCGGGGAAGGCTTGTTACCCACCCCACCCCCCACCTCCAAAGGACATAACACTTAGGAAACATCATGGAAGTGGATTATCAAAACAGATTGGATTTTAAAGCTGTGGCATGTTATTGGGTGCAGGGGGTACATATCTGCAGGATGGTTATGTCTAAGGTGGCTTACCCACAGGGATCATCATCCTGGGGCACATTATAGGTGGAAGGTGTACATTTCCGAGGCTTTAAGATACAGGCAAAGGAGTTATACTTGGGAATGAAAAAAGCCACCACTTCAAAAAAATGTCATTTCCAGGGTAGGCATCAGAGAGGGGGCTAGGGGGTAGTGAACATAATCCTAGGGGCATCTGTGCTTACAAGGTTAGGGACTGTTGATGAGAAATGAAGCACTATTCCAAGGGCTCAATACAGTGGGGAAAAGAAGGGTGATTAAGGTAGTTATCTTAGTACAGATCAGAAGGAGGAGAGATTACTGGGGAAGGTTTGACTCCAGCAAAAGAATTATATTCAATAAACATTAAGCACCTACTATGTGCCAAGTGTTGGGGACAAAAAAAAAGGCTTGCTCTCAAGGAGCTTACAATCTAGTTCTGGAAAAAGGTGGGAAGAGACCTGGATTGGGAGGCCTGAGGACTGGCCTAAACCACACCCCCTCCACCTCTACTCCAGCTTCATGACCTCGGCCAAAACACTTAAGGCCTCTGGGCAGAATGCTGAGGGGGTAGCCTAGATCACCTCCAAGGCCTTCTCTGAGCTCTCAACCTGTCATCCTGGGGCTCATGCTAAGAGAGAACTGAAAGGGGCATGGAGCAGAGAGAGGGCATTATATGGGAGGGAAGAGAGGTTAGGGTTAGAGGGTGTCATGGAGGGGGCAGAGAGTTATGGGAGTCAAAGAAGGCATTATGGGGGAAAGCAGAGTTATGGGGGGCAGAGAGGGTGTTATATGGTGGGAGTCCGAATACCAAACTGTTGCTTGCCTAAAAGACTATTTTATGAAAACTCACATAGGGCAAGGATTCACATGGTGGTCAGAAGAAGCAATACAAGGACATTTTCAAGGTCTCTCTTAAGAACTTTGGAATTGATTATGTGATGTGGAGACCCTGGCACGGGACCCCCTCAGCAGAATGTGCCCTCATCAGAGAAGGTGCTACGCTCTAGGAGCCAAGCAGAAGTGAAGTAGCTCAAAAGAAATGCCAAAGGAACAAATTTAGAGAGAATCCACCCCAAATGTTCTTGTGGACTATCTATCCCTGACCTGTGGTAGAGCATTCTGAGCTGGCATTAGTCTGATCAGCCACAGTGGGGCACACTGAAACTTGACTCTAACACAGTGATGTCACTTTGGTCCTCTACCGACCAAAGGACAACCACCACCAATATGGTGAGGGGCAGACCCGGAGTTATGGGGATCAGAGAGGATATTATGGGGGCCAAAGAGTGCTATTTGGGGGAGTCAGGGAGGGTGTTATAATAGGCAGAGGGCGCGCTACTGTTGGGGCAGAGAGGGGGTTGTGGGGGGGACGACACAGGAGGCAGAAAGGGTCTTATATGCTGGGGGGTGTCAGAAAGGGTGTGATGGTGGGCAGAGAGGGTCTTACAGGAGGAAGAGAGGGATGTTATATGGTGGTGGGTGGGTCTGAAGGAGCACTACTATCCGGAAAGAGAAGGGGTTGTGGTGAGGATGTTAGAGGAGGCAGAAAGGTTGTTATATGTTGCGGGGTTCGGAGGGGGTGCTACTGTCCGGGCAGAGAAGGGATTGTGGGGAGGATGTTAGAGGAGGCAGAGAGGGAGTTATATGCTGGGGGGAGGGGGGTCAGAAAGGGTGCGACTGGTGGGCAGAGGGGGTGCTACTGTTGGGGTAGAGGTGTTGTGGGATGTTATAGGGGGCACAGAGAGTGTCGGGGGGCAGAAAGGGTGTTGGAGGTGCAGAGGAGGTGTTACAGAGGAACCCCTGCAGGGTCAGTGAATTGGGACGAGGGAAGGCACACTTGACCAGCAGGACGCCCGACTCCAGGGAGAGGCTGCGGAGGAGGGGGGTCTCGGTGGGGAAGCAGCCCCGGCAACACTGCGGAGGTGGAAATGGGGTTAATGCAGGGATGGGGAGGAGGAGGGAAGGGGCGAAGACGAGCTCAGGGCGTTATACCGGAGGGAGTGCGTCAATGCTGGGACAGGGGGAGTTCCCGGAGGACCCAAGGCCCGCCCGGGCTCTGCTCACTACCTGCGCCGCGGCCGCCTGGAGCTGCGCGCTCAGCGCCTCGTTCTTCAGCGTCTCCCGCGCCTTATGTTCGCTCAAACCGAGGCCGGTGAAGAGAGACAGGGAATCAGTCGCCATGCTGGAGCCGGTCAGGTCGGGAAAAAGCTTACCCGACTAACCGGTGCCGCCTCCCTCTCTCCCAACCAATAAGAAGGAGGGCAGCCGGGCGATCCGGAGAAGGACCAATGGGCTAGCTCTTCTTGGGGGCGGGGATTGGACGACGCTTGGACGCAATTAAAGGCCCTCAGGCGGAAGAACTGGCTCGACCGCCTTCCTCCGCTTCCGGAGGCGGCCATGTTTGGTGTTGGCGTAGCTGAGGGGCGTGTCAGGATAGGGGTGTCTGGGAGGCTTCCCCTGATGTTCAGAAAGAAGAAAGCGGGTGGTTGTTTGTGGAAAGGCCACCGGGCCTGCGGCTGTCGGGTGCCTGCGTAGTTTCCCCTGGGAACTATATTTGCCAAGAACATGGCGGATGATGAAACCATCCCGGATGTGTGATTGGCAAAGAAACTGCATACGTCTCTCCCCTCGGTGCGCCCATTTCTCAGACCGGTAAAAAATGTGCAGCAATCCATAATTCAGGTGATGGAGTATCTGTAGATCAGAATAGATGCAGAGGAGCCCTGGCAGAAATCTTGGCTATGGGCTACCTTTAAGTCTTTATGATGGGTTCAGAAAAACTGACTATGTGCTGAACTTCTTAAATGGGGTGTTAGAGTTGGGGGCAGCTAGTTCTGGTGCAGTAAATAGAGCACGGAGCCTGCAATCAGGAAGATCCGAGTTCGAATTCGACCTCATGGGTGGCAAGGTGGCACAGTGAATAGAGCATGGCCCTGGAGTCAGGAGGACCTGAGTTCAAATTCGACCTCAGACACTGAATACTTATTAGCACTGTGACCTTGGTCACGTCACTTAACACCAATTGCCCTGCCATCCCCCCTCCAAAAAACAAAACAAAACAAAAATTCGACCTCAGATATTTATTTACTGTGTGATCGATCTTGGGCAAGTCACTTAACTCCTAGCCTCAATTGCTTATCTATAAAATGAACAGGAGGAGGAAATGGCAAACTACTCCAATATCTTTGATGGAGTGATGGGCTCAGGACCCCTGAGCAGAAAGAGGAGGGAGGGGAGTATATGTGCATAGGCGGCACAGTGAGTGTCTAGAGGACTGGGCCTGAAGTCAGGAAGACTTCATTCTGACTTAAGACACTTAGGAGCTGTGTGACCCTAGAAGTCACTTAACCCTATTTGCCTCAGTTTCCTCATTTGTAAAATGAACTGGAGGAGGAAATGGCAAACCACTCCAGTATCTTTGTCAAGAAAACCCCAAATGGGATCATAAAGAATTGGACATAATGACTGAACAAAATGTATATATATTATTTTTAGATCTTCACATATTATACATAAAAATATAATTGTATGTAAATATATACATAGTCGTGTGTACATATATATGTATATATAGAGAATATATATACATATATATGACTTCACAGGTGCGGAAAACATCGGCTGCCCAGCAGTTGTTTAAAAAAATTTTTTTTAAATATTATGGGGTTTTAAATCATTGCAAGATCAGTATGAATCAACAATATAATCATGCCAGGCAAAAAAAGTCAATGTGATCTTAGACTTTTTAAAAAGTTGATCTCTGGGAGAATAGAAATGTTAGTACAACTATCCACTGCCCTCTGTAAGTATCCTGTTTTTTTGGGTGAGAGAAATGATTATTAAATAACTAAATATTGGGGAGATCCAGGATTTTTTTTCCATCCTCATTTGGAGATTAGGTCAAAGCCTAGTTCTCTGAGGGGCAGGGTGGACGATGAGATGAAATCTTGGAATACCCCACCTAACTAGAGAACCTTATCAAGAATTTAAGGTGAATTCCTACTGGTTGGGTTTCACTCAGCCTGGTCTGAGCAGAGATTGGACTCAATTTTGTCTAGTTTGCCCTAGGCTGGGTAGTCTGGATAAGAGAGAAGATTCTTTGTCCAAAACCGAGTGATCAGTTTTCCCCAGTCCCTCATTAAAATAAGTCCACCTCTCATTATAATAATCATTCTTCTTCATTGTTAACCAATCAGAGTTGATTACCACCCTCTGGAACACCTACTCTTCCAAGGGCACTTAAATGTTGAGTGGGTTCCTGGGCCCAGGGGAAGGTGGTCTTTGGCATTCAAGAGTGGTACTGAACTCTTTTATTAATTATTGTCAGCATGATTAACAAAATGGTTAATTACCCAGAAACTTCCTCTCAGCCTTTGTATATGTCACAAGAGAGGACCTTAGTGCGCTGAAGAATATGCAGAGAAGAGTAGCCAGCAAAATGAAGGGCCTTGAGTTCATTCCATTTGAAGATCCATTAAGGGAGTAGGATATTTAACTTGATGAAGAGAATACTTAAGGGAGACTTGGTGGTTGTCTTGTATTTGGAGAGAGGGCCCGTGTTCTTTTGAAAGAGCAATAGATGATTGAAGAACTATA
Source organism: Petaurus breviceps papuanus (assembly GCF_028583685.1). Taxonomy (NCBI): domain Eukaryota; kingdom Metazoa; phylum Chordata; class Mammalia; order Diprotodontia; family Petauridae; genus Petaurus; species Petaurus breviceps. Next base: position 11,329,400 of record NW_027185896.1, on the reverse strand, counting down.
GCCTTTCTCAGTCAACCAAGGATTATTAAATAACTGTGTGCCAAACTTTTTTTGGAAACATTTGCTAACCGTGAAAGCTAACCAAAACTACAATGGGCTACCTTGGGAAACAGTGAGTTTTCTCTCATTAAAAGTCTTCAAGCAAAGTCTGGGTGACTATCAAACAGATTGTAGATTCTTATCCTTAGAAGCTTTGGTTAGATGGCCTCTGAGGTCTCTAATTCTGGGAGTAAATTGGATTATCTTGGCATCATTTTTCTGATGGCCTCTTGGAGAAGGAAAGACAAACAGCCCTTACATGAGTAGAAGAACTGCCCATTGGAGACAAAACTGAAACTGGCCAATTGACTACAAGGCTTGCTTGCTTGCTTTCCTTTTCTTTCTTTTTCTCTTCTTTCCCTTCTCTCTGGCCACATACCTTACTTGTAGGTTCTCTGCCCAATGGGAATGTAAATCCTAATCTCTGAAATTTTTTTTAACTCCAAATCACTCTTACTCTCATTGATTGGCCAACCAGTGCCCTCCTTGGTCATTGTTTGGGCCCTGATTGGCTCAGAATGAATGTAAATATCAATTGTTTCCCATTTGCCCAAAAACCCTGAGGGTATTCCCCCCCTAAATAGATTTTTTTTTTAAAGAGGTAAAGAGGCCATTCTCTGCCTCGTTTCTTATTAAGCCTTAATCACTGAATGGGCTTTGCCTCAGTCACACTGAGGCCTGTTGAAGACAATAGCTTGAAAAGGTCAAGGTCCCCTAATTCTTCCTAGGCCATCTCCAGTCTTCCTGATCTAAATCTGGCCACTGGACCCAGATGGCTCTGGAGGAGAAAGTGAGGCTGGTGACCTTGCAAAACTTAAGTCCAATTCACTTGCATGTCTTGGCATCACCTTCCTGATGTCATGGTCCTCTTTGAGAATGAAGGATAAAAATAAGATTAGCAATTATGCTCATATGGCAGAGTCTCCTATTCTTTCAGAATCCTAGTTGCTCTTTACTAAGTCAAACTACAGCTTTCCTAAGCCTTTCCTAAAAAGGCGTTACCATGAACTGGACACAGCACTCCAGATGTTGTCTGGCTAGTACGGAGACACTTACAACTGAACCATCCCCTCCCTACTTCATGCAGCCTGAGATTGACTTATGTGTGTATCTTCCCTGCTATAGGATACTGTCAGGATACTTTAAAATTCAATCTTTGCTATACAATGTGTAGTAAGTAAACTATCCCGGTTTGTGTCATCTACCACAGAAATAAGTACATCATCTCATATTTGTTACAAGGATTTTGTTTTTCTTTCTTTTTCCCAATAGTTGGAGGATGTAGGAAAAAGAATAAATAAATGCTTTTTAATTATAAAAAAAAAAAAACATGTCATCCGGGCCTTTTTCCGATTCATTGATAAAACTGTTAAACATCACAGATAAAATTGTTAAACAGCACAGATTGTTCGGACATTCTGCTAGAAGTCTCTTTCCAAAATAATCCTGGTCAGAAATGGAGGATGATGGCAAATGTAGTAGTATGTGCCTGCTGTCAGCCCAGCATGAAAAGCTGATTAGGAGAGATGGAGCTGCAGATTTGGTGATGAGAGTAACAAACCCATCTCTACCAGTTGATGGCTCCTCTCTTCCCTTCCCCCCACTCCCAGGTCAGTAATATGAGTCTCACAAATAGTACAGGTCTTCAAGGTGGAGAGAAGAGAAAGAGAGAACCCTGGAGGGAAGGCTTTAGGGAAGGTATCCTCATCACCTTTCAAATCAAGGACTGAATTTAGCAATTAGCTTCCTAATTGCTCTTCCTTCTTCCAAGTTCCACATTGATACTAAATTGATATTCCTGAAATGCAAATCTGTCTGTCACACTTTACTATTTAAAAATCTTCCACCCTATTGCCTTTAGGATAAAATAGGGACTCTAGCTTGGCACTTAATGTCCCCAACCTACCTCTCCTGTCTTATTTCAAATTACTCCTCTTCTTGAATTTTCCATTGTTGTCATATTGTCTGTTCCCAAACATAACATTCTGTTTTCTGACCCTGTATCTGCATACCTAATCCCCTGAATCTGGAATCCACTACCTTCACCTACTTATTAGAATCACTAGCTTCTTTCAAAACACAGTTCAGGCATCATCTCTTAGGAGAGGCTTTTATTACTTGTCCCAGTTTTTGATTCACTTACACTCTTGAAATTGCTTAGCATTATCTTGTATTTACTTGTCTGTACCTCCCCAGTAAAAGTTAAGATTCATGAAATTAGGACTATTTATTTTTGTCTCTGTATCCCTAGTACCCAGCACAGTGCCTTGCAAGTAGTAAAGCACTTACTTAATAAATGCTTATTGAATTGAATTAAAGGGGGATCACTTCCTTGTCATGGCAGAAGGACTTGTGTAGCTCATGAATTGTATCATGCAGGGTTACCAAAGATGAATAGGTCATAGTGAAGAGTTCTAACAAAAGGTGATCCACTAGACAAGCAACTGGCCAACCACTCCAGTATCTTTACTAAAAACAAAAAAAAACCAGGGACAATAATAAAATGATAAAAGAGATGACATTAGAAAATGAGCCCCTCAGGTCAGAAAGTGTCCAGTAGGCTACTGGAGAACAACTACAACTAGCTCCAGTACTAATGAAACGACTGGGTCAAAGTCAAAGGATGATCAGGTGTAAAAAATGGTCTGATGATGAAAGAAAAGTCCAATGCCGTAAAGACCAATATTGCATAGGAACCTGGAATGTAAAGATCTATGAACTGAAGTAGGCAAGCTTGGTCAAATAGGGATGGAAAGATTAACCATAGACATCTTCGGTATTGGCATACTCAGGTGGAAGGGAATGGGTGAATTTAATTCAGGTGATCACTACACATACTACTGTGAACAAGAATCCCTTAGAATAAATAGAATAGCCTTCATAGTCAATAAAAGGATGAGAAAAGCAATACTGCTGTATAATCTCAAAAATGTTAGAATGATATTGGTTTGAATTCAAGGCAAACCATTCAACACCATACAAATATAAGTCTGTGCTGCAACCACTAAATGCTAAAGAGGCCAAAGTTGGTCAGTTCTGTGAAGACCTACAACATCTAGAAAAAATGCCAAAAAAAGATGTCACATCCATCATAGAAGATTTGAATGCTAAAGAAGAAAATCAAAAGATAATTGGAATAACTGGCAAGTTGAGCTTTGGAGTACAAAATGAAGCATGGCAGAGGCTAGTAGAGTTTTGTCAAGATAACTCACTGGTCATAGCAAACACTCCTTTTCACAACCCAAAAGGCAACACTATACCTGAACATAACCAGATGATCAATATAGAAACAGATTATAGACTGATTATAGACTTTGCAGTCTATAAACTGATTATAGACTGATTATAAACTTTGCAGCCAAAGGTAGAGATGCTGTGTATACAGTACATCTCTACAAAGGTAGAGATGCTCTGAAGAAAATAACCCCTTGAAAAATAGACAAACTCAAATGCCAAAAGAGACTCAAAAAGCCAATGAGGAGAAGAATGCCTTAAAAAGCCTAATTTGCCAGATGGAAAAAGAATCTCAAAAGCTCACTGAAGAGAATCCCTCCTTCAGAATTAGACTGGTGTTGGGAGCAAAAGAGGCCTCAGCCAGGACTTCAGATAATTACCTTGATATCAGTGGACCCAAATATCAAAGACCTCTTTGAGAAGTGACTTTTGAGTCAAGTTAGCTCCTGACTTCTTTTGATGTGGATTACACTTATAAGGATGTTGTTTGAGTTCTGAGACCTACAGGCTCAGCCCCAAGACTTTAGTTGTTCAAAACCAAAATATTTGAATTCTTAGGTGGTCAGTTCCTATGCAGATGTACTTGATGATGCGGTTTTGGCTTCAGGCCTTGAAGCCAGATCTCAAGAGCTTCCTTTGTAATGTGACTGCATATGAAAGGAGATAACTCTTCCTAAGACTTTCTGGCACCTAGAGAACAAAAGGCCTTACTGCCATGCAACTTCCAGGATATGACAGACTAAGATAATGATATGAATACTTGAGATCCCTTCCTTTGTCTCATTTCTCTATAAAAACTTTGTCCTAAGAATCAATAAATTGAGTTCATTATTCTTCCTTGAACTACCCACATGGCCTGGTCATTTCTTATTCAAGTCTCCAAATCATGCTAAGAGCTGGACACTGAGCAGCCCACGGCAGATTGGAGCAAATGGAAGCTAGTGACTTTATGAGAAATCAAGATACTATTAAACAGATCCAAACAAATGAAAAAATAGAAGGCAAGGTGAAATATCTCATTGGAAAAACCACTGATCTGGAAAATAGATCCAGGAGAGATAATTTTAAAATTATTGGACTACCTGAAAGCCATGATCAAAAAAAGAACCTAGAAATCATCCTTCAAGAAATTCTCAAGGAAAATTGTCCTGATGTTTTAGAACCAGAGGACAAAATAGAGGTTGAAAGAATCCACCAATCACCTCCTGAAAAAGATCCCAAAAAGAAAACTCCTAGGAATATTATAGCCAAGTTCCAGAATTCCCAGCTTAAGGAGAGAATATTACAAGCAGCCAGGAAGAAACAATTTGAATATTGTGGAAACACAATCAGGATAACCCAGGATCTGGCAGCTTCTACACTGAGGGATCAAAGGGCTTGGAATATGATATTCTGAAGGTCAAAGGAGCTGGGATTAAAACCAAGAATCACCTACCCAGCAAATCTGAGTATCATGTTTCAGGGGGAAATAAGGGCATTCAATGGAATAGAGGAGTTTCAAGCATTCTTGATGAAAAAAACAGAGTTGAATAGAAAATTTGACATTCAGATACAAGAAGCATGAGAAGGTAAAAAGGGAAAAGACATCATAAGGAACTTATCAATTATATCAATCAATATCAACTTATCAATTATAATCAATCAAAGTTGACCTATTTACATCCCTACATGGAAAATCAATAATTGTAACTGATGAAACTTTTCTCAGTATGGGAATAGAAATGTGTATATATGTGTGTATGTGTGTCTATATAGGAGGGTATATGGGCATATGAATACATATGTGAGTGTGTTTGTGTATGTGTACAGGTATACATAGACAGGGCACAGGACCAATTTAATAGGAAGGGATGATACTTAAAAGGTGAAATTAAGAGGTGAGAGAGGAATATAATGAGAGGAGATGAGGAGAGACAGAATGGGGTAAATTATCTCATATAGAAGAGGCAAGGGAAAACTGTTACAATAGGGGGAAGAACAGGAAGGCAAAAGGGAATAAGTAAACCTTATTCTTATTGAATTTGGCTTGGGAAGAGAATGACATACAGACTAAATAGGGTATCTCACCCTACAGGAGAGTAGGGGGAGGGGATGAGGAAGGGAGGGCAGGCTGGGGGGGGAGGGAAGTTGGAAGAACCCACCTTTGAAAAAAGACAGGATCAAAGTAGAGAATAGACAAGTGGGGGGTGGGATAGGATGGAGGGAAATATAGTCAGTCTTTCATAATATGTCCACTATGGAAATGTTTTGCATAGCTACACACATACAACCTATATTGAATTGCTTATCTTCCCAGTAAGGGTGGGTGAGGAGGGAAGAAGGGAAAGAATCTGGAATTCAAAGTTTTAAAATCAAAAGTTTAAATATATATATAATTTTTTTTTCATGTAACTGGGAAATAAGATATATAGGCACTGGGGCATAGAGATCCACCATGCCCTACTGGAAAGTTGGAGGGGGGTTGGGGGAAGATATGGGAAAGCAGATTGGGGGAGGGGATATTCAGTGGGATCGCTGTTTTGGGGTGGTGGATAGGGAAAATGGGGAGAAAATTTGTAACTCAAAATCTTATGGAGATGAATGATGGAAACTAAAAAATAAAAAAGAGTTGGTTGTTGTCCTTTGTTCTCGAAGAGAATGAAAATAACATCACTATGTTACAGTCAAGTTAGAGTGCATCTGACTGTGGCTGATCAGACCAATATAAATGGAATGCTCTACCACAGACTGGGTACAAATAGTCCATGGGAACATTTGGGGTAGATTCTCTAAATCTGTGCATCTCACATTTCTTTTGAGCTACTTCAATTCTGCTTCACTCATAGAGCACAGCACTATCTCTGATGAGGGCAGGCCATGCTGGGTGGTCTTGAGTGCCAGGGTCTCTATATCACACAATCAATTCCAAAGTTCTTAAGTCCTTGTATCACTTCTTCTGACCACTTCTTCTGACCACACATGCTCTGTGTGAGTTCTCCATAAAATAGTCTTTTAGGCAAGCATATGTTTTGCATTCAGACATCTTGGCTAGCCCATCATAGTTGTGCTCTTAGCAGTAGAGTTTGAATGCTTGGCAGTTTAGTTCAAAAAAGAACTAAGATACCAGTTCAAAAAAGATACCAGTGTCTGGTATCTTATCCTGCCAGGTAATCTTCGGAATTTTCCTAAGACAATTCAAAGGGAAGTAATTCAGTTTCCTAGCATAGTACTGGTATACTGTCCAGGTTTCACAGACACATAACAAGACCAGAACAACAGCTCTGTAGACCTTCAGTATGGTAGTCAGTCCAATACTTCTTTCCAACACTTTCCTTTGGAGTTTCCAAACAGCAAATTCCTTTTATGACACAAATATGGTGCTGATATCTAAACCAGGAAGAGCTAAAACAAAGAAAGAAAACTATAGATCAATTTCCCTAATGAAATATTGATGAAAATTTTTTCTTTTTTTTTTTTTTTTGCAAAATTTTTCAATAAAATGCTAGCAAGGAAATTACAGCAATTTCCCAAGGTTCATACACTATGACCAGCTGGGATTTATACCAAGAATGCAGGACTGGTTCAGTTTTACAAAAGATATCAGCATAATTGACCATATCAAGAACAAAACCAATAGAAATCATGACTATCTCAATAGATGCAGAAAATATACCACACTATTAAAAAAAAAAGCTAGAGTGCATAAGAATAAATGGAGCTTTCCTTAAAATGATAAATAGTATCTAAAACCATCAGCAAGTATTTTCTGTTATGGGGATAGGCTAGAAGCCTCCCAATAAGATCAGGCAAGGATGCCCATTATCACCACTACTATTCAATATTATACTATAATTGTTAATGATAGAAATGAGAGAAAAAAGAAATTGAAGAAATAAAAATAGGCAATGAAGAAACAAAATTATCAGTCTTTGCAGATGATATGATGATATACTTAGAGAATTATAGAGAATCAGCTAAAACACTAGTTAGAATAATTAACAACTTTAGCAAAGTAGCAGGATATAAAATAAATCCAGATAAATCATTTGCATTTCAACATGTAACCAACAAAATGCAGCAGCAAGAGATAGAGAGATTCCATTTAAAATAACTGCAAACAATATAAAATATTTGGGAGCCTACCTGCCAAGACAAACCCAGTAACTATATGAACACAATTACAAAATTTGATATTGCTAATGAGTAGGCCTACCTTAATTAATTTACTTATTCAGTGTCAAACTACCAAAAGTTATTTTATAGAACTAGAAAAAAATAAAATTCATCTAGAAGAATAAAAGTCAAGAATATTAAGGGAATTAATGGAAAAAAGTGTGAAGGAAGGCAAACTAGCTATACCAGATCTCAAACTATATTATAAAGTAGTAATCATCAAAACTATCTGGTACTGGCTAAGAAATAGAGTGATAGATCAGTGTAATAGATTATGTACACAAGACACAATAGTAAATGACTGTCCTACTGTTTGATAAACCCAAAGATCCCAACTTCTGGAACAAGAACTCACTAAGTGACAAAAAATGCTGGCAAAACTGGAAAACAGTATGGCGGAAACTAGGTATACACCAACATCTTACATTGTATACTAAGATAAGGTCAAAATGGGTATATAACTTAAACATAAAGTGTGATACAATAAGCAAATTAGGAGAGCAAGGAATAGTTTACCAGTCAGATCTATGGAGAAGGAAGAATTTATGACCAAACGAGAGATAGAGAGCATTACAAGATGTAAAATAGGTAATTTTCATTATATAAAAAAGGTTTTGCACAAACAAAACCAAGATTAGGATAGCAGAAATTTTTAGGTAAATAATTTTTACTAGTGTCTCTGATATAAGCCTCATATCTCAAATATATAAAAAACTGAATCAACTTAAAAGAATATACATCATCCCCCAAACTGACAAATGATCAAAGGATATGAACAATTTTCAAATGAAGACATCAAAGCTGCCTATAATCATATGAAAAAATGCTCTAAATCACTATTGATTAGAGAAATACAAATTAAAAACTCTGAGGTGTTAACTCATGTCTATCAGCCGGGCTAATATGACAGAAAAAGAAAAGGATAAATGTGGGAGGGGACATGGGAAAATTGAGATACTATTGCACAATGCACTGTCGGTAGAGTTGTGACGCAATCCAACCATTCTGGAGAACAATATGATATTATTCCTGAAGGGCAATCAAACTATGACTACCCTTTGATCCAACAGTACCACTGCTAGGTCTGTATTTATAGCAGCTGTTTTTATCATGGCAAAGAATTGGAAATTGAAGGGATGTCCATTAATTGGGAAATGGCTGAACAAATTATGGCATATGAATGTAATAGTATCTTATTGTGCTATAAGAAATGATGAGCAAGCTGATTTCAGAAAAACCTGGAAAAGATTACATAAATTGACGAAAAGTGAGCAAAGCCAGGAGAAGATTGTACATAGTACTAAAGCAACATTGTAAGATAATCAACTATGAGTGACTTATTCTCAGCAATACAACGATTCAAGACAATTCCAAAAGACTTATGAGGGAAAATACTATTCAGCACCAGCCCTGGAGTCAGGAGGACCTGAGTTCAAATCTAGCCTCAGACACTTAACACTTACTAGCTGTGTGACCTTGGGCAAGTCACTTAACCCCAATTGCCCTGCCTTCCCCCCTTCAAAAAGACAAAAGAAAGAAAGAAGGAAAGAAAGAAAATGCTTTTCACATACAGAGAAAGAACTCATGGAATCTGAATGCAGATTGAAACACTATTTTCACTTTCTTTTGTGTGGTTTTTTTTCTATTGTTCTGTTTCTTCTTTCACAATATGACTAACATGGAAATTTGTTTTACATGTTTGCACATATATATCAAATTACTTATTATCTTAGGGAGGGGGAGAGGTAAGGAAGGGAGGGAGAATATTTGGAACTCAGAATTTTTAAGTGAATGTTAAAATTTGTCTTTACATATAATTGGAAAAAATTAAAAATACCATCAAAAATTAACTAATTATTTATTTTAAATAAAGTGTTGCATTCAATATGGCAGCAAATTTAGAAAACTCAACAGTAGCCATTGGATTGAAAAATATCAATTTAAATCCCAATCTTAAAGAAGGGCAATGTCAAGAAATGTTCAAATTACTAAACAATTGTGCTCATTTCACATGCCAGCAAGGTTAAGCTTAAGATTCTGCAAGGTTTCAGCAACAAGAGACCAATGCCAACATTAGCTGGATAATGGAGAAAGCAAGGGCATTTCAGAAAAACATCTACTTCTGCTTATATCTACTTCATTGACTACACTTAATTCTGCAGTGCTCAACAACAGTTAGAACTGAACATGGAACAACTGATTTAAGATTGTAAAGGAGTACAACAAGGTTGTATATTTTCCACTTTATTTATTTAACTTATATGCAGAGTACATTATGCAAAATGCCAGGCTAGATGAATCAAAAGCTGGAATTAAGGTTACTGGAGAAATGTCAACAATTTAAGATGATATGCAGATGATATAACTGAAGGAAGAAAGTGAAGGGGAATTAAGAAGCCTCTTGATCAGGGTGAAAGAAGAGAGTGTAAAAGTTGAATGTCAAAAAAACTAAGATCCTGGAAGCTGGTCCCATTACTTCCTGGCAAATAGAGACAGAAGAAATGGAAGCAGTGTCAGATTTTATGTTCTTGGTCTCAAAGATCACTGCAGATGGTGACTTCAGCCATGAAATTAAAAGACTCTCCTTGAAAGAAAAGCTATGGTAAATCTGAACAGCATACTAAACAACAGCTGACAAAAGTCCATATAGCCATACCTATGGTTTTTCCAGTAGCAATATACGGCTGTGAGAGTTGGACTATACGGAGAAAAACTGAGCATAGCAGAATTAATGCTTTCAAACTGTGGTTCTGGAGAAGACTTCTGAGAGGCTCTTAGACAGCAAGAATATCAAATCAGCCAATACTTAAAGAAATTAATTCAGGTTATTCACTGGAAGGTCAGATGCTGAAGTTGAAGCTTAAATATTTTGCACACATAATGAGAAGACAAGTCTCATGGGAAGTGTTAGTTAAGATTGAAGATAAAAGAAAAAGAGGAAGGCAGAGAATGAGATGGACAGTATCATGGAAACAATAAACAGAAACTCGGACAGACTTTGAGAGAGAGTGGAGAATAGAAGGCTATGGCACACTGTGACCAGGAAGAGTCAAACACAACTGTACAACTGAACAACAAAAAGGGGCAAAAGAGTTCTCCTGGCTTATTTTGGGCATGGGTATGAGTAATTGATACGTTGTGAGCCCAAGTGCTTATACAGTTGTTGGGGTCTTTTTTTTTATTCTTTGTTTTTGAAGAGGACCAATGATAGCGTGTAATAGGTGAAGCAGAGTAGCATAGTTGTCAGGCTCACTTTCTCTTCCAAAGTCATTGAAGACCAGTGGCAAAAGTCAGGATGACTGGTGATGGCCTGAGATGCGGTGGATGACCTTGGCATCTTTGATGTCTGAACCAAGCTCTAAGCACTCCACAGTGCCTGCTTCAGCTGCCTTCATTGCCATTGGAATAAATTGTTCTCATTCACCCATCCCAACCAGGAGAAGTCTTCACATGCTTGGGATAAACATTCCTCAAGCTCATTAAAGGATTTGAGGCCCACACCTGAGGCTCCAAGAAGCTGTATGTAGCATGCATAGCAGCAGTCACACCTTGGTAAAACCATCTTGGCATATGGGTTTAAATTAGGTTGAGGGGTAACCAACAGGCCCCAAAACTGTTGTATGGTAATGCAGAATTGGTGGCTACCCTCAGGCAATGTCTGCATACAGGCATACCTTGTTTTATTATGCTTTGCAGATACTGTGTTTTTTTACAAATTGAAGGTTTGTGGCAACCCAGTGTCCAGCAAATCTATCAGCACCACTTTTGCAAAAGCATGTGCTCACCTCATGTCTCTGTGCCACATTTTGATAATTCCTGCACTATTTAAAACTTTTCCATTCGTATTATATCTGTTATGGTGATCTGTGATCAGTGATCTTTGATGTTACTGTTATAATTATTTTAGGCTGCCATGGGCCAAGTCAATATAAGACTCTGATAACTGTTGTGTTTTGATTTTTCCACCAACCTGCCTTTACAGTCTCTTTCCCTTTCCTCTGAGACACAACAATATTGAAATTAGACCAGTCAATAACCCTACAATGGCCTCTAAGTGTTCAAGTGAAAGGAAGAGCCAATCAATGCAGCAAACTTTATCTTTATCTTATTTTAAGAAATTGCCACAGCCACCACAGCCTTCAGCACCCCCACTCTGATCAGTCAGCAGCCATCAACATCAAGGCAAAACCACCTGCAAAATGATTGCAACTCTCTAAAGGTTCAAATGATGGTTAGCATTTTTAGCAACAAAGTATTTTTAATTAAGGGATGTACATTGGGTTTTTCTTTAAGACAAATCAGTACTGCACACTTAATAGACTATAGTATAGTGTAAACATAACTTCTATATACACTGGGAGACCAAAAAATTCTTGTGACTCACTTTATTGTGATATTCAATTTATTGTGATGGTCTGGAACCAAACTGGAAATATCTTTAAGATATGGCTATCCTGGTGTTGCCAGTGTCCACCTATCTGGGAGGAGTCAAACAAGCAAGAAAAGTAAGAGAAAGGTCTCCAAAGTGTACTTCATGTCCAGAGGAAGCATCAAGGATTGTGGCTTAAAGAAAAGAAGAAGCCCACTGTTTTTATTATCCTTACTATTCTTTGCTAGCCTCAGCTCTTCCCAAATTTACATCACTCCCAACATTATTCTTACAGGAATGCAGTGCTTTGTGCTTATCCTCCATTACCTACCCTTGCTTCCCTCTTATGTCCATGTCTTTTATTGGTCATTGAGTTCCCTATGTATATGCTTCCATTTCTTTCAGCAACTTCTTTTCTTCCTCATAGATATAGTTTATTTCCAGGTCTTGGGAATTTCACTTTTGAGATCTTCCTGCTCCTCTAAGGATGATTTTCTTTGGATCATTTCAGGCTACAGGAATGCTACCTTTCAATTTTATGTAACAGAATCTTTTCTGAGACCTGAGGAGGGGGGGGAGTGGGATTATTCCTTCTCATTTAATCAATTCAGGAAAGGGGGATTTCAGTAGCTTGCTAGAGGAAGATTTATGCCTCCAGGGCCCAGACACAAAGGAAGGTGGCAAAGACTTCCTAAAGTCACATACTTAGAGCTGGAAGGCACCTTAGCATTTACCCAACTCCCTCATTTTACAAATGAGGAGCCAGGCCCAGAAAAGTGCACTTGTCCACCCTCACGCAGGTGATCACTTTCAGGCTTTGGCTATTGGTCCCAGGACATTTTTAAATGACTAAGGTTACAAAGCACTTTCCTACCCCTGGAAAGTAGGCAGTACATATAATAGTATGATCCTCATTTTGTAGATGGAAAAAAAGCCCAAAGAAGTTATTTGTCCATAGCTCCATATTGGATAAGTCTCAGAGCTGAGATTCAAACCTAGATCTCCTGACTCTAGGTTCAATGATGTCTTGATGCCAATCAATATTGTTGCTTTTTAATGAATTCCATAACTAATATTCCTTGTTCAGGTGCTGTCAGTTTTCATGATAGTCTCTTGGCCTAGGAGGTCATGCTCAATAAATATCGAGGTATCTGAAAGCTATCTAAATAGATATGACTTTCCCAGCTTTATAAACCCAATTCTTGTGCTTAACATAGTTAGAACCTTTTTAGGTGTTTCTTGGAATTCTTCCCACTCAAGAGCCTCATAAAGTACCTAAAATATCTAATCTAGTGCCCTCAAGACCCATTACCCATTATCCAAATGTCTATCAAGTGTTTCCTTATGTCCTGGGGGGAGATATGAGGAGATCTAAGCCTGGCTACTTGCCATACCTAATTTCCCCTATGCCACACCCCTACAAAGTGGCTGAAGCTCCAAGGTCCATGTGACTTTTTAACAGGCTACTGGCAGGATTTGGGTTCCAGAGAACAGGGCTCTAGAGGGTTGGGGTTCTTAGGGATTCCAGTTCTGCAGAAACCCATATCTGGCAACAGTTCTTGATTGAACCACAAGGGTGCATCTGTGTGACATCTGTGGGTCTCCTAGAATCTGAGATGGAAAGGGTATCTTGGTTGGAAATCCTGTAACCTCTGCTTAAATACTTACAATGATACAGTACTATCATTTGAGCCATCTTTTTGCATTGTTAGACAGCTTGTTGGGACATTTTTCCTGATGTTGAGGTGAAATATGCCTTCCCATTACTAATGATTTTTTGTGTCTCCCCTCCTTTCCTTTTCTTTCTCTTTCCTTTCTCCATTTTCCCTCCCTTTCTTCTCCTCTCCCCTCCATCTAGACATGATGATATTACTCACTTCTTCTATAGATAAACAGACACAGAGGGAGGGAAAACCGTGGGAAAACTAGAGCTGATGGGAGTTAAGATTCATTCTTACAAACTAGATTATACCATGAAATATTTTGTTGGGCAAAGGCAACTTCTCTTTTCAATCCCCAACATCCCTTTTCCCCTCCACTTTCCAGGTCTTTCTGGAGTGTTTCAGATATCACTTTTACCTCTCCTGAGGCAACATGACTTGATTTAATTCAGTAGCACAGTCAAGTGGCCAGGACATTGCCTCGGGATGAGTTTAAGTCTCAGTTCCTCTACTTGGGCTCCCTGTGATTTTGGACATGTCACATTTCAGGGACTCCAAGTTCTTCATCTGTAGAGTGAGGAGCTGAGATTGATGGTCTGGAAGGCCCCTTCTAACTATCAATCTTTATCCCTTATTACATTTGGATAGGCATCTGCTTCTTTCCTTTCTAACTCAGAGTAAGCAGATCTGGAGATAGGGTAGGGTGCAAATTCAGGACCCACAAATGTCTGTATAGTTTATACCTTCCCTGCTTCTAGAGGGAACTAAACTTCCAACTGAACTGAACTACCCCAAAATCTACTTCTTGCAGACCATTCAGACCTCTCTCCCCAACAACCTGCTGACAAGTGACTTTCCCCTAAAACAGTCTGAAATCTAGTGGCAAGAAGGGTCTAAAACCCAGAACTTCATTTCTGACTAGAAGGTCCTTGAAAGCAGAGTTTGATCAATAAATAGGATTTGTGTGAGCAGTATTGACTGAAACCAGTGACAGAAACTGTTGGGAGGAGAAAAGCTTAGGTTTCTGTGACATATGCAAATTATTTTCAAAACATTTCAGCTCCTCAGTCTTCATGGAACTTCATGATAAGAACTGCTTCTTTCTCCCCTCACAAAAAGGCAATCAATTGCCTTTATATTTTCCATATCACACCCCAAAGACCCAGAGAGAGGCCAGAACTTTAGAGGAAGGGATGGTGATCACGTTTATTTAGCTAAGAGGGGAAGGAGCAGGTCCTTTGCAAGTATTTTGCAGAAAGACCTGCGGCCACCTCAGACACCAGGGGAACTGAACACTACCATAAGTCACACCAGACTGGACAGTATTAAAAGTAAAAACTACATGTGGGGGTAGAGCTTCCCCCTGGGCATTTACTTTTCTTGCCCAGGTAGGGGAAGCAACTGCCAAGGCCCTGGGCATCCCCAGTAACATCACACCCTGGAGGATTTGTTCTGAGAGCCAGTCCTTAACCCTGGCAGTTTGGCTAAAGCCTGGAAGGAACTCTGGCCTGCTCCCATGTCTTCGGTCCCTCCCCCCCCCACACACACACACATACTTAAGGAACAACCCTACACCTTTTCCTCCTTGGGGGGGAAGGGGGAGGAGGGAGGTGCTGGTAGAAAGAAGACAAATACCTGCATAATCCACTCTAGGATAAGCAAGCCTAGGACAAATGGGAAGACCAGACAGGATCCCACCCCCTAGCTAAACTTGTGAATGGGAAAGTAGTGTCTCTCAGGCTGGTGACTCTTTAGGGGCAGGAATGGGGTAATTAAGGACCTCCAACTGGAGTTATTGCTGTGATGAGCCCCTTCAGGATAGTGGGTCTCCTGTTGGGTTTTCTTCTCCCTAGCCCCATTATTGCCTTAATGGTTCAACTAATAGAAGCACCCCACTATCCCCAGGAGCAGAGCACTCTGTGGTGGCTAGGAACTTTGTGGAACAGAATGGAGACTGTGCTTTCTTTGGTGATGGGTGATGGGACTGTGCTGGCAGGAACTGGAGCTTAGAGGAGGCTCTCCTCCAAGCTCCCTTGCAGGTTCCAGGGGCCCAGGGGTGGTGGGTGCTGGTGACAAGTCCTGGGCCTCCCAGGCCACTCAGGGCAGGAGAGCAAAGAAATCCTCCAGTCTGTGCTCATCTGCAGGACAGGGTCGATGAATGAGACCTTCAGCTCATGGGCATCCACCTCCAGGGCAGGACTTTGGGCTGAGGCCCTCGGTCTGTGGACAACACCTTTAGATAGGAAAAGCTGGATGATTCCTGGTCACTCGAAGGGAAGATGCACCTGTATGAGGCTGTTAGTCCATAGGCATCCTTGAACCAAGGATACTGGGGAAATCAGTTACCCTCACTCCATGGACGCCTGCAGGACAGGGGCAATGGTTGAAGTCCTCAGTCTGGGGGCTGTCCATTCAAGCCCAAACCACGGTCCCCGACTTCCTCTGCCTTGCCCTGGCCTTTGCGCGTTCCCAGCCAGGAATTCCGCACAATAGCAGCAGCCGAAGCAGGTGGTTCGGGTCGCAAGGCGCACACAGCCTGCCTGCGGGCTTGGCTTCTCAGCGCGCGGCCGAGCGAGCGGCGAGGGAAGGCGTAGAGCAGCGGGTGCAGCACGGTGGTGCCGTAGGCCGCCGCCAGGCAGCAGAGCCGCAGGCGGGCCAGCCGCTCGCTGGGGCCCATGCACAGAAGAAGCAGATTGCCTACAGACAACGGAGCCCAGCATCCCACAAAGGAGCTGACGATGAGCAGCGATCGGCGCAAAACCCGTCGCCTTCGGGCACGCCTGTCGCGGTGCCTGCGCACGGCTCGCCGTAGAGCTAGAATCACAGACACCGAAGTTTGCAGGGCTGGAGGTGGGGGCGCGGGGCCCGGGGCGGATGCGGCAGGCGGCGGCATCGGACTCAGTCCCCCGGCCTCTCCAGCCCCGGTCCCAGATCCACAGCCACGTTCTCGCCGTCTCCCTCTTCTCCTTCTCCGACTGGTTCGCGCACCAAGACCCGCGCTCAGCGCATGGAGGACGCGCGCGTAGGTCACCAGCAGTCCCACAAGAGCCGCCACGAAGGCGGGGATCTGCACAAGGAGATGCCCCCTGCCAGCAGGAGCCCCTCCACCCGCCATGCCTCCATCTCCGCCTGTACCTACACAGGACACACCTGTGCGGTTGTCAGCACCCGAGGCCTCATCCCAGGCCGCTGGCGCCAGCCCGGCCTCCACAAAGGGCAAGAAGAAGGCTGCCAAGGAGAGCAGCCAAGCGATGGCCAGGAGCAACAGAGCGCGGGCTGGCGTGAGACGACGGCGAGCGGGCCGCGCAGACATGTCATAGCGGTCCAGGCTCACAGCGAGTACTCCGGCGGCCGTGGCCACGCCGCTGAAGGTGACCCCAGCCTCATGGAAGCGGCAGAGCAGGCTTGCGGGGCGCACCGATGCTGGAGCGCGAGGTGGCGTCGAGGGCAGCAGTAGTACGGCCACGCTGAGCGGGACACAAAGCGCGCAGATGAGCGTGTCCAGCACGTGCAGGCTGAGGGTGAGCCGCGCGCTGGCCGAGGCCCTGGGGCCGGCCCTGGCCCGGTGCAGCAGCAGGGCAGCAGCATTGCAGCCCAGGCCAAGCGCGAGCTCCAGAAGCAGCACGCCGGCCAGGGAAGCCCGGAAACCCCCAGGGAACGGTCCCCCAGCCCAGTCAGCATCCTCGGAACTGCCCACTGCAGCCCCTGCCCCGGGTCCATCACTTGTCTCCAGCACGGGAAGGTCCGAGTGGGTCTCCATGGGCGGGGCTCAGCATAATCCCGGAGCCACCTGGAGGGAGGGAAGCAGAACAAGAGGGAAGGAGAAGGAGGTGAATTTTGCAGCACTGAAACTGGGGCTTTTCTACACCTAGCAATTAGGCACATTCTTCCGACTTCTCTGTATCTATCAATTAGTAAACACTTAAACGTCTACTACTTGCAAAGCACTGTGTTAAGTATAATCCATACAAGTGGTGTTTACCCTAAGCAAGTCAGTTAACTTTGCTGAACCAGAGTTTTATGTATTGCATGACTATTATATATTGCATGCTTGTAAAATGAAATACTATTTAAACTCGGGTTACTACCTACCGCAAAGAGCAGTAGGAATCGGGAACCTGGCTCTTCCACGTTTTGTCTTTATGACCAGCTGCTTGCTTGTCCTCTGAGCTTCCAACCAACTGCCTTTTTACCTAAACTTTATATATTCTCCAGTACTGAGCACAGTACTCTGAACACAGAGCCAGAGGTGCCTAATAAATGAGCTGGATTGGTTGGGTTTTAGGTCCTTTTCTCCACTGGAAACTTCCTTCTTTTATCTGATTCTATGACTTGGAACTTTTAGGAGGGAAACAGCACTGTGAGTGAGAGTCAGGAGCCCTGGGTTTTCAAATAAGTCTCTGAGAGTATCTGCAAAATGGGGGTAAGGATGCTTTCATCACCTCACAAGGGTGTTGTGAGGAAAGTGCCATGTAAACATTAATGCTCTGTAGAAATGGGAGTTATTACCTCTTCTGCCTCCCCTCAAGATGAAAGCCCTCCAATAGAGAAGCAAGGCCACCCCAACCTTTTCTCTATCCTTCCTGATAGAGCATACCTCCTGCTATGGGAAATGAGAATGTAATTGAGTGTCTGACTTCCTTTCCTTTGGCCAACAACTCTGGGCCCCAGGCCACTTCGTAAAACTTAGCTTTAAGTGTCCCCTCCCTGCCCCCCTTCCATGGACCCTGATATCTGAAGCCTTTTTTTGCTCTACAGAGAAAGGGGGTTGGGTGTAGGATGGCATGCTGTTTTGGAATCTTGGAACTGGTTGGCCTAAAAACATCTAAATGTGAATCCCAGCTTTGCCACCAACTACTTGTTTGAATCTAAATGAATTATATAACTTCTTTGGGTCCCAATTTCCCTATCTGTAAAAGGAGGGGGTACAGCAGATGATCTTAAAAAGTCTTTCCTAGCTCTAATATCCTGTGTTCTAAGGTCCCTTCCAGTTTTAATGTTATAATTCCAATGAAGGAACCAAGTGTCAGAATTGAGGAACATGCAAGCAGCTGTTGACCCATCTGGCAAGATGACTAAGTAACTCCAACTCCACCCCCCAACCCCTCTAACATGGCTGTCAGTTAACCAAGGATAACTGGAATAGGTATACTGACATTGCCCTCCCTCCTCAAACCCTCAGGGTCAGTTGGAGATGGGAGGAAAGAGGAGAAAGACTGAGACTAAAGGACTGAGTTCCTGTCCCACCCACATCCTCACCTACACCTTGGTCACAGGCCCCTTTCCTCCAGTTTAGGGCCCCTCAGTGGGGTGGGATACAGGCAGACCTGTCCTGGAGGAGACAAACGGCTCTCATTCTCTCCTGCAGGGCTCAGAGAGAATGTGTGTAGTTCTCTCTTCTAGCACTGCTGAGGAAGATGCCCTTGGTGCATGGCCAAGGTCAGAAGATGATTTGCTCCTCGGAGGCTCTAGCTGGGTGTTTGTAAACAATCAAAAAGAGACAGTTTCCAGTAGCCTTCTTTAACCATATTCCCAGAGGGGCTCCCTTTGGGAAGTGTCTGATTCCAAGGCTACCTCTAGGGACATGAATTCAGAGCTGAAGGAAACTCAGGGCTCATTTCCTCTAACCCCCTTATGGCCCAGTCAGGGAAACAGATCCAAAGAGAGGAAGAAACTTGTACACAGCAAGCTAATGTCAGAGTCTGGCTAAGAATCCAGGTCTCCTTGATTTCTATCTCAGGGTCCTCAGGATGTTTCCATTCCACTAAGCTGCATCTAATAGATGACTTCCCACAAGAGTAGCCTCTTCCGAGTTTTTGTTGGACATACACTCTCCCCTATCAACCTATCTGGAAGGATGATTCACCTCTCATTTCAAATCCAGATCAGAGCCCACCTCTGCCAGGAAGCTTGGGACAATTTGAACAATTTTCCCAGATATACCTTTTATTCTTTCTCCCTTAAGCTCTTACCTGATTAATGAATCACTTTTCACTAGTTTACATATCTTGATCTCTAACAAAGATGGGGTCTAGAGTGGGTAGGGAATCCTAACAAAGATAGGGTAGAATGGGCTCTGGATCCTTTCTTTGGTCTCTTTGGCCCCCTCACTCTTCTACAGTGCCAAGCAAGGTAGGGTTCCCTTCTCAGGGGCAGAAGGAAAGATCACTTAATTTAGGAACAAAGAACTTGGATTCAAACCAGGGATAATTTACTACCTATATGACCTTGGTAAGTTCTAGTCCTTCTCTGGCCTCTTTCCTCATTTGTAAATCAGAGAGTTGAACTAGGTGGTCTGTAAGGTTTGAAAGGCCAGTTTGAAAATCATAGGATCCTGTGCCCTGAGTTGTCCCCTGGAATAAAGGCCCTTATGCCCAGTGGGTCCAATCTTTGTGGTACCTTGGAAAGCCTCAGACTCAGGCTACTTACTATCCAGGTGTTAAATATCTGGGGTTCACCATCCTTTCCTTCACCAAAAGCCTCCAGTGATGAAAGGTGTAAAAAAGGAGAGGGTATTAAAAGAACGCTGCCTTGTGACTGGGGGGGGGAGGGGAGAAGGGTCTGAGAAATCAGTTTGTCTCATAACTAAAGACTGGGACCTTTCAGTGGGTGCTCCCCACCCAGCCCAGGGACCTGGGTTCCCTTCTTAGCTTAGTCACATTTTTCTTCACCCTTTGGTCACAACATACAATTTCACACAAATATGTCTAATAGATGAGGCTGAATACCTGGGTTGGGGAAGGGACGCCTTTGACAGCTGACAGAGGATGTGGACGTTGCAGACACCTCCTGATGGTGTCTGCACCTCCCCAGCAAGCCGGCTGCGCAAAGGAACTGGGGGAGGCTAGCTAGGGGGACGGGGTCCCTTTCCTTGTCTTTGGTACAGTTCCCCCAACCCCTGTCCGGGGTCTCACCTGGGCCCTCGGCTCAGCTTCCCGCCGAGGCCAGTCCCGCCGGCCTGGCCCGGCCGCTGCCCACCAGGGGCTCCGGCGTGCCCTGCCTCCCTCTGGGTTGGTTCCACGGCCACTGCGGATGCTCCCCCATCTCCGCTGCTGCCGGCTCAGCTCCGGCCTCTGCTCTCCTCCACTCCCGACTCTCAGCTCCAGTTCCCTTCCCCACCCCGCCTGCGCTGCACTGCGCGCAGCACTTGCGCGCTCCCGCTCTTTCCCTATGCGAACAGCCCCTTTCCTGCGCGTGTCCGCGTCCCCCTCGGCTCTGGGTACCGGACCAAACCGGCACCTAGGGCGTCCCACCCCACCTCTCCAGGTGTTCAAAGCCCACAGAGCAGACAAGCGCCTATCTCAAGCCACGCCCCCACTGCGGTTTGTGGGATTGAGGAGCAGGCCTATGAGGTTTGGGTTTCAGTTTTTCCAGACTCAGGGAGCCTTCTCCAGATGCTTAGTGCACCTTCCGCAAAGGCTTGTTGCTACATGGAACCCAACCCATCATCATTCACTCATTCATTCATTCGACACTTGTCAAGTGTTGGCTGAATTCTGATACAAAGCTTGGATAAGGCAGGGTGACTGCTCTCAGAGTTTACTAGATGAATGTCTGTGTCTAGTCCTGAGCCTTAGTCCTCATGAAGCTCAGTTTAGTAGAGAATTCTGGATTCAGGGACCCCCAGGAAAGAAGCCATGACTACAGCCCCACCATCCTGTGAGAATAGGGGACAGAATCAATGGGACAGGCTTGGCTTTGAGGAGTAGGGACCATCTCACAAACTCGGACCAGAGGCAAGGAGGAGATAGATGAAGATGAGGGGGTTTTATGTGTGGGAGTAATGAGGGACTACAGGTCGATGACTTTAATCTTTTCAGTAAAGGAGATAGTCTTTTTGTGAGAGGGCTTGGGGTTGGCTCCAGGGAGAGAGATTTGGTACAGCTATATGGCCACGTGATAGGGAAGGGATGAGTCTTATGAAGGCATTGGTCCTCTGACCTCATAGGACCTCAGGTTCAAATCTCTATCTGAACCAGAATATCCTCTACGAATATCAAAATCCCTGGTCATCTATCCTCTGCTTGAAGACCTCCACTAATGGGCAATTTACTACTGTGGTGACTTACTCTACTGTTGGACAGCTCTAAGCTTGGGAAGCTTTTCCTCACTTTAAGATAAAATCTGTTTTTCTTATCAGGCAGTAGTTAGCATCCTGTTGAAGTGAGATAATATAATCTGGAAGTTATCTTGAACTCTCCCCCCTCCCTCACCTCTCATGGTCAATCAGTTAACTTAGTCCAGTCAATTCCACCTCTATTTCTCCTCTCTATTCCTCATTACAGTTCTTTATTACCATCTGGACAAGTGCAATACATTCTTACTCTTCCCAATCCATTCTCTTTTGTATTATTATTCCTAGAATAATTCTTAAATTTTCATTTGAAACTATAGAACTGTACTCCTTTGAAATAACTTTTTTCACACAAAAACCTGTTCATGTCAGCCCTATGCTCAAAAATTTTCAGTGGCTTCCTATTGCCCAAGTAACAATTCTTTTGCCCACATCAAGGCCCTCCAGAATCTAACACTACTCTACCTTTCTAGCCTTACCTCACATTATGCCTGGATACATTTTCTAAACCAGGGAAACTGGACAATGTGTCCCCTTTCCAGAACCCTCCCCTGTACTTTCCTGAGGAGGTACTTTTGCACCATGAACTAGAATGTCCCCTCCCCTCCTTCCTTTGCTTGAATTTCTACCCATTCTTTAAAGTCCAAATTAAACACCTCCTTCAACAAGCCTTCGATTCTCCTCTCCTTCAAATTCAGTTACCTCCCGCCCCTCAGTCCTCATGCACTTTGTCTGTCCTTTTCTAATGCACTGATCACGTACTGTACACTAGATTGTGAGCTCCATGTGAACAGGGACTGTCCTACCTAAACTTTCCCCCTCAATGTTCTTAACATGATTAATGTTTATTGAATGATTTTGTCCAGCTGAACTCCATGCCACAGGGAAGAGAAGCAGAGGAGATGGTGGGGTCATGTCAAGGGGGCTCAGTCTCTCCCTTTTAGTTTGTTTGGGGTTATCCACAGATGATGAATGAGGGGAAGGGAGAAGTTCCCCCAGGCCTATGACCAACACAAAAGCACCCCTGGTCCTGCATCTCATCCTAGTTACAGCACTAATCACGTTCTTTTATTGTAGTTCTTTGTGCACCTGCATCCTGTCCCAGACCCCACCTCTCCACCTCAACTCTGAGCTTCCAAAGGGCAAGGACTTCTCTGCCTCCAGTTCAGTACCAAGGGAAGGATCAATGAATGTTTGCTTAATTAAAATGTACCCTGAACTCCCACCTTTGTTTATACGTATAAGCTGGGGAGAACATAACAATTTTCTCACTCCTACTCCCATAAACTGACCTAAGGTCTAATCCCAGTTTCTGACAGCATCAAGAACCCGACTGGGAACAGCATGGAAGGAAGGTAAGTGCTTGTTGTCCTGAGTTTACTTCTCCCCAGAAAAGCAACCCATATATCTAACAGATTTGTGTATGCTTAAGCCTCCTATAACTCAGTACCTCACCCTTCCCACTCAACTCTGCCCTAGTCAATCCAAACCTGGAGCATTGGTTTTGGTTCCAGTCTCAATAGACTCACTCTCTCTCTCTCTCTCTCTCTCTCTCTCTCTCTATATATATATATATGTGTATATGCATGGCTACAGGAATGTATGTACGAAGTTTCTCTTCACCAACACTTTTAAAGAAAATCTAAGTCATTCAATTTTATCATTCCATATCTATAACTATATATAAATAAAAATTAGCATTGGTATAATATTTATTTTTTCATAAATAAATGCTTGTTGACTGACTTAATCACAAGATTTTAAGACATAAGGTTGGCAGGGGCCTTAGACATAATCTATCCAATCCCCCATTTTATGAATGAGAAAACGGAAGCCCAGAAAGATGAGGGGATTTCTTGCCCAGGTCACCCAGGAAATGGAGTATTAGCATTGGAAATTTGAACCTGAGTCTTCTGACTAAATTTATTACTCTTTCCACTATATCCTGCTGCTGTAAGGGAAGATGTGCATAGAAGATTCCTTCATAGGATGGAAGGTGGAGGTGGTGGTGTTCAGTCATTTCAGTCATGTCTGACTCTTTGTGACCCCATTTGGGGTTTTCTTGGCAAAAATACTACAGTAATTCGCCATTTCCTTCTCCAGCTCCTTTTTATAGAAGAGGAAACGCTAGCCAACCGGGCTAAGTGACTTGCCCAGGGTCACTCAGCTAGTGTATGAGGCCAGATTTGAACTCAAAGATCAATCTTCCTGACTCCAGGCCCAGTGCTCTGTGCACTAAGACCTATCACCCCCACCAACAAAGAATCTAGATAAACTACAAAAACCCCACCAGATTTGTAATCAAGTGATCTGGGCCTCAATGTTAGATTTTTGCTACCCATATGATCATGGACAAATTCTTTTCTTTGTCTGGGGACTATTTCCCAGCGAGGGTAAACAGACCAGAAGTTCCAAAAAGTCCCTCCCTAAATCTAAAGAATCTAAGATACTACAAGGAACATGTCCCTAACTGGGCCAGACATTCCAAACTTAGAGCTCCTCCCATCCTTGCCTAAACACACCTGAGGCACCTAGCCTAAGCTCTGGCTTTGGGATCAAGAGCTAGGTATGAAGCCTGACTCTGCTTCCAGGAAAATCAAATCATTTTTGTTCAGAGCTTATTAGCACAGTGCCTGGCAAGAAGCAAATGCTTAATAAATACGTGTTCCCCCTTCCCTTTTCCTACTCATATTACTTTGAATAAGTAGCTTAATTTCTCTGTGTTTGTTCTTCATCCATAAAGTTAGGGAGTGAGAACAGTGGGTCTCAAACTTTTTTGAGTATGAGAACCTTTTTTTTTTTTTTAAAGCAATTGGGTGCTAAGTGTCTGAGCCCAGGATTCGGATCCCCAGGTCATCCTGACACTGGGGCCGATGCTCTTACTTGCTGTGCTACCTGGCCACCCCGAGAACCTTTTTTAAAGAACAATATTTCACTGATCATCAAATGACATAGTTCAAATTTCACCTGCTACACTAGTTGTATGATCATTGCCAAAAGTCATCCTCTAAGCAGTGTACCCACCTGCCTCCCTGGCTCCCCCCTTATCCCTAACAAGTGGGGTCACTCACGTCTTCTCTTCCATCCTGGCCCCAAAGATGCTGAATGAGTAGAGGGGAAAAGACAAAGTTGTGGGAGAAAGCTTGGACGAAGGTAGAACCAGGTGGTCCCTGGTATTCTTGGGATGGGCAGTGCCAAATGCAGCCTCCACAGAGGTTACAATAATTGAGGTTTACTTATTTATTGTTTAAAATATATTTAAACAGCAGCAATCACTTCCCAAATGCAAAAAAATTACAATATTTCAAATAAAATTAAAATGCAAATCGGAAAGAACTGAAAGTACAACTGAGAGAAATTAAACACAGAGGGTACCAGGGGCTGGGCTCAGAGCCAGGGAAAAGTCCAGGGTCTAATACAGGGGGCTGGTGTGTGTGCATTTTGTGTGTGTGTGTGTGTGCGTGTGTGTGTGTGTGTGCGGACATTCGAGACGTGCAGGCTAACTGCAGACAGCCAAGGCACCACCTCAGAAGCCCCAAACCCTCCAGCTCCCTCCCGCCTCCACCCCCCAAATGGAGCCTGGGTCCCGGTTAGGAGGGAAAGGCTGAGGGTAGCTGTTAGGAGCTAGGGAGGGGGAAAGCTGAGGGTGAACAAGGTGCTTGGCATAGGAGAAGGCCAAAGTCAGAAAGCCCTACTAGATACACCCTCCCCCCACCCAGGGCCCCCCCACCCAGGGACCTGCTAGTCGACTTCCTCCATGTTGCTGTAGGTAGGGGTGGGGCGCTCCGTGGGGCGGGGGAACAGCTCTGCGGGCGTCATCGGGGGGCCCCCCTCAGGGTCCAGACCAGGCGTGAAGGGCGCAGGGCCCATTCCCTGTAAATGGAACATAATGCTGGAAGGGGCAGTATGGAGAGGGCAGCTGCTCCCCCTCCAACAGTACCCAGGATCCTCTTCCTTCCCTAAGGTGTGGGTCCTTCCCTCCCCCACCAGTGAGCAATCAGGGCACATGAATTTGTAGGGGTACTCTAGTACACTTTTGGGACATTAGGCGCACATGGGGAAAAGACGCAATAAGAGGCACCAGAGGGAGGAGATAAGACACTGAGCCTGGGAACAATTTCACTTTATTGACACATTAAATACAGGAAAGTAGCTTGGGAATAGGGGGCATGGAAAAGGAAAGGACCTGGGGCTGGGCCTCATAGATTGAAGGCAAGAAGGGAGAACAGGATCCCTGTAACCTCAGGTTTATGCTTATAACCTGGGGCTAAAGGGGGGGGCCCAGCAGGCAAGTGGCCCAGGGACATAGCTCAGGGTCTGAGGCATGAGGAACTGGCTGGGCAGAAGCCTATTCTCTCCTAGGGGGAGGCTGGCAGGCAGCCCTGAGACATGAATGTACACAACACAGCCAGGGCCCTGAGTCCACATTGGGGTTCAAATCCACTCCCCAGAGGGGCCAGCCTACAGGCGGGCAACTCATCTCCATCGGCTCTGGGACACCAGGGGATAGAACACATTGAGGACAAGTGCCACCAGGGCAGCCATGGTGCCCAGGACGAAGTAGCGGAGGCAGCCCTCATCTGGTGCGTCAGGGGCCCGCCTCGGTGGGGCTGCCCAGCCTCGGGGCCCCCAGTGGCCCAGGCGTCCTGAGGCCTCTGGCCCCAGCTCTTCCTCTGCTTCCAGCTCCTGCCAGATCCGGGAAGCCTGCGGTGTGCGGAAACTTGAGTCAGCACCAGGGAGCGGGAAGACAGGACAGGATGGGATGTGGCCCCTGGTGTTCCCACCCCCCGAAGCCCTGAGCCCCACCCTGGCCACCCCAGGAATGGGTGCTGGGGCTGTCCACCTGCAGTCCCAGGGTCAAGCAGTCAGAAGGTAGGTGGCAGTCAACTGTAGTAATCATCTGAGGTGAATTTCAAGGGGGTACAGGGCAATCCTGGCATGACTTTCTCCAGCACAATGTGTTTCACTCAGACAGTCAATCAGAGTTCAGCTTTCCAGTCCCCAGGATCAAAAAGGATCCAGTAAATCACTGCCCAGTTCTCCTCCAGATGAAAGGAGTCTTGCTCACAGGAGATCTCCCAACACAGCACAGCTTTTCTTCCCTGACCCAGATAACTTGGTCAGCCAATCACAGTGCATCTCTGCCCCAAGCACTTGCAGGGCTTAAACAATCACAGCGTGGTTTTCTTTCCCCCAAAAGCCAAAGCTCCAATGGCCTTGGCCTATCACTGGTCTCTTCAGGTAGAGAGTTCTTGTTCTGCCCACATCTGGAGTTCCTCCTATGTGCCAGGCCTGATCAGAGGAGATGGTCCCCTGGCATTCCCAAGGAGCCCAGCCCAGTGAGGGAGGAGGTGGAGAGTAGAGTTGACGGATCAAGTTGAAGGACAGATTATGCCCACTACACTCGCATGCTGTCACAAGTGGCAATGTGTCGATGGCAGAGGTGGTGGGTTTAGGCAGAAGGCTGGTGCCTCCCACTCCAGAGAGAGCTCAAATAGATCCCCTCACTAGGGGGGAGAGGGAGAAAGCCCAAGGCCTCCCAATAATCACAGCATCCCTATTCCTTAGAGCTCTGGCTTCAGGGCCTGTGGACTGAGGCAGCTTCTCCTGGAGGCTGAGCTCCATGGGGCTGAAGGATGTCAACCCCAGAATGTTCAGCCTTAAGGAGCAATACTCAGGGTAAGGAAAGCAGGTACTCACCTCTGAGCAGGGGCAATCAGTGTGAGCGGCGTGTGTGGACTAGTATTTGAACAGTGTGGATGTATGTGTGTATGTGTGCTATCAGGAGAACACATGATGAACACATCAAGGAGAGGTGCTCCAGCAGAGGCTGGATACATACGAACATCTAAGACTGAGAGTCTTAAAGGACTGGAGTAATTTAGCTCTAGAAGCCCATCCTCCTTCTGGGAGAAACCTCCCTGGGTCAATACAGATCAGGGAGTGCATGTGCGTTTGCATGTCTGGTGTGTCCACGTGGGCGCATGAGTGGACTGGCTGCCCTGCTGGGGGCCAGGGCTATTGAGTGCCTGAGCCCCTCAGAAGCCCTGCTTTCCTCTATGGCCAAATTCGCAAGTCTGTAGAATATTCAGAGCTCACTGGGGTGTACAATGGACACAGAACCTAAGTCTCTCAGCCCCATTGGGGATTTGAAGAAGCCTCTACTGCCCAATGCCAACAGGGAGGGCATGGATGGAACTGGGAGGATAAGTCAAGGAAAGATGAAATGAGAGGTGCTTTGTCTGTGAGTCAGGTACCAAAGCTCAAGAGAGATCCCCAGGGCAGATGTCACTGCATCAGACCCCAATCACCGCACCCACCAAGAATCAGGGCAAGACAAGAAATGATGTGGTCATCATATTTCCTCCCATCTCCTCCTGACTTCAAGTATTTAAGTACCCCGCACGCAACACGTCACATCATGCAGGTTCTCCTCTCACCTGGCTGGTGGCCGCCTCAGTAGCTGGGCCCAGATCAGGGTGGTGCTCAGTGGAAGGGGCCCTTGGAGGCCTCTCCACAGGAGAGTTTCGCCGACGATAGAAGAGGACATAGGCATAGCGGGTCACTACCTGGCTTTCATCTACTGTAGTCACTGTGCTGTCATCAAATAGTCTCCAGCCTTTGGAGTTGGGGAAGAACAAGGAGGAATGACTAGGAGTAGACGTGTCCCAGAACAAAGAAAGCAAGACCCACCTCCAGCCCCTTTCCCCAGGATATGAGAAAAGCAATTTCTTATTGTTGCTCTGATTGACTTTCTCTTTCAAAAAAAGGGGCATGTGTCAGACTTCTGGGAAATGCCTATCTTTATGCAGCAAAGACCAGACAAGGGCACAGGAGGCTCTGAATGTGCCTAAGTGGGAACCATAGAATCTGGTGCACTATAAAATAAGTCATATAATGGAAATAAGGATTTGCTAAAAACTGAAGGAGCCTAGCTGTGTAACCTTGGGCAAGTTACTTAACCCCAATTGCCCTCCAAAAGGCAAAAAAAAAAAAATAAAACCCACAAAACAAAAAAACCTGAAGGAGCTAGGTAAAGCAGTGGATAGAATGCTGGGCCTAGAGTCAAGAAGACCTGAGTGTAAATCCAGCCTCACTTACTAGATGTATGACCCTGACCAAGTCACTTTACTCTGCTGTAAGTGTTTTCTCATCTGTAAAATGAGCTAGAGAAGGAAATGGCAAAGTCCTCCAGTATCTGTGTCAAGAAAACCTTAAATGGGGACATGAAGAGGTGGACAAGACCAAACAACAACCAAAAAAGGCCCCTGAAAGCTGAGGCTAAGGTCCCATAAAGCATCAAAACATCAAGGCTTGGGGGAGATGAGTGAAAGAGGACAGAGATTCTAAACTATACCAGTGGACCTGTTCAAATTCTTGCTTGGACCATTTTTTTGGGGAGGGGGAGGCCTTCCCCTTTGGGGACAGGATACTCTCTCACCCACGTCACTCCGCTGGCTGTTCTTGTCACTAGGAAGGCGGGCATAAGCAGTGTAATGACCCCCAATCATGCCCCCGTAGTGGTTGATGACTGCATATAGGTCATAGGTTGGAAGTTGCCGGTCATCCTTCTGGCCTATGCAAAACTTGCTCAAGTCCAGGTTCCTGGGTTGGTGGAAAAGAGGTTGTTATGATTCCATGAAATGATAAGGACCTTCCCAGAAGAGCTGTCAAATCTGACCTTTTCCTCTATGACCCAGAGTTAGCAGAGGCTCTCTAGTCATGGCAAATATGCAACACTTTGCTATTTCTGTCCATTCATCATTCATTCAAATACCTGGTAAATGCCTACTATGTGCAAGGCACAATTTCTCCCTGTGCTGTCTGCTCCTTCAACAAGAGACTTCCCCATCCTGAGAGAGAGTAAGGGCTCAGATCCCTGAGGATGGGATTCTGTCTCCTCCCAACTATGCCCCAAGGTTCCTCACCTAAGAGGGAATTCCACCATGTCATTGATTTTATCCCTCCAGATGAAGCTTCGGAAGGAGAAGCGCTTCAGCTGGATAATGAGCACATTTGGAAGGCGCCACAGCATCAGCTGCTTGGAGGCCTCTCTGTGCTGCTTACACTTGGGACAGTACCTGCAAAGAGGCAAGTGGAAACAAGTTAGACAATGGGGCTAGGGCAGACACTGAATATCTACAGCCATGATGGGGTGGGCAATGTGTGCCTTGAATCACAGGGTCACAGCATGTATTTTACATCAGAAGAAAGAGACCCACAGAGAGGAGGGGCTTTGCCCAGGGTCATGGAAACAAGACCCAAGAAGCCCAATGCTCTTTCCACAATACTATATTGCCCTTAAACACTTTACTCAAATGAGAGTTTTCCTTCTGATTAAACAAATGAAAACCTAGGGGAAATAACTCTCCCTTCTACAACTTAAAATTTTCCATAATATTTCTCTGGGACGGCTGATACTGCAGATATAATAGGAGTCACCATCTGTGGTATTTGTAGCATACTTTAAGGTGGGCAAAATATGCAGCTCCAATCCTGAATTACTCCCACCTTTGGCCTCCTTCACATCTAGCTCTATGCTCCTGAACGTAAGTGGAGAAAAGCACAAAACCAGGCTGTCTGGGTTCACTACAAATTTAGGTGACCTTATCTCAAGTGGTCCTTCACTGAAGCAAGGCAATCTTTTTTCTTTCTTTTTTTTTTTGGAGGGGGGAAGGTAAGGCCATTGGGGTTAAGTGACTTGCCCAAGGTCACACGGCTAGTTTTGTGTTGTGTACAAGGCCAGATTTGAACTCAGGTCCTCCTGACTCCAGAGCCGGTGCTCTCGTCACTGTGCCACATAGCCACCTCAAATTTTAATTTTTTTTTAAGGCAATCCTTTTGACTTCCTAATTGATCTGCTATCCCACTCTCCACATTGGCTGTTCCAAACCTCTTGTCTTCTCCAGCCTCTAAAACCCTTCTCACTCTTTCAGCTAAGGACCTCACCTCACACTTCACTACCCTCCAACCAAAAATAATGAAATAAAATTGCAGCCACTGGCTTCAAGCTCCTTCTTCCCTTCTCATTTCACATCCCCTGACGTCATCCCCCACTATCTCTTCCTTAACTACAGTGTTGGAAGAAAAAGGTGGCCCCTACTGCCAATGCCAACCCTTGATTCTACCTGCAGCCTTGATTCCATCCCAATCTACATCCTCTAGCAAATTTAATCTTTTATCTAATAGGTCCTCTGATGCCTACAAACACTCCTGAGTCTCTGCTATCCTTAAAAAATCTCACTTGATCCTATCATACCCTCAAGTTATAGTCCCATGACCTGGCTAAATTCCATGACATTTGGTGCCCTTGCTTCCTCTTTTCTCTATTTTAAATTCTCTGCAAAGCTACTATGTTCTCTTAATTAGGAAGCCCACTAGCCTTTGCTCAATCGTCATCGTTCATTTCTCTTGCTACAGCATCTAGCCCCCTACTAACCGACTCTTCCTAAGTTCTGGCTTCTGTGACTCTCTCTGTTGCTTTTCCTCCCCATGTGACTGTGCCAGATTATACCTCCCCCTCACACTAACTCTCCTCTAAGCCCCCATCTCAGCTCATGGACTGTCTCCTGGAAATCCCACAAGCATTTCAAACTCATCCAGGAGGGAACTTCCCTAATACTGCTAAGAAGGCACTATGAAGCTATGAGTTACCCAAGTCTGAAACCTTCACGTCGCCTTGACTCCTCTTTCCCTCACTCAACATATGCAATCAATTGCCAACTTCTGTCATTTCCATTTTTCATTATTTCTCTCATATCTATTTCCTCTCTACTCACATAGCCACCACCCTAGTTCAGACACTCATCACCTCAAACCTAACCCATTTCCCTGTCCCAGGTCTCTCTCCCATCAAACCCATCCTACAGACAGCTGCAGAAGTAATTTTCTTAAAACCTATGTTTGACCCACTCAAACTCCAATGGCTTCCTATTCCCACTCCTGCTTGGCATTGAAAGTCATTTACAACACAACTCATTCCTGTAGTTCCTGTTTTCTTAGACATCACTCTTCTTCCACACATTTTACAATCCAGCTGTTGTGGCCTGTGAGCTGCTCCTCACACATGGAGGGTCCGTCTTCCAGCTCCATTACCTTTTTAATGGCTATCCCTCGTAGTTTAGAATCCCTGGCTTTTCTCAAGACAGAGCTCAGGCAACACCTTTCTAAGGAGGCCTCTGTTGCTAATGCTTCCCCCACCCAAGGTTACCATGTATCTACTCTGTACCTATCTTGCATAGCCCTACACGTATGGCCCATTAGAACAGGGTCCTTTGAGGGTAAAGTCTGCTCAGTTTTGTCTCTGGATGCCCTAAGCTTAGCCCAGTGCCTGGCACACAGTAAGCAAGCATTTGATGGATGTTTGTGGCCTGCTCCATTGCTTCATTCCTGATATCCCATTTGATTCTCCCGGCAGCTGGGAGAGGTGAGTACTAAAGTCTTTCCATCATATCACACCTGTAGATCTTGGTGACGATACAGCCAACACCTGATCTCTGGGCCAACACCCTTTTCCACCCCCTCCCACACTGCCTTTCTCTATTCTCTAGCCACACCATGTATATCATGCGCCTTGCATTTCCAAACTTAAAATGACTTCAGTTCAGCTGAATCAGAAGACACTGGCTCAAGTCCTGGCTCCAAAGTTCATTAGCTGTGCAGCCACAAGTTGAGGTCCCTCTCTGGGCTCTTTCCTCATCTTTCAAATGGACATGATGACCCTTGAACTCGCACCCTCCTTAGGTCGCTGTGAAGGAGATGCTTTGTCTTCTGAAGCACTAGGGCAATCGTGGTTGGTGCTACTGCACAGAGCAGTAGAGAAGATGAGCTCAAAACCAAGGTCTGTCTAGGCTTGCTGAAGCTATCCTTGAAGTAAGGTGCTCCCATATCTGTTATGCCCTGTGACCTTCCCTTCTCTGGGCCCAAATGTTCTCATTAGTACAACAAAATTCTATGGTCTCTTTTAGTTCTAAATGCCATGAATCACTTTTTTGGGTTTTTTTTTTTGCCCTTTGGAGGGGAGAAGGTAGGGCAATTAGGGGTTAAGTGACTTGCACAAGGTCATGCAGCAAGTTAAGTGTCTGCGCTCACATTTGAACTCAGGTCCCCCTGACTCCAGGGCCGGTGCTCTTCTCACTGAGCCATCTAGCCGTCCCTGATTCACTTTTTAAAATACATTTTGCTCCACCTTCTCTATTTCCTCAACTATCTCCCTGGAAAAGCTATTTTTTTTTCCTATGGCTTGAAATGATCATTTTTCCTCTGACCACCAGGCTGTCTGTAGCACGTCACATGTCCCTCAAGATCCCCTGCCAACCTGCTGCTCTGGATGTATTCTTGAAGGGAGTAGTGCAAGGTGTGTGTGTGTCCTCGGGTATTCCAGCCCAGAGAGAGCTCCTTCCCTCAGAACACTTGCTAGAGAAGGGGGATTCAAACACTCTTCAAAGCACAGAGGAGCAGAAAAACAAATACAATTCCAGAGGCCTGGGCTCTGGTTCTGGATCAACTACCAGCTAGCTGTGTAAGGCCAAGCAAGTCCTAGCTCCTCAAAAGACCTTAGTTTCCTCATCTATAAAATCAAGAGACTGGTTTCAATAATTTCTAAGTTCCCTTCCACATGATGACAGTTCTAAGGTCCCTTTCAATACAAATGTCCTGTGTTCTACTGTCTCTTCCAGATGTTTCTGTTTTAAGTTCCCTCCTGGTGCATATTCTGTGTTCTTCTAGGCTCCTTTCTATTTCTGCCATTTATGGTCTATAGTTTTTTTCCAGCTGTGACATTCTGTGTTTTATGTTCTAAGATTCCCTTCCAGTTCAGTTACTCTGGCCTGGAGTTTCCAAACCATCAATACCTTCCCACTCTTACCAGGCTTCTTCTGGGGCGAGCACCTCAGGCTTGGTGAAGAGATTGAGACATTGCTCCAGAGTAAAGTGACCAGCCCTGGCTGCTTCACTGGCCGAGCTGGGGTCTTCCACACACTCGAGGTCTTTGGAGCCAACGAGCACAAACTCCTTCAGCCGTTCGTTGTTCTTCCACACCAAGGCCAGGCTGCAGTCATCACCCAGTTCCAGGGGGGATTCACCTGTAGAGGGAGGAGTTTTGCATATACCTTCTTAGTTTCCCTATCTTCACCAGAACCCACAGTGTCTGCCCCAGGAATCCAGGCCTTGTTTGCTCCCCAACTTCTTCCCAACCCCCAGGTCTATTTTGAAGCCTTAGGCACCTTTGTCTTCCAGCTTTTGTTCCTTATTGGTGGCATCAATTTTGTTGATAAAAAATGGGGGTGGATGGGCACTCAGGACCTCAGCTGGGTGCTGGTAGCCTGGGACAGCAGCTGTCAAGAAATCACCCATATCAGAAACCAGAACCCCCAGCCCAATGCTTTACCTGTGGGACCCCAGGATTCATTAGGGCTCAGCCTCACTCCTTTCAACCTGCACTACAATTGAGTTCAGGATGCTACCATTTTCTCTTAGCTAGTGTTCTTATCTCCCCCCTTCAAAGTCACCTGCAGAGGCTAGCTGAATTACCTTCCTAATGCATTACTATCATACCGGCCACCTATTCACTCAAAAACCTTGAATGTCTCCCCACCACTTCCTCAAGTATAAACTGCTGATCCTGGCATTGAAGTCCTTCCAGCATTTGGGTCGAACCTACCTATTCATACTTATCCCGCTCTTACTCTGTTTCATCCAAAACGGCTGTACCTCTATCCTCATCCTTCCTTTTCATATCATCCCCATGTCTAAAACAGACTCTTTTCTCCATCTCTTCCTACCCACTGCAATTCATCTGTTAACTTCCTTTCCTTTGAGATGCAATCCAAGTGATGCTTCCCTCCATTAAGCTCTCCTGGAGCTTACCCGTGGTATTTATCTTTAGTTATCAAGAAGATCCTTCTCTCAAATGAGGAAACCATTTCTCCTCTCCCATAGCCATGGAATTCAGTCCTTTTTACTCACGAGTGAGTCTCTTACCTTCAGGCCTGAGCAACCTCTCCCCAGCAGACTCCTTAGAAAATCCCCCCTCGCTGGGCATGCTGACTGTTGACTCTGAGAGGCCTGTGTCAAGATTGGGCACAGAACCCCGATCAGGGGGTGCCCGGCTCCTT
Organism: Petaurus breviceps papuanus; assembly: GCF_028583685.1. Classification (NCBI taxonomy): domain Eukaryota; kingdom Metazoa; phylum Chordata; class Mammalia; order Diprotodontia; family Petauridae; genus Petaurus; species Petaurus breviceps. The sequence goes on along the minus strand of NW_027185896.1, from coordinate 11,294,756 downwards.
GAGGCACCTGAGTCACCAAGCTCAGCCACTGTAGGGGACACTTGGGATTCTGGTGAGTGTCTTAAGTCCCGGTCCCCACCCCCTGCCTCCAAAGTGCTGGGCACAGGAGGTGCAGAGCTGCTTAGCACCTGGGGGCTCTGTTCTGGGGAAACACGGCCTAATTGGAAGGGTGGCTGGAACACGCTCACTGAGTACCTAAAGAGAGGGTTCAAGAAAAAAATTCAAAATTCATCAGTCCAAAAGGTCTTGCTCCACCTCCCCCAACCCAATCCCTGCTAGGATAGTTGTACTCACCGAGCATAGCCCTCCAGGAGCTGGGCAAGGCGAGCGTAAGTGAGGCGAGACTCAGGGACACTGATGAAGAAGGGGAAGCCAATATTCTCTGGACGGCACAGGCCTTTGTGATCTGGCCAATGAGTCTTTTGACAAACCCTATAAAAAGAATAGAACAATTCTGGGTGGCTCAGCCTTCATTTACCTGGGGAGACAAAAGAGCAGTTCTCAGGGGGAATGAATGTGACCAATCCCAGACATCTCTTGGGTGAATAACAGAAGCAGAAGCCCTGGGCTCAGTGGGAAGTATCACCTCTGGGAAGGCCCGGGGGCACCTGTGTGCAGACAACCAAGGCTAACAGTGGATGGAAGGGGGGCTGGGTGAGGGCCAGGTGGGGGTAGAGGGCTGCCTCACTGGTTGCAGTAGCCCACACGGTAACAGCGGGTACAACGCTTCAATTTCTCATCTTCAGACTGCTGCTTCTTCTGGCAGGCAGCACACTTGGCAATGGGGATGCTGGGCACCTGAGGGCGCTGGAGAAGGATACACAAGACCCTATCTTCAGCCAGTTCCACTTGTGGACGCAAAGTCCCAATCTATCCTCCTTTTTTTTTTTTCAATTAGATTTTTAATACCCTCCCTTTCCTTCCTTTCCTTCTAACTGGGGAGTGGGAAAACCAACCTGCTGCACCTGAAGGACTACCACCCGCTCCTTGGCCAGCTCTGGGGATAGCACTTCAAAGCAAAGGAGCAGATCAGTGGGAGAGACGGTGTCCAATGAGTGCGATGGCAGGAATATACGGTGAAATCTGTTCTTAATCACCTGGTTCAGAGCAAAGGCAAGAGCACAAAGATTTCATTCAGCAACCCTACATCCTTTCCCCAAAGCTACTGGTATAGGGCAAGGCAAATCCCTGACTGCCCCTAGAAATATGGAGAGGATGGAGTTCAGACTCAGGGAATCCAGGGACTTAAGAGCAAGGGAGGAGAGAAAGGAGGAGGGAAGTAGGAAGACAGGAATGGAGGAGAGAGAAAAGGAAGAAGAGAAGAAAGGAGAGGGGGAAAAGAGAGGGAGAGAGGATGGAGAAGGGAGAGGAAGAGTGGGGAGGAGGAAGAAAAAGAATGGGAAGTCTCAAAGAGGAGCAAGTTGTCCATTAGAAAGTTGGCTGGTAATTTCTCATTTAGTTTGAAGCTGAGAGTTGGGATTCTTTTGGCAGCCCAAACATAAAAGTAGATTCTATGTCTATAATGCTTCAAAGTTCACCAAACATTTTCTTCCCACAACCATCTACTGAGGTTGGTAGTGCAAACATTATCTCAGTTGAGATAATGAACCTCAGTTGAAACTGAAGTTCAAGAAAGCAAAATGATTGGCCCATGTTACACAGCTAGTAGGGCCTTCAGTGAACTCCCCACTACACAGAGTTGCTTCCTGTCTTGCACTGCTCCTAATACATACAAATGATCAGGGGCCTATGTAAGTTGCACCGTCTTATGGCTGGCTAATTCCCACAGCAGAATGAAGTGGGAAGGCAGAAGAGGACAGGGGTGTGATCCCTGGGTTTGAATCTCAGCTCTTCTATTTACAACCTGCATAACTTGTATAAATTCCTTCCTGTTCGCTGGACCACAATTTTCTCATCTACAAATGAAGGAGCTGGATTAAATATCAAAGATGAGATTCAGTTCTAAATCCTACCAACTCAACTGGGAGACAGAAGGTACTCCATGGTGAGAGAGTCAAGTCAAACTCATTTTGCAAATGGTGGAGTTACATGGTATATGATGTCACCAGGATACCTGGATTCCAACAAAGGCTTTAAAGATCACTTCAGATCCCACCTCCAAGAAGTCATTATGACCTAATCCTTGGGGGGAAGTGGGGGGAAGGGAAGAATCACTAATAATTGATACAAGCAGAGACTTTTCAAAATATAGCATTCTGTTCCACATCTCTCTAATACACTTCTGGCATCATGCTCCCATTAGCATTTTCTTTAGGTTTCTGTGGCACTCACTTCTCTCTCAGGGTTCTCCTGGCTGTCTGCACCTTCTGTCTCCTTTGGTAGTCAGACATTGATCTAGGTTACACCCAATAACTGTAAGGATCCCCAAAGGGTCTGGCCTTACTTCTCTTCTCATTCTATACTATTTTACTTGTTCTCATCAGCTTCCATGGATTCAATTACCATCTCTATGCAGATGATTCTCAGATCTACCTGTCCATCCTTAACCTCTCTGACCCTCCAGTCTTACACCTCCAACTGTCTATCAGATATCTCAAATTAGGTGTCCCATAGACATCTTTAACTCAACATGTCCAAAATTGAACTCGTTATTTTTTCCCTTTAAAGCCTCCCCTCTTCCTAACTTCCCTATTACTGTCAAGGGTACCACCATCCCAGTCACTCAGACTCACAATCTAGAAATCATCCTCAACTCCTTTCTCTCATGTCCTATAAATCAATCAGCTGCCAAAATCTTGTCATTTCTGCCTTCATAACATCTCCTATATCTGTCCCTTTGTCTCCTCTGACACTGCCACGACCCTGGTGTATGTTCCTCATCACCTCAATAGCATGACAATAGCATGCTGCTGCTGGGTCTGCCTTCCTACAGTCTATCCCTAGACTCTGCTAGAGAGCTGGGGTATAATTCACAGAGTCAGTTCCTTGAGTTCCTATTAGCTTAGACCTATGATACCTCTATATAACAACCCGCTCTTAACCTCCGTGAAGTGTCATCATGGAGGACATCTAGCTCTGGCACTGAGGCCTTACTGATATCTATCAGCTTCTTAGTGGAACCAGTCCAAAGTACCTTTGTCCTTGGCTGCCAGACTTTTAACTATCAGTAAATGCTAAACCTTCATTTATCTCTAATTTCCAACCTCAGGCTTTGTCCTTGGGAACAGACTTTTAACCCCTAAATACTTTTCTACACTTATCTACCACAGCCTCTCTAACTGGCCATCCCTATCTGATCTTCTCCTTCTTTCCTTTCTACCCTATCACACTATACATGTCACAACAGTATGTCTTCGTTGGTTTATTTACATGAGAAAAGAACAGATACAAATTCAGAAATGAAACACCAGAGAGACTAACAGTAATATATAAGAAAGAAAACTACCCACTTCCAAATTTAAGGGTACAAGCACATAATCTCAGGGCTAAGGGACTTTACAAACCATTTAAGTTAAAACTATACCTAATGAAGAATTTTTCCTATAATATCCCTAACAAATGAATATCCCACCTCTACTTAAAGATATCTGGTGGCAGGGAATTGCCCACTACTTCCAGCACCAATTCATTCTACCTGTGAAATAATTCTAGCAAGTTTTTCCTTCTATAGGGAGCCAGAATCTGCCTCCCAGAAACTCCCACCCATTGCTCCTATTCTTGCTTTCTAAGCTGAGCAGAATAAGTCTCATCTGTTTTCTATATATCAGCTTTTTAAAAATTTGAAAACAAGGATCACAAATAGTCTAAATCTTCTCTTTTCCAAATTAAACATCACCAGTCCTTGGATGGCATTTTCCACTTCCTTTACTCCCCTTACTTGGATGCCCGCTAGTTATCAATGTCCTTTCTGCTCTAAAGATAAAGTTAGGAAATTTAAGTTTCCAGACCTACCATGGGACTATGACAGAAGAGAAGATTGTGTGATATTAATCACACAAATCGGTATTTATTACTGTACAAATAAGGAAAAAATGGACGTTCTTTTCTTCTGAATCACATTCACATAATAAGAGTCCTCAGCAACCATAAGCCATGATTCTTGGATTTCTCAGTCTATCCAGCTGGATTTTATGGGCACTGGAAGGTTGAGAATGATCCATTGCTACCTAGACCCTGTCAATCAAAAGTCAATAGAATGAGATGAATGAACTTTTTTATTTTTTAAGCAATTGGGGTTAAGTAACTTGCTCAAGGTTACACGGCCAGTTATTTCTGGGTGTGGTACTAAGTATCTGAGCCCGGATTTGATCCAGGTCATCCCAACACTGGAGCCGGTGCTCTTACTCGCTGAGCCACCTGGCCACCCCTAAGCAATTGGGGTTAAGTAACTTGCTCAAGGTTACACAGCCAGGTGTTTCTGGGTGGGTGCTAAGTGTCTGAGCCCAGATTCAATCCCCAGGTCATCCCAACACTGGAGCCGGTGCTCTTACTTGCTGTGCTACCTGGCCACCCCTGATGAACTTCTCTTTTACCAACTGGAAGTCATAGGATCACAGAATCCTTAAAATATAAAGAGTCTGAAGGTCCCTTGGAGATCATTTAGTCCAACTTCCTTAGTTTACAAGAGAGGAAACCAAGACCTAACAAATAGAAATAATTTGCCTAAAGTTACACAAATAAGTAGAAATGAGCTCTGAAATAAGGTACCTCTGACTTCAAAGTCAGGGCTTTTTCTCCTATATCGTTTCAGAATTACCCTGATACTAGACCTGTTGGCATAGATGGGGTGGCACTGAAGGAGATGAGTGGAGGGCTTGGGAAGCCCAAAGAGTCAAGATCAGTCACAGCAGGTACTGCAAATAATGATAGGAACAGGGTGTCTCTGCTCCACGTCAAAAAACAAAAGAAAGGAGAAGCTGAAATACATTATCACTAGGACATGGAAATTCTTTTTTTTTTTTTTTTTGCTTTTTGGAGGGCAATTTTGGTTAAGTGATTTGCCCAAGGTCACTTGGCTAGTTTTTGTGTTAAGTGTCTGAGGCCAGATCTGAACTCAGATCCTCCTGACTCCAGGGCCGGTGCTCTATTCACTGCGCCACCTAGTCACCCCAGACATGGAAATTCTTAAGCCAAAGCCAAAAAAATAAAGGTCCCCAAGAAAGCATATGACCTAAGAAGGGACCTGCCATTTTCTGGTGGAGTCTTTCATGTGACAAACTAGTTTATCTTCAGTAAGAAGTCAGCAGAGATCCCAAAGGCTACCACTGACTCAGATCCTTTTTCACTAACAAGGAAGGACTGTTTGCTGGGGTGGGTATTATGCAAATCATAGAAGGAAATGACCACTCCATGAGAATTTGTGATATAGAAGAAATCAGGGCATAGACTGACATGGACTATAGACTTTAAGAAAGCATATTTCAAACAATTCATGTAGAATCCTAGGACCTAGGAAGAAGGGGATGCTCAAGAATTAAGTTCTGAAGACACAAAAGGAAACAATTCCAATAAGAAGGAAATGCAGGACTTTTCTGAAGAGATGGATCCCTGTGGATGCACAAGGAAGTCTCTAAGCAACCTGGATTTCAAAGGTGGAAACAAGGCCAAGTAGCAAGAAAGGAATAGAAGAGTATATAGAAATAGAAGAGTCCTATAGAAAGAAATGGAGTTGAGGGAAGCTAAAAAAGACACCAAAAGGGGATTTTCTGACTATTTTTTGAGAAAATGGAAAATCAAAGAACGAACAAGACCTTTACATGAGGGGAATGGGCCAATTATACCTGATAGCAGAGAGAAGAGGATACTGAATTCTTAGTTCATTTTCTCTGATTTTGTTTTCTTTGCAAGAGAGAAACAACCTTCCTAGTGAGAGGAGAGAAAAGAACAGTGGAGAGCTCACCAATACCCAAGATTGGCAAGTTAGTAGACAAAAATAGGGCACTAAGCTGCCCTTGAAATAATCCCAATCTCCTGGCCCAGGTGAACTACACTCCCAGGTCCTGAGTGGAGGCAGATGTGACTGTGGAGCCTCTAACATGATCATGGGAAATGGCCAAGGTGTCACAAAACTAGAAAAGGGTCAATTTTCCAATTTAAAAAAATGCAAATTATAGACTAGAAAGCTTGTCTTTTATTCCTGGGAAAATTCTATGATGGATCATTATAAAGATGGCTGGCAAATATCTAAAGTGAAAAGCAAGCACTGATCATAAAGAGCCAGCCTGACTTCATAAAGGACAAGTAATGTCAGACTAACCTCATGTCCTTTTTAAACAAGAATACTGTGTTAATAGATGAGAGGAAAGGTGTGGATAGATTACCTAAATTTTAGTAAAGCTTTTGATAAAATATCTCCTATTATTCTTATGGAGAAGAATGAGATATGGATGAAACAATAATACAATTAGATGGTTTCAGAACTGGTAGGATGGTCAAACTCAAAAAAGTAGTTGTCAATGTCAATGTCAATGTGGCAGGAAGCTTCATGCATGACCCAAGGATCAAACATTTTATCGGTAGCCTCAATAAAAGCATAGATATTATGCTCACCAAATCTTCAGATGGTACAAAGTTGGTAGTATGCCAACTACATAGTAGATAATAGCATTAGGATCCCAAAAGGTCCTGGACAGGATAAAGCAGGAGTTATTAACTTTTAGGTCAACAGACCCCTTGGGGATAGATTTCAGGGGATCTGTGAACTCAGATAAGAAAAAAAAATTGCATCTTATTTCCATTAATCTCTAACTGAAATATTTCCCTCCATTATGAATATATGCCACAAAATAGCTTTTTGAAAAGAAGTCCATGGGCTTCACAAACTGCCAACGGGTCTATGCCACAAAAAAAGTTAAGAACCCCTAGACTATGGCACTGGAGTGATTTTGATAAGATGAAATTCAATAAGGATAAATGTAAAACCTTACACCTGAGTATAAAAAAAAAAAATCAACTCCACAAGTATAATACGGGGGATGCAGCAAGAAAGAGACAAAAGTGATTCTGAAAAAGATCTAGGGTTTTTAGGGGACTGCAAACTCAGTGGGACAATAGGGTGATGTGGTCAATCCAAAAAGGGAATACAATCTGGAGCCCATTAAAAGGGACATAGTTTCCAGGAATAGGGAAATGTTATCACACTTGATGTCTTCAAGCAGAATCTGTCAAATTATAGTGAGGATTCCTTTCATGTATAGGGGACGTACAGTAGGGCAGCTGAGATCCCTTCCAATCCTAAGCAAGCATCTATGATTCTGTGAACTGACTTCTATACCCACTCTTCCATTCCCACACCACCACTCCTCTAGTATTCAGTCCCACTAGAGGTTTTTTCCATTCTTTCTTTACACATGCCAGAAGTCATAGAGTCCTGTCCCCTATCTTCTTCCTTGGAACCATTCTTTATACCCACTAACCGTGCTATTCACTAAGAACTGGGTTCCATTCCAGATTCTAAACATTTATTAACTGTGTGACTGGGCAAATCACAATCAATAAGTCTCAGTTTTCTTATCTCTAAAATGAGGATAATAATAGTGACATACCTCACTCACAGAACCGCTGTGGAAATAATAGTTTTAACTGTTGTTGTAGTTTGTATCCTGTTTTAGGAAGATAAGGGATGCTCATGATGGAAATCCTAAATTGCTAACCTCACAGCTCCTAGACCCAGAGTGAAATGGATATATCCAAACATATTACTCAAAGGGAGAAAAGGAACACCTTGGGGGAAGGGGAGGGGTGTTAACTTGGGGATAAGGGTTACTGGGAAAAGGTGGGGGGTTTCTTTAGGCCGAACCTCAGCTAGCCGAAGGCTCTCAGGCTTCACGTGAACACTCTGGGCCAGAGAATCAAGCACCTCCATAGCACTGGAGTTCTCTTTGCTGATGCTCACCAGGAACTACAAGGAAAGAATACTAGAGTCAAGAATGAAAGGAGACAGAAGGCAGCATGGCTGGGGTGAGAGAAGGCTGAAGACTCTGGGTGCCAGCAGGGAGGTACAGGGGCTGCTCACCTTGACAGGTTTCTTGTGTGGCTCCTTAGCAAAGTAGTACACAGTGAGCACTTTCTGCTTCTGAGGCAGGGGGACAGGCAGGTACAGGAATGGGTCAAAAGTGATGGAGACCTGAAACCACCCAACAAGTATCACTGAACAAAGAAACTTTCACCTTCTATACCAAGTCAAAGAAGTTGCTGTGTGCTCATGTGCTGTGTCCACCAGAGTACAGAAGTTGCTGTGTGCTTGAGAATGGGTACTTCTCCCCAATCTCTCTTGCACACCCAATCTGCTCCTCCTAAATGACATTCCTTGACTCAAGAACTCAAGATCTCAGAATCAATAGATTTACAACAGAAAAAGGAATCAGGATGTCATCTAGTCAAACTCCCTTAGTTTACAGAGGATAAAAAGAAGCCCAGAGATGATCATAATATTAGCTAACATTTATATAGTGTTTACTAAGTGGTAAGAACCATGCTAAGTGCTTTACAATTATCCCATTTGATTTTCACAGCAGTCCCTGGAGTTAAAATGATTCCCATTTTATAGATGAGAAAACTGAGGCAGATGCAGGTTAGCACTTTACCCGGGGTCACACAGCTCACAAGTGTTTGAGGCCCAGTGTTCAGTGCACTGTGGTGCCCTGTAGTCTGCAGAGAGGTAGGCTGCCTTTTCAAAAGTCACACACAGCCTGTGCATGGGATGAGAATTCCAATGGCCTGCTCACAACCCACTGCAGTGTTGACTCCCTCAGGGCCAGGCACTGGAGACTCCTCGCTGTGTGGACCCACTTGAGCCCTTCCTGTCTTATCATCCTTTGCTCCAGCAGCCCTGCTTTCCTCATTCTCCTCCCTGCCCACTCACAGGCTGATTTCTGCCTCCAAGCCTCTTCTGCTGTTCTTACCACCTACATGTAATATAGGTTAGAGCCCTGGATTTGGAGTCAGAGAAGCAGGGCTTGTACTTACTACCCACACACTTAGGCAAGACACTGGACCTCTAGGGCTGTTTCTTCCCCTGTCAAAATGACGGGGTGGGACAAGATGACCTTTAAGGATCCTTTTAACTCTACATCCTAATAACGTCTTCCTCTTTCTGCCTAGTCAAAATACTATACATTATTTATGAACTCTTGTCTGTTTCATCTTCTCTGTGAAGGTTTCATGGACGACTGAGCCATGGTGATCTCTCCAATCTCTTAGGATCACTGGACCTTAGATGTCAGATGACATCTAAGGCAGTTAACAATTCTCATGTTTCTTATTTTCCAGTTTTTATACTCCCACAGAACTTTTAAAACTTTTTTTCAATTAATGAACGTTAAGTGTCTCCATCCCACTGTCTCCCACAGGGTATCAAATATGCATAGGTAAGCAAAAATCCCTGTACTGGCTGTGCTGAAAGTGTCTGTCTCATTCTGCACCTTGAGTGCATCACCTCTGTGAAGAGGTGAATGCTTCCCATTTTACAAAGGAGCAAAGTGAGGCCTGGAGACTTGCCCAAATCTAAACAGGTCCTAAGTGGAAGAGTCCTTTGACTTCAAATCCAGGCTGGCTGAATTTTTTTCTACCCCTCCAAGTGCAGGTGAGCACTGGGGTGGGAACAGAGGTAAGACTGATCCCAATCCCTTACTCCAGGCTCTTTGGGGAACCCTGCCTACCTTGGAACACACAGGGCACACAAGCTTTGACTTGTACTGTCCATGAAACAGATCCACAATGAACGAGTCGTTCCTCATTTTGTGGCGCTGCCAAGCTTCCTGAGCAACCACCTGGAGAGGAGCAGAGAGAAGACAGTTTAAACATAGGGCCTCTCAAGGTTACCCCTCCCCCCCACCTCATTTCTTAGTTCTGTCTCCAAGCACCCTCACCTCATCAGGACGTCCATCAGAGTCTACAGTCTCTGTGTAGGGTTTACTCTGGATTCGATTCAGGTCCTCATGCAGCCCATCCAAGAGGAAGGCCATGAACTCCTGAGCGTCATGCTGAGCATAGCCAGTGAACTGACTGGCTTTGCTTGCCACAATAGCCTAGGAAAGGAAATACAAACTCCATTTTTACATTACTTTCAGGGTGACAAAAGCCTCCCCTATGAGGGAGACAGTGCAAAAGTTATTATACCCATTCATTTTATGGATGAGAAGACTAAGGCTCAGACAGGGGAAGGACTTGTCTGGAGTCAAAATGCTAATTAGTTGCAGGCTCAAGATTCAGACCCAATTGTCCTGATTCTAAGCCCAGCCTTCTCTGTCATGTATCATGTTGTGTCTTAACAACAGACAATAAGCACAATCTCACTGCTAACATACAGGGCTAAACTGAAGCTACATGGGAAAACAGTCATGATAATACCTGCCCTTGCCTTAAGTCGAACAACCAATGACTGGGAGAGCAGAACCTCTCCTGTCTGTCTTTTGTGATTCTCATCCATGAGTTACATAATAAGGGCGGGGGGCAGACCACTTCTAGGCCAGAGACAGAAGGACGTGGGGTAGCTCACCTTCAGCTTGGAGGGCTGAAAGGCATGGTGGGTACCCTTCCACAGTGCTCGAAGCAACACTGCAAAGCCAATGGCCAGTCGTCCTCCTGTGCCCAGAGGATTGCTATAGTTTATCTCTGCCTCAAAAGAGCGATCTAGAAGCACCAGTACAGAAGAATGAGAGGAGGATTGTGAGGCAGAGCAAACAGGGCCCAATAGCCTCCACACACCTCACCCCTCTCCTTAGCTTGGCCTCACCATGGAAGTAGTCCCGAAGCTCTCGGGTATTGGACAGAGACTGGATGACACTATTCATGAAACAGGTGTTGCCCAAGTTGACAAGGCCTGTGAAACCAGGCAAGCACACCTTCTTCTCTTCTTCCTCCTCCTCTTCCACACTCTCACTGCTCATGGGGCTGTGAGGCATGGGGGGGACCATGCAAGTGGGCTTGGGCTACAAAGGGTAAACAGTGTGATGAGCATGGAAGACCTCAAAGCCGTGCAGTTACCACCTGCCCCCTAACTCCATTTGATCCCCTAACTCACTGAGGCAAGGGGAGGCTCTGACTTCAGGGACACATGCTCCGGTGGTGTGCGGGTTGCCACACTGTCCAGTCCTGATTCTTCAGGCCGGGCCTTCACCTTTTCCTTCTCCCCAACGCGAGCTTCTTCCTGGCTGGCCAAAGGGGAGCCACCAGGTGGGGCTGCATCCAGGGGGGTTGGGCCTGTCGGCATGGCAACCTTTGCACCACCCACTGCACCTTAAAAAGGGGGAATGGGGGGCTGGTGGTTAGCAGCACATGGAGGTGAGGGGAGCAAGGTCTTTTACAATATCCACAAGGATCAGGAAGACCCTATTCCCCAGCTGCCTGACACAAAGAGCAGGGTTTACAACAGTCACAGAACCTGATGAGTGGAGACCAGAGAAAGTGAGGGAAAGAAGGTGGCAATTTAATGGGGGAGAGACAGTACAGAGGCAGACACAAAATCGGAGTAAGCCAAGTGGGAAGGATGACAGTACACAGAACTAAGATGGAAACACAGGAGAAATCAGACTTGGAAGTAAGGGCCAGAAGGAAAAGTATGAGAGAAGGGCAACCTAGGGTGAGCACTTGAGAAGACTCCAAGAAGGGCTGTGGGAGGGGCAAGAGAGACACGAGGGGAGCTCGGGGTGCAGACCTCGTGTGGCTGGGGCCTCAAGGCCTCCCCATCGCTGATTCTGCCGCTTCCTGAGGCAGATGTCAATTCGTGAAGATGTGAAGTGATACACACACTGCTCTGGTTGAATCATGTTCCTGTTCCACAAACAAAAGGTGAGGTCTATAGATCTCCCCTCAGCTGCCCAGTCTCATCCAAGTACCAGGCAACACCAGTTCTAATATCACTGTTCCCATGCTTCTTCCACCCTCTCAAAAGCCCCTCAATCCCTGAGGTAGAGACAGGAGTGAGGCTGGAAGTTAGAAGCCTCATCAAAATGCCAAATCAGGGGTTCTGGATACATTAATCCTCAGTCCAGTCCACCTTGAAAAGACAGGGTGTCTGGGGTGGCTGAGACTATACCTGAGCTTCACCTGCCATCGGAAGATAGTATGTGGTCCACAGTCTGGGTGCAGCCGCAGAAAGTTCACGTCACTGGAAAGGCATCAAGATAAGGGGCAGTCTGTCTGTGTCCCTCTTATTTACCTGTCACTGACTACCTCCCTCAATCACCCACATAGACCCACCTGGTCTGGAAAACAAGGGTGAAGTCTTGTTCACGAAACAGCACTCGAGAAGTTTTTCGGCAAATCTCCTTTACATACACATGTACAACCACTGAATCTGGACCCTTCTCATAGGAGTCATTCTTCACAAACGTCAGGCTCACCATGGGTTCTGGTTCTGTGCAGAACCCCATAATTAGACTTGCCACAGATTTTCTCTGCCCAACCACTATCACAATCACCAGCAAATTCTACTCCCATCCTCTCAGGTCAAAATTATGTTCCCTACAGGCTAAGGGTTACAAATGAGTCCCCACAAAAGTTAAGAATCACGATGAACATCACTCTTCCTCAAGCGCTATATCAAGTCACCTGTGCCCACACCTCCCTCGGTCAAACCTCCATACCTTCGGCTGTAGTTTCCAAAGTTGCCGTTGCAGCTTCCTCCTTGTTCTGGTCCCCTTCTCTACCCTGGGGTAGGGTCGGGCAGACCAACTCATTCTGGGGGGGTATCTTCTCCCCTTCCAGGGTACTATTTAGAGAAGGGGCCTGATTTTCCTCTTGACTGGACTGCTGAGTATGATGAGCCATCAGGGATGGCTGCTGTGGCCCCCCAACAGATGCTTCAGGCTCTGCTGAAACAGGCTGTTCGTGGGAAAAAATCATAGACTTAACCCCAAAGCACTTCCCAGTGCAGGGGAAAGAGAGCTCAAAGATAAAGACTCACTTTCCTCCATCCTGTGCCCCTCACCTGAACTGTGGATTCTGCTGAAGAGGGAGAGACATCCCCTCGGGGACCTGGAGTGCTCCTGGAGGCCTCCCCCTCAGGAGCCCCCTGGAGGTGCACTGCCCGCTTGGCACTGGGCCCTGCCTGGGTTCCAGGGCCTGTTCCTGTGCTTGCTTCACCTCGGCCCTGAGCTCGCTTCTGATTTCGTGGCTCTTGCTTCCCTCTTTGAGTTTCTGGGCTAGACCCGGGTTCCAGGAGACTATGGGGCTGCTCTTGTCCATTTTCTTTGCAATGGGTTCCAGGTCCTAAATCCTGGCTTACAGGCTTCTTTTTCTGCAAAAGACACCTAAATATTATATGCCTTCCTCTCAGAGTTTCCTGATACCTCATCCAACCCTTCACTCAGGTAGCAGGTCTCTAGGCCCTGGGTTGAAAGGCTTACCAAGAGGGAAGGCCAGTTATGAAAAGGAATCTTCTTATGCAATAATAACTGAAGGACACCACCCTTTCGGGCCTGGACCTTGCTGCAGGAACTTTCAATCTCCTCATAGAAGATGCAGCTCCACTGCCGGCCATCTAAAGGGGACAAGCAACAGGAACTACTGTACTTCCAGACCTCCCCCTTTACCCTATTCAGGAGCTTTATCAATCTCTGCTCCCCCTTAATTTCTCAGTTAAAATCTCTTGGTAGTAAATGGCACAAGGAAAAGGAAAAGAGAAAGCAAACAGACATAAGTGGCCTATCTTGGGAATAAGACCGACTTCAGTCTGTGCTCATTACAGGGATACACAGACATCTCCCCCAAGCCTGGAGGCCATACCTGGTAACTGCACCACACAGTCCGTATCGGTGAAGGCTGCATCTATCTCTTCTATCCGCAAGGGCCCAGACCCCACGTGTAGCTTTACAATCACTTCATCTGCATTTTGCTTCCAATCTAGTTCCAGTTCAGCTAGAGATAAGATCATAGAGGCTCCCATGGGTTTCCTGAAGCACCAGGCTGGGTCTATTGCTACCCCAGACACTGCCTGCACTCGAGATGGGCAGTATATTCACTCACAGCAATTCTTCACATCCATTTCTTTGCACCTGGGCCCTGAGCACATTCACAGAGTGCAGGTCAAGTGAGGAAACAAACTTTTCCTCCCTCAATCACTCACCTTCCTTGAGTTTCTGCTCCTCACTAAGAGGATATGTTTCCAGCCCTGGAGCAGCCACTGAAAACAAAGGCAAGGCAGGGAGGTGAGGTCAGGAATGAAGAATACCTCCCATGTACTGGGGGTGCGTGGGGGGAGAAGAAACAAAAGTCACTCCTTTTCACTCCTTAAAACCTGAAACTCAGGATCAACTGACAACTTCTCTCTTCCTCCACTTCACTACAAAGTAGACTTTGTATCATTAGTGGGAGGGGACTCTGTTACCAACTGTCTGCATTTCTATAGGACTTGAAGGTTTATACAGATTTTCCCCTGGTATAGCCGCAGTAGGAATGATGATTATCCTCATTTTACAGATGAAGAGACAGGTTCAGAGAACAATAGTGAATGATCCATAGTCACATAGTTGAGATTTAAGCTCAATCTCCTCACTTTAAGTCTAATATTCTTTCTACTGTATCATGCCAGTTTTCTGTCCCGCTGGAATGAAGCCAGGATTTGGTTGATTTTGAGGAATGAAATGCCCATCCTATTACCAACCACTCCCTTAGAAGCTAATTCATAGATCAATAAATGGAGAAGAGGGACAGCTGGGTGGCACAGCAATAGAGCACTGGCCCTGGAGTCAGGAGAACCTGAGTTCAAATCTAGCCTCAGACACTTGACACTTATTAGCTGTGTGACCTTGGGCAAGTCTCAACCCCAACTGCCTTGCCTTCCTTCCTCCAAAAAAAAAAAAATGGAGAAGGGCAAGGGGAAGACTACCTTAAACCCACTAGCTGCCCAGTTTCCAGGGTCCCTTCTTTGGGGGACACAACACTTCCCACATCTGGCTCCCACCTCTTTTGGGCTCCCCATCCTTGCTCTCCTGGTTCACACGATCCTTCTGTTTCTTCTTGTTGGTGGCATCCTCCAGCCCCTGGGGGCATCTTCGTTGGCCTGCAGCACTAGCCCCTCCGGACATCTTGAGCCGCTTGCTTGACACCCAGAATCCACCGGGGTCAGTAGTGGAGTCTGGGTCAGGGGTTCGACGTTTTCTTCCTGGCCCAGCTATCTTGGCGACTCTCTGTGCCCAAACTCTCCAGGGAGGAACAAATGACCTAAGGGAAAATGGGCCCCTGTCACTCACTGCTAAGTTCTAGAAGGTAGTTTTAATACCAACTACCAAAGTGGAGAAATATCCTAACTTTTGTATGGCTTTTGTTGGGGCATTCTTGAAGTTCCTCTCCTTTGGTATTCCCTTGAATCTAAATCATAATGAATAAAATAGGCAAGCATGACAAGTGAACATGATGGCCCAGGGCACACATTCCTATGGGGCAGAGATGAATGTAGGGCTTTTGCACAGGGCTATTCTGAGTTGCAGGTAAATGATAGAGGCAGCTGCAGGCCCTTTTGGCTATGGCTCCCACACTGGCCAGTGCCCTGGCTGTTTGATTAAGGTAACAGATCCAACTTCATCTGCTCCCCTTGCACATACCAAAAGCTGCTAAAAGAACAGCAGAGAAAAGAGGCAAGAAAACATTAGCTTCCAGCCCCTGTAACCCTGGGTCCAGTCTGACCACAAGAGCTCTAGGGCCTGTTACCCAGTCCCTCTTTCTTTGCCACAGCTTCACTCCCTAGTAAAGAGATTGCCAGACAAAGGCAGGCCACACCCATGTGGTATTTCTCCCATTTGGAGTACTCCTCAGACTCTGGTCAGAACTCCACACCCACCTTCCTTGTTCCACATACCCATAGAGGGGGATAAAGAATGGGGTATGGGGAGGGCAAGAAGGCCTCAGGTCCAACCTGTTTCAATATCACTCTGTTGCTTAGTCATCTAAAGTACATGCCAACTTATCAGCAAGAGTGGGAGGCCCACTTTCCATTGCTAATAAGTGGTTAGGCCTGGGTGCTATCTCAAAGGCCAGTAGAACCAGCAGGGTAGGCTGAGGTACAGATATGAACATGGCATTCCCTGCACCATTCTGCAAGAGCCCAAGCTACAAATGTGCAAAAAAATGTCCCTGGACACTGAGCATGAAACCCACTCCAAGTTCCAGAACACAGCTCCCATAACAAAGCAACACACCAGCACCAGGCCCACACACCTCACCTCCCTCTGCAGCTAATTCTGAGCCTTCTTCCAGTTTCCCATAAAGTGTTTCTTGGGCTTCTGAAGTGATGTGGGGGTGGGAGAGGACAGGAGAAAGGAGGGACCACAGCAAGCTACATGAGATCTAGGCAGATAAGGCAGCAAGCTAAAGGAACTAGCACCTTTTCCTTCCATGAACAGTAGTAGGTTTGCTCCCCTGCCCAGCCCATTATCTCCAGGACTGTCAATAGCACTCGTGCTAGGTAGAACAAGATGATCTTTGAGGTTCCTTCCAACTTCTTGAGATTATAATATTTGCAGATCCTTCCTCTTTTTCCTTTTCAAGGGAACCATGTGGAGCCCAATATATCACCTTTGGGCCCTCGAGGTTCCTTCTCCCACTCCTATTAAGTTCTGATAGCTCCAAGCAGCCTTTGCAAAGCAGAGCTGGGGTCCTTCTTTCCAACCCCTCAAACCACAATACAAAAGGCTGATTAAAGGAGAGGTCCCAGCTTCTGTGCATATCGCTCAGCCTCCTTCTATACTGCCTCTTTTCAAAGTATTAGCATTATGGGAGAAGCTGATGATCCATAGATGCAACAAATGGGAGAGGGGGTGGAGTCAAAAGGGAGGGCATTTATTACTACAAGCTTAACAACATGAGAAACACTGGCACATGTATTACTACCCTCTGCAGAAACAGCTGACATCCTCCCCACTCCTGCACTACTCTTCATCAGCTTCATCTGCCTGGTTCATTCATCCACTCAGCAAGCATTTACTAAGTACCTACTATGTGCCACACATTGTGCTGGGCTCTGTGGACACAAATACAAAAATGAGACAGTACCTGCCCTTGGTGTGCTTATTTTCTAATGCTTCTAATTCTAACATCCCTAACAGAAAGAGCCTGGAACCTATGACGTGACTAGTGCACTGGCTACCCCCCATGACTGGAACGCTCTGCCACCACTTCTTAGCTTCATTCAAGACTCACCTTCAATCCTATCTCCAGAAAGGGGATCTCCCTGGCCCTCCTCCTCCTCCACCTCCTCAGAAACTGCTCCCTAGCTACTATGTACAGACTTACTTACATGTTGGGACCCCCAATAGAATGTGAGGTCTTTGCAGGAAGAACAATATTTTTGTCCTCCTCTGCCAGTGTTTAATGCCAGTTGCTAAATGCTGACTGACTATATCTTTCATGTTGATCAAACAAAAAACAACCACCAATGCTGGACAATCTGGGTTGAGAACTGCCGCCTCCAGACACGACCCATTTGTATCCTTACTATCAATGTTGCTCCAGACTCACCTTCTCCAGGTCTCTCCTGATTGTCACCTAATTACAGTACTTAGCATTTTTTTCTTCTAAATTTTACCAGATACTTAATCACAGGTTTGCCTCTTAACGCAGCTAACTTTGTATGATCTTTGTCACCCGTTGGATTTGTAATCCCTGAGAATTGTCCTCATCTTCGCCAATGCTCAGGAAGGGGCTTCGCACACACGAGGGAATATCCCACCTATGAGGCTGAGGAAAGCTGTCTTTTGCTAAGAGGGCTCCCCTGCCACCCCAGGAGCCTGCCTACTCCCACACACCACTGCTAGTCCTGCTTTCCCTAACGAGGAGGAGAAAGTGAACACGAACAGAGAAGGCAGAGAGAGCCGCTGGGAGCCTCCCCCAGGCGGATCTCATAAGGAACCCAGAGGATCATCTGCAAGCAGGTCTCTAACCCGGCGTGGGGAGGTGATTAGTACAGGGCGGGGGAGGGAACTCCCCGGCGCCGAGCCTCAGGTCAGGCTCAGCCTGGGGCTAGGGCTCCCCCCTCAGGGGATCCCAGAGCTGAGGTCCGGACCCTCTTGGTGTGCTTTAGTGATTGTTACTAAGGGCCGCGGAGGCCCGGGCGGGCCCACGCCACGGAAGGACCTCGGCTCTCCACCTGGAAGCCTCTCTGGGCCCTGACTTCGCCTACCAAGTGCTTAGAGTCTCTTCGGATGGGAGTCCGCCTTCCCCCTCCTCCTTCCTCCAGGACGCCCGGCTTTCCTTCCCACCGCCGGCCGAGAGAGCCGCCTCCTCCCCGGCCCGGCCCAGGGCGGAGGAGGGGGCGGGGACGGCGGAGGAGGAGCCGGCCCCGCCCCCCCAGCTGGGTACTGGGCTCCCGGCCTCCCGGGTCCCCGGGCCGGCTTCCCGTGACCTTGGGCCGGGCCGGAGCAGGCGGGCGAGCGGGCAGCGCGGCGAAACGCCGCGGGCGGCCCCGGCTACTCCGCCCCAGGCGGCAGGGCCTCCCTCACTCCCTCACTCACCGAGGCCGCCGCCGCCGCCAGCCCTGCTCTCGGCTCTCCGGGCCCCTTGGCAACCCGCTCCCGGTTCCGGTTCCGGCGTCGGCGTCGGTTCCGGTTCCGGTCCGCCCGCTTCCCTATGCCTTCCTCGTCCCGTCCCTCCCCCCCCCGCCCGGCGCCGCCGCGGCCGCCGCTTGTTTTGTTTCGACTCGAAGTTGCGGCGGCGGCGGCGGCGGAGGGAGGAGAGAGCGAGCCGGTGACGCACTTCCGGGAGAGGTGCGGAGGGGGCTAGGGGCTTAGGGGAGGGCGAAGCCACGTGACCCACCGGGGTACGGGGCGTTTCCCCAGTAGGCCTGCCGGTCACGTGGCTGTCGGGCCCTGAAGGCGGAGCAGAGGCCAGCGAGCTTCGCGCTTCTCTGGGCGGTTGGGCCGCGTCTCCGTAACCCGTTTGTAGCGGCTTCTTATCCTCGGCTTGGAGGGACAAGAGTGGGGCACTGTCTTGGAAAGGGCATGTGTCAAGGCTCTGGCTCGCTGTGGGTGGGAACAAGCATTTTTGGAGGACCTGCAAATAGGCAGGCGAACACATACGTTGTGGGTGGAGCTGCGGGTTGCCCTAAACATTCTGAGACGATTTACAAGAGTGTGAGAATACTAAGTAGAAATACCTTAGTAATCTAGTGTTTGATAAACTCAGAGATCCAAGAAACTATGTATAGACTGATCTCTAACATCATATACCAAGATAAGGACAAGATGGGTATGTGGTTTAGACATAATGTGATACCATAACCAAATTAGGAGAGCAGGAAGTAGTTTACCTGTTAGATCTATAGAGAAGGAAAGAATGTATGACCAAATGAGATAGCATTACAGAATATAAAATGGATTATTATTATTTGGGGCAGGGGGAGGAGGCAGGGCAATTGGGATTAAGTGATTTGCCCAGGATCACATAACTAGTAAATGTCAAGTGTCTGAGGTCAAATTTGAACTCAGGTCCTCCTGACTCCAGGGCCTGTGCTCTATTCACTGCACCACCTAGCTGCCCCTAAAATGGATTGTTTTTATCATATTAAATTAAGGGTTTGCACGAACAAAACCAATGAAGCCACGATTAAAAGGAAAACGGAAAAGGCAGCTAGGTGGCACACTGAATAGACCACCAGCCCTGGAGTCAAGAGGATCTGAGTTCAAATTTGGTCTCAGACACAACACAAAAACTAGCCATGTGACCTTGGGCAAATTACTTAAACCCATCTGCTCTCCAAAAAAAGCCAAAAAAGAAGGAAAACAGAAAGGTTGGGGGAGTCAAATTTTTAAGAATAAAAGTCATTTCTCTATTGATAAGTGGTCAAAAGATATGAATAGACAATTTTCAGACAAAACATATCAAAACTATGGTTATATTAAAAATGCTCTAAATGCAAATTAAAACAGCGTTGAGATACCACCTCACACCTATCAGGTTAGCTAATATGATAGGAAAGGAAAATGATAAATGTTGGAGAAAATTGGAACACTAATGTTCTGTTGGTGGGGTTGTCAATCCTACAATTCTGGAGAGTAATTTGGAATTATGCCCAAAGAGTTATGAATCTATGCATACCCTTTGACCCAGCAATATAATATAACTACTATGTTTATATTCCAAAGAGATGAAAAGGAAAAGGATTTATTTGTACAAAAATATAGCAGCTTGTTTTGTGGTGGCAAAGAATTGGAAGTTTAGGGGATGCCCATTAATTGGGGAATGACTGAACCAGTTGTGGTATATGATTGTAATGGAATACTATTGTGCTATAAGAAATGAGCTTGGTGGTTAGCCTGGAAAGACTTGTATAAACTGATGAAAAGTGAAGTGAGGATAACATTGTACACAGTAACAGTAATATTGTATACAATGATCAACTGTGAATGTCAGCCATTTTCAGCAACTCGGTGATCCAAGATGATTCCAAAGGACTCATGATGAAAAATGCTATCCATTTTCAGAACTGATGGAAACTGAATGCAGATTGAGGCATACTGTATTTCACTTTTGTTGTGGGTTTGTGTTTTCAGTCTGTGTTTTCTTTCACAACATGACTAATATGGAAGTAAGTTTTATATGCTTGAATATGTATAACCTATATCAAATTGGTTACTGTATCAAGGAGTGGGGAGGCAGAGAGGGAGAGAATTTGGAACTCAAAAAAATTTTTATAAGAATGTTAAAAATTGTTTTTCCATGTAATTGGAAAAAAATACTAATTTTTTTAAAGAAGTATCAGAGACAAGTCTAAGCTCAATTGTGCCTAACCTCCCACTCAGCCTGGCCTATCCATGGTACTTCATTCATGCTTAAGGACTGATGATTGCTCCAGAGATTCCCCTCCCCCCCTTATCATAAGAGGATGTTAAACACAAAGAAAGGTCTCCTATGTAAACAAAATGTTGACAGCAACTCTTTCTGGGGTAGCAAAGAAGTAGAACTAAGTGGGGTGCCCAAAACTAGGAGAAAGCTTAACAAATTATGAGGCAGTTAAGTGGTACAATGGTTAGAGCACTGGCCCTAGAGTCAGGAAGACTCATCTTCCTGAGTTCAAATCTGTTTTCAGACACTTGCTAGCTGTGTGACCTTGGGCAAATCACTTAACCCTGTTTGCCTCAGTTTCCTCATCTGTAAAATGAGCTGGAGAAGGAAATGGCAAACCACTCCAGTATCTATGCCAAGAAAACTCCAAAAATGGGGTCACATGACTGAAAAAAGACTCAATAACAACAACAAAAACAAATTGTAACTTGGGAATGTGACTGAATTTTAGGTGGGGAAAGAAGCTTGCTGAGTGAGAAATAAAGAGAAACCCAAATGGACTGAAGCAGAGTAAAGTAAGTGGAACCAGGAAAACAGTATAAACCACCAAAAGGTTACCCCAAATGAAGCCAAGCCCTGTGTGATTGCAATGATTGTCATCTTGGCCTGGAAGAAGGGAGGGAGAAATAATAGGCCCTCCCTCCTTTCCCTGGAGTGGGGAGAACCATGGCCACTGAACATGGCTTATCCAGCTTGAATGCATTTTACACTCAGTTGTTTGCCTTTAGATAGAAAGCCCACTGGGGAGTTGGGGAATGAACACATTCGGAACTGACTATGATATAGAAACAAAAGTCATCGATGAAACTTGAGTTAAAAACAAAGAAATAGAAGTTGAATGGGCCCCAACCCACAGTGTGGGCTCCCCACATTCCTGAAATCAAACAGGCACAGATCAGCTTCACAAATTCAGATTTATCCAATGGTCCAAAAGAGTTTGAGAGACAGAGGCACAGCACTCCCCACCCCACTGCCCAAACCCTAATTGTCCAGCTCCTTGAGCCCAACCCCAGTCAGGAGAGGTTGATGCCATGGAGGTGTGACCATCCACCCATGAGCTCCTGCTGGGGCAGGCCAGGAGAAGGGAAGGGAGGAGTCACTGACAGGTGTTGTAGATCTGAATCTGCTGGTTGATGGACTGAAGGACACCCTTCATCTTGGCTTCCAGGCCATCCAGCTGAGCTGCTTTGCCCTCCAGGGCCCGCTCATTCACTTCATATGTCCCCTCCAGCTCTGCAGACAAGCACACATTTAAACTCCTTGTTCCTGACACAGGCCTTTCCCATAACTCACCGGCCTCTTATTGCTCACTCCACTATTGTCAGCCCCCCCCCTTGCTCAGAAGGTTACCCATCCCATAAAACAACAGCAGGACACACCCATTAGCAGACTTTCCAGGACTGATTCTACTTATCTCTGGTCACCCCAAGTCTTTCTGAAGTCTTCTCTACTCTTGCATATACAGCTTTGTCCAAGCAGATTGTTTGTGCTGTCTGTATCTCCCTGTTCCTCAAGGGGGGCTCTCTGAAAATTGGGGCTACATCTTACCTACTCCACCCCCCAGCCCACCTTCCCTCTGGCCTCACCATGCAACCTCCGAAGTTTGTCTTGAGCATCCTGTAGCAGCCCCCGGGCTTCGTCCCGAAGCCGCTCAGCCCTCTCCTTAGCCTGAAGGACACCCTGGGCCTTCCGATCAGCAAGATCCCTCACTGTCTGGTATCGGTCACCCAGCTGGCCCTTCAGCAACTGCCCAGGAAGGGGGAGTGAGAATACCATGCTATCAGAGACACATCCTACAACCCCACTCCAAGAAACTGCTATCAAAGCATACTATTTTCTCTTTTTTTTCTTCCTCATAGTGTTTTTCTTTTATTCTGATTCTTCTTTCATAACATGACCAATGTATAAATATGTTTAATATGATTGTACAAGTATAGCCTATCTCAGATTGCACACTGTCTTGGGAAGTGGGGAGGAGAGGGAAGGAGAAAAAATTTGGAACTCAAAATCTTATAAAAGTGAATGCTGAGAACTCTTTATGTGTAATTGGAAAAAAAAATACTATTAAGTGGGGGAAAAAAAAGAGACTGCTGACCTCATGTGCCTCCAGTCATCCCTTCCTGTCAGCTCCATCCTCATGTTCCCCAGGGCAAGTCTCTGCATCCAGGTAACCATAGCAATGTCTTACAGCCCACCTGTCCCCTGTACCTTCTCAGCCTCCTGGGCCCGACCCTGGGCACTATTAGCTGTCTCTTCAGCTCGTGTGGCTTCAAGGCTGTTCCCAGCCCTCTTCAACTTTAAAGCATCCAGCTGAGCATCCAGCCGCTGGGTCCGCTCTGCCGCCACACTCAAGTCCTGTTCTGCCTCAGCTGTCTTCTCCCGAACCTGCAGATGAACTTCCAAGCCTCAGGACAAACTGCCTTCCTGCTGCTGACAGGCAGTAGAACTCTGTCCCATCAGGCCTACAGAACCAGAGGGTTCCTAGGCTCACATATACCCCCTCCCCAGGTTCTGAGCTCACAGACCCAAGTAGCCTACCTTTAGTCTTCCTACCACAAGTGTCTGTTCTCAGTGCTCCATTCAACTTCTAAGGTGATTTTCTTAAGACATGCATCTGTCCACACCTCTCCATCCCTAAGACAATCAACTCCAATAGCTTTCTGTCTCCTCTGGGATCAAATATAAACTCCTTTTTTGGGCATTTAAAGCTACTTACAACCTGGCCCCAACCTACTTTTCCAACCTTGTTACATATTACTTCCCACATAGCCAAAATAAAATGGCCTTCCTGCTATTCCTCACACAGGACCCTTAGTCTCCCATCTCTGGGCCTTTGCATTGAGTTTCCCATTCCTGGAATGCTCTCCCTCCTCCTCTTTGAAGCCCTAGTAATCTACAAAAGCCCAAGTATCACTTTCTCTATAACCAGATCCCTCCAGGTACCAGTGCCCTCTTACCCCCAGAATATCTTGTGTTTATGCTGTATAGCTTCTGCATGTACTTACATATACGTGTTTTCTTCCCTGTAAAGTAAGGACTGTTTCTCTTTTATCTTTGCATCAGCCTTTCCCTGGAGTCAGGGGAGTAGTGGTGGAGGCAGCATGATTTGGTGGTAAAAAGCTGGACTTAGAGGCAGAAGACCTATGTTTATAGCCTGAGTGGCCTGGGTTACCACCTCTCTGACTTCGGCATGTCACTTAACATTCCCAGGCCTCAGTTTCCTTAACTATAAAATAAGGGAATCAGACTAGATGATCTCTAAGAACTCCTCCTGCCCTAATTCCATGTTCTTATGGCCTGAGCACCCTGACAATAGGCCCGACGGGGGCTCACCCTGCCTAATGTCTGCTCAGTGCCCTCGGTGTCAGCGGCTGCCCCACGGATAGCGCCTCTGGCTGCACCCTGTGCCCGTCTTGCTTCCTCAAGGGCATCCTGCACCATCTCTGCCTTCTGCTTCTCACCCTGGGCCCGGGTCCTGCACAGAGGAGTTGGGGAGTTAAGACATCAGAGAGGGCTGACCTTAGAGCATCATGAAGGGGTGAGTGTGCCTTCTGGATGTCATGATTGTATGTTGGGGGTCAGAGGTTGGAGCTGAAAGTGCCCTTATAGGGTCACAGGATTTGGATCTGGAAAGGACATTAGCAAGCATAAACTGAGGTCCCAAGAAGTGAAATTATTTGTCCAATGTTACATAGCTACTCAATAAAAAAGCCAGTCTTCAAACTCTAGTCTTTTGATTCCAAATACAGTACTTTTTCTATTCTGGGGACTATGATTATGTATTAGAGTCAAAAGTCTAAAGGCCAAGGGTCCTCAGGATATCATGATTGTGTGTTAGAGATGGGGCTGACTATGTCTTCTGGACATAATGATTCTGCTTTATGATTAGGGGTCATGTTTGGGGTTGACATGCCTGCTAGGGGTCATGGTTGTGTCATGGTCAGGAACAACTGTTCCAGATGTGTCAGGGTTGAAGGAAGAGGACTGACTGGGATTTCTGAGCATTGCTCTTTTGTGTTGGCCATGCTCTATAGGTATCATTATTATGTATCAGAAGTTTGCACTGGGGCTGAACTGAGCCATTTGGGTGTTGAGGGGTTAGAGTCAGAGGTCAGGGATTGGAACAGACCAGGCCCTTGGCAGGTATCTGAGCTCACCGGGCCCGCTGGGCATCCTGCAGAAGCTGCTCAGCCTGGCGCACATCCCCTGCCGTGCGCTGCAGGATGGTGTCCACATCCCCAAGGCTCCGTACTCTCTCGGCAATCTCACCTGCCAGATGGTGGATCTGAGCAGGTGATGCTGGGATAGACAGCTCTAGTACGTGGGTGGCTACTGCCTCAATGCTGCCAGGGTCAGCTCCCTCTTCTGCAGAAACAGGAACAAGCTGAGACACATAGACACATGCTCAGGGCCCTCTCCCTGCCTTGGCCAACTGGTACCCAGGCTTACGGCTCAAGAAGTCCTTGACATTTTGAATCAGCTCACGCAGTTCCTGGTTTGCCCTTTCCACTCGGTCCCGGGTCTCGTTGGCCTTTTCCAGGGCTGCCTGGGCCCGCTGCCGGGCCACACCTGCTTGTAGCCTTGCCTCTGCCACCTAGAGGCAAGGGACAAGCTTGGTTCTGCCCATGCCCCTTTCCATGCTCACCCCATCTTCTCCTCACAATTTAGCAGCCTTTTGGATGTGATGCCTACCTTGCCCACAAGCCCATCCGCATCTCCCAGGGTACGCCGCAGCTCCTCTTGTGTGTGACGGGCCCGGCCCAGCGCGTTATCTGCCATGGCTGCTGCTCCCTGGCAGTTCAGGCCCCCACAGCGACGCTGTCCATCCTCATCCTTGCAGCCAGCCCCACCACAGGGGCTTGTGGCACAGGGAGCATCCCCAGGGGCCCCACATACCTGGCACAATACAGGCAGTTAGGTAGGGCACGTGTGTGTCCTACCTTCATTAGGCAAGCCCAGTGGTGGAAAGTGAATGCCACTAACAGTAGGTCAGCCTAAGATTACCATTATGGAAACAGCGACTCAAAAATCTAATCAAGTCATCCCTTCAGTGCCTCCCTGTCACCTCCAGGACCAAATATAAAATTCTTTATTTGGTATTTAAAGCTCTTTACAACCTGGTCCCTTTCCCCCTTTCCCATCTTCTCACATTCTATCCCCCTCTCTGCAGACATCCTGCCATTCTGGATGACTTGCTGCCCCTCCCACAGATATCTCGGTGGTTGCCATTCCTACAATGCTGTCCCAACCTCTGACTCCCAGAATCCCTGGCTTTTATAAAAGACTCAGCTCAGGTGCCACCTCCTTCAGAAGACCTTGCCTACTTCCCCGAGCTGCTTGGCCACCATCTCTAAGGTACCTGACATTTACTGTGTTCATCCCATATGTTCTGATTTATATGTTGCCTTCCGCATCAGAACAGAAGCTTTTTGAGGGTGGGGATGTATCACCAGGGTTTAACAAAGT
Organism: Petaurus breviceps papuanus; assembly: GCF_028583685.1. Lineage (NCBI taxonomy): Eukaryota > Metazoa > Chordata > Mammalia > Diprotodontia > Petauridae > Petaurus > Petaurus breviceps. The sequence continues at coordinate 11,268,551 of NW_027185896.1, read as the reverse complement.
GTCTGGCATATAGTGTTTGACTGATTGATTAATCCTGACCAAAATCCAATCCTACTGTAAAGGCCCCTTCTGAGAAAATCACTGCATATCCTAATGGAAAGAGGACAGGACTTAAGAGTTCAAATCCTAGTTCTAACACCTACTAACTGTGTCACTTCAGTCAAATACCTTAGCCTTACTGAACCTCAGTTACTTTATTTTTAACATTTGGCAGCTAAGTGGGGCAGAGTATAGAGCTCAAGGCCTGGAGACAGGAAGACCTGAGTTCAAATTTGGCCTGAGACACTTAATAGTTACGCAATTTTGGGCAAGTCACTGAACCTCTGCCTGCCTCAATTTCCTCATCTGTAAAATGGGGATAATAATAGCACCTATTTCCCAAAGTGGATCAAATGAGATAAAATTTGTAATGCATGCTGCAAACAAAGTGTCATATGGGCAGCCAGGTATAGTATAGAGCGCCTGGCCTGCAATCAGGAAGACTCATCTTTCTGAGTTCAAATCTGCCTAGCTGTGTGAACCTGTTTGTCTCACTTTCCTCACCTGCAAAATGAGCTGGAGACAGAAATGGCAAACCACTCCAGTATCTTTGCCAAGAAAATCCCAAATAGGGTCACAGAAAGTCAGGTATGACTGAAAAACGACTTAACAACAATTTTTCAAAGTGTTATATAAATGCTATCATTATTATTATTATTTTATAAGCCTATAGAAATGTGAATAACTTCTGTTAGTGAAACAATAGCCTTAAAATACAGAAAGAAACATGCATTTTTGGATATGGCCAATGCTGGAATTGATTTGGCTAGACAAGGCATATTTATTATGAGCCTTTTTTTCTTTCTTTTTTCCCCCTCAATTGTTCAGTTTTGAAAAACAGTGCAATAGACACTAATAAAAATTAATTTAAATAATAAAAATTAATATTTAATAAATATTTAATTTAACTAATATTTAATAAAATAAATTTAGAAATTTAAAAATGTTAGTATCTATTATTATGCCTATTTTTAAAACATTCAGAAAAGAAAAAAGCATAATCCCTTGAGAAAGCTTATCTGGGGACAGCTAAGTGGCACCATGAATAGAGCACCAGCCATGTGACCTTGGGTAAGTCACTTAACCTCCATTGCCCTGCCTTTTCCCCTCAAAAAAAAAAAAAAGAAAAGGCTTATCTGTTACCACTCTTTTATAGAAGTTGGGGAAGTGCAATGTGTGGAATGTTGCCTACATTGTTGGATTTTTTCAATGTATTCATTTCAATGCTTTTTTTTTCTCCTCTTTTTATTTTTTCCTTCAAAAGATTATTTGTTACAAGCAATGTCACTCTGGGGATGGATCTAAGGGATAGAAGGTCAAATTGGTTTTAAAAGATAGTGATAAAAATTTACTCAAATAAAAAAGAAGTAATCTATGTTAAAAGTTAAGGGCAGACCTTTCTAAAGTAGGACTGGGGAACCTTTTTTTTTTTAAAGGAACAGGAAAGTTGCCAGGGAAACCCTCTTCATGCTTATAAAAGGACAGTCAGGATCCATGAACCTACTTAACCTTGCTTCATGCCACCTGGGAATGCCCATGAAAGAAAGACAGCTCTCTTCTCTCCACATCAGATGCCTGGGAGTTGTTGGGACTCTCCAGACAGACATTTTGGGGGAGGTTGGCTTATCTCCCGGGTTAACCCTGAAGCGAATCAGTCTTAGAACTAGGAGTGCTGCCAGATGTTCTAAAGTGACCCCTCCTCCTACCTGTACCTTCACAGGGATGTCTTAACAAATCTGGCCTCTCCTTTATGTCCTCTAATTCGTGCTCTACAGCAAACCTCCACTGTGCCTCCAGCTGGCTCCAGACCCAGCTCTACAACCCATATTTGTTCTGTGCCCAGCTCACCAGCTCATTGATGCCCGTCAGACTGAGGCTGTTGGCCCTAGCCGCAAGTTCACCTAGAGCCCTCCGGTTGGCCACATTCCTCCGGTCAAAGATGTCTCTCTGGCTGCCCATCAAGCCCTCTGCTCGGTGCCGTGTTCCTGCTGAGTCGCTCACAGGGCCAGGTACAGCCAGGGCCGAGTGGTTTGCACGATGTTCTGCCTCAAATGACTCGGCATGAGACTGACGAATACTGTCATAGGCCCCTGAGAGCAAGGCAAAAAGCCAGAGGCAATGATATACTCAGAGATCCCCATTCTCTGGCACCCAAGCCAAATCCACTCATTCCTGTCCTCCCATTTTCTGGCCCCCCAGGACCACAGAATCATAGAAGGTAGACCCTGAAGGTACCTTAAAGTTCATCTAGTCTGACCCCTTCACTTTATGGATGAAGAAGCAGGCCAAAGGGATGTGCCCTGGGTCACTGGGTGGGGGAGGGGGGGGAAGTAAGAGAGAATTCCAATCTAGGTGTGTCCTTCATGTTGTGATACAGTACAGAAAAGGCTGGTTCTCAGGTCAGAGGACTTACCTGGATTCACATCTTATCTCTGCCACTAAAAGCCTGGGTGACTTTGGGCAAGTCACTTAACTTGTGGGCCTCAATTTCCTCATCTACTCAATGAAAGCCTTGGAGGTCCCTTCAGCCACAGCTCAATGACCTTATCCATCCTCTCTCCCTGCTCTCCCTGTACTGACCCAGGAAGTTGGAGTGTTTCAGCACGTCCAGATGCTGTCCCAGCTGCCTCAGCGTGAGGTTAAGAGCTCTGCCGTCCCGCTCCAGTCCGCTCAGGGCATGGTTAGCATTGAAATTCTCATCCTGGGCATCTGTCAGCTCTCCCTCCAGCTTGGTCAACTGTCCTGTAGCTTCCTCAATATCGTGCCTGTGGCAGAGAGGGAGGAAAACACACGACCCTGTTCTCTTCTATCCCTGGGAAAGGGCCAGTCCCCAAGGGCGGGTGCCATGTTCTCCCTTTCAGACCAAGGGCTCTAAGAATAGAGCCAGAAATGGAGAGATGGAATAAGTCCCCCCCATTCAAGTACCCGCACCTCAGATCCTCTGTAGTGGCCATAAGCTGCAATGTGGCAGCAGCTGTGGCATTGCGGGCATTCACAATGCCCTGCACAGTACCCAGCTTCTCTCCTAGGAGGCGGAAGTTCTTCTCGAAGGCCCCCAGAGCCCCTAGCTGGTGCAATTCCCGAGCTCGTTGTTCGAGTGCCCGAGTTCGAGAGGCCAGGCCTTGCACAATCCGGTCCCAGTCCCCAAAGCAGGCATGGCAGGGCTGGCATGCAGGGAAAACACCAGAAAAGCCTCGGGCACACTGGTCACAGCGCACGCCTGCCACACCTGGCCGGCAGACACAGTGTCCTGTGGCATGGTGGCACTGAGGGGTCTCAATGCCTCTTGGGTCACAGTCACAGGCTGAGGGAGGAGTGAGAAGAGGCAAGGTCAGGAAGGTCAGCCCCCTTTGTGGGCATTTTCATTTAACCCTTGTCCTGCATGTGCTATATTGGGGTATACTCTGTGCTTCTGACCTCCCCCAATTCATGATACTTATTCATCCCTCTCATTACTTTGCTTTCCCCTAACTGTCATCTGCTCACCCCGACACTGCAAACCAGGATCTCCCCAGTGATTCTCCTGGCACTCAGTGCACGTGCGGCCTCCAAAACCTGCTCGGCAATGACACTGCCCTGTGAACTGTGGGGAGATGTCATTTGTTGTGGCTCTGGACCCTTCAGAGAGCCTAAGAAGCACAGCTCCTCCACACCAGGAAGCTCTTCAGGAAGTACCATGACCTACCTCCCTATACCCCTGCCCCCCAGGTCTGTGGCCTCCTTCACAAAAATCCACAGTGCTCCCCAGAGAAAAAGAAGTGGTTTCCCACCCCAGTGAACCCTTGAGGCTGAAGGGGTAAGTCAAGGGAAGGGTGCCTGAGGTTAAGACAAGGGGAAGAAGGCCTAGGTTGTTAGTGCCAGGGGAGCACCAACCTCATTGCAGGAGGGGCTGGTAGCATGACTAGGGTGGCAGGAGCAGGGCTGGCAACCTCGCCCGCTGGCCAGGTTCCAGAAATTGGGGGCACAACGGTCACAGCTCTGTCCCTGAATGTTGGGCAGACATGGGCACTGCCCACTTCCAGGGTCACAATGGCATTTGTCTTGAGAGGGGCACTGACTGCGCTCTGTGCCCAGAAAGTTACAGGTGCACCCTGCCAACCAGGAGCCCAGGTCATGACCAGAGCAGGTACTCTTGATGGCAGGGGCTGTATCTTCCCTCTCAGCATAGGAGTTCCTTGAGGGCAGGGACTGTTTCCCCACTTCAGACCAGATACTCCCAGAAAGTAGGCATCGAGTCTCCCCCCCTTAGACCAAGGGCAGGGATGTCCTTCCCCAAGCTCTATTCTAGCCGCCCCCACCCCCATTCTGGCTCCATGCCTCCAGGGCCCACACTCACTCCGGCAGCTCTGGTGGGCAGCCTGCCCATAGTATCCAGAGCGGCAGTGGGCACAGCGAGGCCCCTCAGAGTTATGTAGACAGTGCAAACACTGTCCAGTTCGACGGTCACAAGCCTCAGGGTCCATGGGATCAATGTTGTTGCTGCATTCACATGGCCGGCACTGGCCACCTGGCCTCAGTGGGTCCCCAAAATGTCCAGGGGCACACTCCTCACAGCGTGGGCCTGCCAGACAACAGGGGTGAGGACCAAACTGCAGAGAATTCACAGAGAGGCTCCAGGCCTACCATGGGTCCCCTAATCAACTCTTGGGGCTAGAAAGATAAAACTGGAAAATGAATGTTGGTGCTAAAAGGGACTTTAGAACATAAACTGTAAGACCTGAATACTGGGCACAGAGAGCCTCTAATGCAACTCCCTCATTCTACCAAAGCCTGAGTACTTGACTCAATCTGGGCATCAGTGTCCCCAGCACCTGGCCAGAGCTGGCCCAAGGCTTATGAAATGTTTGCTGATTGCCTGATTGTCCAAGATCACACCTTGGAGCTGCAGAATCAGAAGCTAGATCTTCTGACTGCAGGTTGTGATCTCTTTCCGTTCTCCAACAACTCACCTGAGGCCTCCCCTCCTCCAGTAAGCTTCCCCTCCTCACTACTCACCAGTGTAACCAGGCTGGCAGTGACAAATCACTTGCTGGGAGTGCCTGTCCTGATGGCAGGAGGTAGCAAAGTGTCTCTGCCCCCCTGGGCCCTCAGGACAAGGGCAAGGCCGGCAGTGGCCACCAGATGCCAGCACTGGGTTCCCATAGAAACCAGCCATACACCTAGAGACAAAAGAAGGTGAGGAAAAAGTTTGTTTTTAGGACCCTTTTCTTTCTGCCTTCCCACCCTTAGTTACCTGCCCTTGTTCAAACCTTTCACAGTGATCCCCTGCTGTGTGGTCCCGGCAGCCCTGGCAGGACCCAGTCCGTGGATCACATTCATCTGCACGCCCATTACAGTGACAGGGGCGGCAGCTGGGGAAGCCCCATTGTCCATGCTGGCATCGATCACAGCGTAGCCCGAAAGCTCCAGGCCGGCAGGGGCACTGCCCACTGGCCTCGTGACACAGACTGCTGAGGCTGCCTTCAGGGCTACACTGGCAGGCTGAGGAGACAGATAGGGAAGCTGGGGCAGCTTGAGGAGCAAGCATGGGAGGGACCCTGCAGTATGTAGTGTATAGCTAGCACTTCTATGGTACCTGGCAAATCTGATCTCATCTGCTTCTTACAGCCCTGGGGGAGGTTGGTGCTATTATTATCCCCATTTAACAAATGAGGAAACTTGCCCAGAACGAGTCAGTGTCTGTGGCTGGATTTGAACTCGGTTCTTCTTGATTCTAGGGTCAGAGCTCTGTGCACTGTGGCACTCCCTGGGTACCTAGCAGTGATGATGCCTTTACTCATTACAGTCCCATGAAGTCGGTAGTGGCAAGTACTATTAGACCTATCTTATAGATGAGGGGCAGTCATTCATACCCAGACACCTAGCCAGGAAGTTTCAGAACCAGGCAGGACCTCTTTGGGGCTTCATTTAGGGAGGGGGTGGTAAAAAGGAACATGACATTGGGAAAGATGACAGAGGTGAGAGAAGGGAAAGTGGGGGAGGGAAGTACCCCTGCAGCCTGAAGGGCCAAAGCCAAAGGTTCCTGGGGCACAGTGGTCACAGCGTCTTCCAGCCACGCTGGCCTTGCATGGACACTGTCCACCATGGGGCTGGCACTCAGAGCTTAGGGAGCCCTGGGGGTCACACTGGCAGGCTGAAGAGAAGCAAGGAAATGAGGTCATATCATAGCAGTGCCCCAACCACCCTCCTCTTCCCCTGCCCCCGCTCATGGGCAGTGACTCACCTAGGGCCCCGTTGTAAAGCAAAGCAGCCAGACTTCGGAGGAGAGGGGCACAGGCCTCTGGCGGGGGGCCCTTGGCAGGCATCAGGCCCTCCTCGTGGCAGCGGTAACGCTCAAAGGTTGCCCGTTGCTCCAGGGCACTGGCATCACCTGCACTAAACATCTCTATGGATGACCATCGGGGCAAGAGCACCAGCTGGAGGGTGCAGAAAGAGCTCAGGTTATCCTTAGGCCTGAACCACCCACCCCCAGGCACTCCTTAGATATTGACGGCCCTGGTTATCTCCCCAAACACTGGGTATCTCGCTGGACACTGACTATCAGTGATCTCCTTAGCACTGCAAGCACCCAGATTACCACCTTCCCCTTCTTCTGGGAACGCACTGAGTCAAGGAGCAGGCTGGGAGTAGGAGCTCCAGGGCGAGTATCTCCTCCAGCACGGGTCAACTCCAGGCGAATAGTGTAGGAGACCCCAGGCTCCAGACAAACAGGATAGGGCAATACCACATATCTGAATGAGACAAGAACAAGGTCAGTTCCCATCATTATGGTCCTCCCCCACCTCCTCTAGAATGTTGGCAGGGCAGGGAACAAAAGACCTTCAAGGCCTCTGGTTGGCCTTGTTCCAACCCAAACTATCTAGTTTTCTTGGCTGTGCTTCTCTCTTTGTCTCTTCCCCAAGTACCTCTCAGTCTCTCCTACAGATTGTGCCCATGGGGGGTGGGAAAAACCTCTGAGCTGCCTGACAAGATGAAGGGAGTGGGAAGGAGGTAAAGAGATCAAGTGACCAGTAAAAATTCTGATACAACAGAAATCTTCCATTTCCTTTGGTTCTGTCTGGAACACTCTGTCCACTTCTGGCCAAATGCCCCAGATGTGTTACATTGTATTGTGTCCCAGCTTGTATCCACCTCTAGCTAGACAACATTTAGCGAGGTACAGATCACATCTGGCTCACTGTCCCCAGTTCTGATTGGACCCCATCTGTAATACTTTACCCAGTTTGGGCCAGACCCAACCACATATTAAAAAGAACACTGACCAGCTGGAGGTATATGTTCAGAGGAGAGCAACTGAGATGAGAAGACCACTGGAAATTAGGCCATATGGCTATATGAAGGATTATAGATTTAGGGAGAGCTGGGTAGTGGGCAAAGAGAGCTCAGTCGGTCAACCCTATCCTTAGGCACTAACCACCCCCAGGAAGTTCTTGGGTACTGACACAATCTTTGGGCACAGGCCACATTGGGTATTTCACTCTCTAGGCATCCCTCTGAACACTGAACATTAGAATTCATTGACTCCAACCCCCTCCACTTTACAGATGTGAAAAGTGAGGCCACAGAGGTTAAGTGGCCTTGACTCTCATGGCTAAGGTAGAATTTGAATTTGGGTTTTTCTAACTCCCAAGTCTAACACTCAGACATCTGAATGGTTATCATGTAGATGACTTCATTTTAAGACTCCTGCTTGGCCTCAAAGGGCATAATGAGGAGCAAAGGGTGGAAATTATAGGGGACCAAATGTCAGTTCCACTTAAGTCAAATCCATTATCTTCACAGCTGGTCCAAGTTGGGAAGCGCTGCCTCAGAATTTCCCCATCCCTGGAAACAGTTATTCTAGAGGGGATTCCAATGAGGGGGTGGGAGCTTGGACCCCATGACCCTGTGGGTCCTTTCCAGCTCTGAGCATCAACTATCCCACTCCTTGTCATGCACCCTACCCTCCAGCCAAAAAGCATTAGTCACCATTTCCTGAGCACACCCTGTGTTTTCCTGCTCCCGCTTACACTGTTCCCTTTGCCTGGAATGTGTCCTCACTCCCACCTGCTAAAATCCTACCCATTCTTCAAGGCCCAGCTCAATACCAGCTCCCCCTGGAAACACCCTCCTGGGAATGAAGCTGGGAATGATCTCTCCCTCTTCAGAGACTACATAGCATTGTGTCTGGCCCTGCTCACATCTTGTCTGATATTAGAATTCTTTGTGTCTGGGCATCATCACCCTTACTTAGACCAGGTGCCTCAAACACAAAGCCCACAGCTCCCTTGAGTGTGGCCCCAATCAGGTTAAAATGTAGTTCCTGTCTGACTGTGATGTGCTGATGTATTAATAAGAAAAGGAATATATAAATATGTGGTTTTTTTTTTTAAGTCAAAATGTGGCCTGCAGAGATCTGTATGTTACTGTTAATTGCTTCTATTTCTGTTTGAGTTGGACACCACTGTACTAGCCTACACACTCCTGTAAGATAGGGATGGGGTCTTTTATTATTTTTGCCTCTCCCAGACAACCTTCATAGATAGGGCTTAGCATACAATAGGAGCTTGGAAAATGTGAATGAAATGAATTCATGACAATAATCCCAGGCACATGTAGGGGGCTTTATAAGTCACAAAGTACTTTCCTGTTCCCCATCTCATGTGAAAGAAAGAGGTCTAGACTTGGAATCTAGAAGCCTGAATGTTTAAATCCTAGCTCTGACATTTACTAACCAGGTGGTTACTCAGCTTTCTGAGCCTCAGTCTCCTCATCTGTAAAATAGGGATACTAATACTTGCAAAAGATATAAGGAAGGGGTGGCCAGGTGGCACATCCCAGCCCCAGTGTTGGGATGACCTGGGGATCAAATCCGGGATCAGATACTTAGCACCACACCCAGAAATAACTGGCCGTGTAACCTTGAGCAAGTTACTTAACCCCGACTGCTTTAAAAAAAAAAAAGATATAAGGAAAGTGAAAGGATGAATGAAGGAAGCATTTACTAAAGGCTTAATACATGCAGAGAACTTAGAAACCTCATAAAAAACTACAAATGTGTGAGTGATTATCAATTCTCATTGCTCTTCATCTGTAAAACAGCCTCACAAAGTCATCAGATCTAACCTCTGTATTTTAAAGATGAGAAAATTGAGGCCCAGAGAGATAAAATGATTTCTACCCCAAATGGTCTCAATCCCAAGAGGGTGGCATAAGGAGGGTTTGAATCTGGGTCCACTGTATCCAAATTCAGCGCTCTTCCTCTCTGTTTCTGAATTAATCCTATCCTATGATTGAAAGCTGGGAGGGACCTCAGAGATCACATCCAACTCCCTCATTTTACAAACAGGCAAACAAGATCAGAGACTATTGAAAAAAGGACTTGTCCAAAGACACTGAGGCAGCTGGTGGTGCAGTGGACAGAATGGTAGGTGTGGATTCAGGAAAAACTGGCTTCAGTCACTTACTAGCTGTGTGACTCTGGGCAAGTCACCTAACCTCTCTGCCTCAATTAGCTAACATTCTTTTTATTTATTTATTTATTTTGCTTTTTGCAGGGGGGGAAGGCAGCTAGTAAGTGTTAAGTATCTGAGGCCGGATTTGAACTCAGGTTCTCCTGATTCCAGGGCTGGTGCTCTATTCACTGCACCACCTAGCCACCTCTTCTCTGCCTCAATTGGGATAATAACAGTACCTACCTCATAGGGTTGCTGTGAGGATCAAATGAGATAATATTTGTAGGCACATGGTAGACACTATGTGAATGCTTGTTCTCTCCCCCCTTCCCAAAGCAATACAACAGACAGACAGATCAGGGCTATGATCCAAACCTAGAACTTCCCCATTCTGGAATCCAGCTGACAGAAGAGGTAGCGCCCTGTCTGAGAATGCCCACACATACACAAGTGCTTGAGCCCATGAGGGACTCAGGTGGTCACTTACACCTTACAGGAGGAGATCAGGGAGGTTCTGCCTCCCCCTCCACTCCCTCACCTGGCACCAGGTTGCAGCATCCCCCGAAAGTGGTCATCCTCAGGCACAGTGGTGCCACAGGGGCTGCTGGGAGATATAGGCCCTGGGCGCTGCACAGTCAAAGCCACCTCTGCCCACTGTTCTGGGATCTGGGTGGGAAGGTGGAGTTAGAGCTTGGGCTGTGGCACCTTTACCCCCCGGGGGAGGAGACCCTGGCTGTGAGTGGGGGGCAGGAACAAGAACTACACCTATTTCTAAAAGGACTTTTGGTTTATCACTTTCCATAAAACTATTCCAGGGTGGTAGGTCATGCAAACATTACACTTCACAGACAGGGAAACCAAGGTTCCAAGGGGCTCGGTCACTAAAGTCAGGGCTGGGATTTGGAACCAGGTATCCTGACAGGAAGCCTAGCACTCGATTGCCCTTAAGAATGAGGGAAATGGAGTGCTGGGATATGGAAGGCCAGGTAAACTCCTAGGGAATGTGATTACCTCAGGTATACGTGGGTGAAAGGGGACTGACAAATGGGGGAATTTAGAGGTCTTTGTAGGGTGCTGAGAGGTCAGCAAGGAGGTGAGTCAGAAGATCTTGGCATCAAAGACCAAAGAAAAGGGCACCAAACCTGGGGTTCATATCGCAGTAGCACCTCGTAGTCCATGGCTTGGGATACTGTATCCACCAAAAACTCGAGGGTCTGACCCTCCCGTAGCCGCACAAAGCCCACACCTGTCCAGGAGATTGCCATCCCAGGGTGTGCTATTCTCTCCACCACTTCCAGGGCCTGCCAGGAAGGTAATTTGTTTATTGGGCCTGAAAAACTACCTCCCCACACCAAGTAGGTTCCCCAGCCTTCTCCACCATCACCCTTGGCTCCCACCTGTCCCCGGGCAGCCTCAGCTTCAAAGGTGAGATGGTCTAGGAATGGCAAGAAGTATCCAGGCTGCACTTGGTCACAGCGTCTCCCAAACATGTGTCGGCGACATCGACACTGCCCCGAGTCCTCAGCACATCTGGGGATTTGCCCCACTTCCAATGACTGACTGATATCCTCCCCACACCAGCCCTTACCCCAAACCTGCACAGATACATCAAGAGACCTATCCACATTCTCCTCACCCCTGCCCAAGTCACAGACCAATGCTTCACAACACATGTGGACCTCCCCAACACCTAGTCACAACTGACACTCTTCCAATCACAGACTGATTCTCCTGATTCTTTTTTTTTTTGGGGGGGGGGGAGGAGGGGAGAAAGGGAGGCAATTGCGGTTAAGTGATTTGCTCAGGATCACATAGCTAGTAAGTGTCTGAGGCTAGATTTCAACTCAGGTCCTCCTCACGGACTGATTCTCCATGGGAACTATTTGACTCCAGATCCCACATAATATATCTCTTAATTCCCCAGCATTAATGCCCCTAGAAAAATACTCACCGGGGTTCCAGAGCACCTCCCACATCACAGTCACACGGCCGACAACCAAGTAAATCATGGCTCAGACCCCAGTGATCCGTCTGACGGCAGAGGAAAGAGTCACTGAGGTGGCAGGTCTCTTCCCAATCCCCATAGAGACATGTACCTCCACTACCAGTATCTCTCCCCTACATGCTCCCTCTAGGAAACTTCCCTAGGCACAACCCTGATTCCCTTCAGGGAGTACCACCCCTATCTCAGGGCCTCACCGAGCATCGATCACAATGCCTTCCAGTAACCAGGCGTTTGCAGAAACAGTCCCCGCTGTTAGAGTCACATGGGGGACCCCCTGGCACGGTACCCCGAGGATCACACTGGCACCCTAGTGAGGCAAGAGTATGCCCATCAACAACAATCCCATTGTTATCTCTAGGCCCAAGATGGGCAACATCAAGGACACATATGGTCAAGGATGGGCAGGTGAGACAGTGCTATGAGAGAGGAGGAGGCAGAGGACGGGGCTGCCGTCTGGGAAAATCAGGAAGTCAAAAGTACTTGGTGGGAAAAAGTCCAGGATCAGTAAGTGATTCAGGTCTGGGAGCAGAGGTCAGGGTCAGCAGAAAAGTCAGAGGTCCTGACAAGAGAATAGGAGGTCTGAGGTCCATCATTTGGACTCAAATGGAGTGGTCAGTACTATGGGACCAGAAGTCTGGGGCAGAATAGGGACAATGAAAGTTTAAAAGGGGTGGGGTAAAACTTCAGGAGGTTAGGAGGCCATGCATGACCCCGGTGACAAAGATCACTGGGTGGTATGGGGTGACAGGACTCAGGGGGACGTCAGGGTTGGGGAACACATACTCTGGCAGCCCTGAGGGTCAGTGGCACTGAGCCCAAAGTAGCCATCTCTGCAGCGCTCACACCTGGGGCCCACCACATGTTCTTTGCAACGGCACTGGCCAGAGACAAGCCCCAGGGCAGGGTCATCATGAGGGTCACAAAGGCCGCCATCCCGGGCCCCAGTAGGGTCACAATCACAGGCTGCCAGGCAATCAAGAGAGTCACCCCAAGACCCCCAGCCTCTTCCATGAGCCTCCCTCCACCACTGCACCCCCCCCCCGCTTTCCATTTGCCACCCCAGGCTCACAGCGGCACACAGCTGGGTCCCGCAAATCTCTCGCAGGGTCTCGATAGTAGAAAGGCCGACAGATTTCACAGTGCATCCCAGCCGTGTGGTGCTGGCAATCATCACACACGCCTCCGCTTGTGTTGCCAGAGGCCAAAAACACAGCCATGTCAAAGTGGCAGGTCCGGGAGTGCTGGTGACATTCACACTCTGTGGGGAGGAGGGAAGACACTTGGAGGGAAAGCATCCTATGGACTTCCTCCCCCTGGGACTCAGTGGCAATGCTCACCGAGGATACCAGAGGGCACTGTGTCTCAGGCAAAGCTTTTCCCTGACTCTGCCCCGTTTCCTCCCTTAATAGGCAATCATATTTTAAGAGTGGACAAGTTTAGCTAACATGTTTCTGTCGCTAAGAGAGCTACACACAGAACGGAAATAGAATCCTAAGTAACACTGCTTTTTATTCATGGAAACTCCTTGGTTTGGTTTCCTGTCCTTTGAACCACTCTCACCCTTGACCCTCAGTTGCAAGATCCAATGATCTTTTTTTCTCCTCCTATTCAATTTTATTTTATTTTAAATTTCTGGTTCTCTCCCATCCCTAACCCCTCTCCTACCCACGGAGAAGACGAAATACAAAACCTCCATGCTCTTTTAACTAGTCCTGGCTGGTCCCTCAACACCCTATCGAGATTTTCTGATCCCCCCATTTTTCTCTATAAGTAGTCATCAGGAAAATGTCTTCACCTCCATCCAGAGGTGGTGGTAGTGGTGGGGGAAGTGGGGAGGAAAAGTACTAGAATTACAAAAGGCTGGGGGTGGAGCACATCAGCCAGGAAGCTGCCAAGATGCAGACTCACTTTTACAAGCATGGGGATGGCCATCCTCAGCTGGGCGCCAGGGCAGGTCATGGTAGAAATCCTGGCAGTTTTCACAGTTCAGCCCCTTTGTGTTGTGTTTGCAAACACAGGCACCGTGTACCTGGAGGTGGGGGTGGGCACAAGAGGTCACGGGCTGCTTTGAAAGGGTCTTGTCTCCTAAGCACTGAAACTTTTGGTGCCCCAATACTCCCATGCCCATGTCCTTCCACCCCCATGTTTACTTAACAGCCATTCTCACCATGCCCTCAGCATGGGCTGGAGCACCAGGAGCCCGAGCACACTGGGAGGCGTGACCATAGCAGAAGCAGTTCCCACGGACTACCAGCTCATAGAGAGCATAATAATATTTTTCCCGGATCTCCCTACGGGGGTCCAGCAGGTTGTCCCCCAGAGTGTGCAGCCGTGTCAGATTCACCCGAAGATTTGTGATCTTCAGTAGGTCTGGGGTAAGGGAGCAGCAATGGAGGGATGGACACAGTGTCCAAAGCTCCCCACAGCCCAGCCCAGAGTGAAAACCCTCTCCCTGGTGTGTAGAGAGAATGGCACTCTAGTGTTCTGGGCTCCTTGACACCCGGGCGGGGGGTCCTCTGAGGTCCATGGTGATTGGGGGATCGGATGGGGAGAGAAGGGAAAGGACCATGGTGGCCTGGGTTTCCTTTTGTTCCAATCAAGGGCAGACTTCCTGGAGACAGAGGCATCTGGGGTGGAGGACCTCCAGCTGCTGCTGTCATGTTCAGAAATGCTGCTCCCACCCAGCTTAGAGCTAAACTGAGGCTGTAGCACCTGCTCTGGGGGACGCAGGAAGAAGCCAAAATAGCCCTTACAGCCCTGAATAGCCACCAGCCAGATACCAGATTGGGGCCCATAGGAAACAAGGAGGAGGGTCATAAAGGGATCTTCAACATGGGGCCATCGCCACACTCACCCTGGATCCGGGAACTATAGGGATCTGTGATGGGGATGGCTGGGTCCAGAACACGGTAGATGACCTACAGAGATCCTGAATCTAGAGGGTTGGCCAGGGCTAACCAGTCATGTCCCAACAACCCTGAGGCTCCTTCCCTTGGACCCTTGGGACACCCTAATCCCACCCCACCTCCCTCCTCAAAGTGAGTCAGTTGGTGGGCTCTCTCACCTCCCCCTCAGTGGATGGTTCAATTTCTGAGTAGCGAGATTCGCAGACCACATCGTCCACCCGATGAGGTGGGGCCAGAGGGATGCCAGGGAAGTCAGAGCCACAGTCATAGGAAAAGTAGCGATAGACACGCCAGGTCCTCCCAAAATCTGAGGAGCGTTCAACCAGCATTGCAGCTGGGCGGAAGGTCTGGAGTTGTCAAGGGGAAGGGGGAGTCATAAGGACAGATCAGAGGGCCTTCAGAGATAAGGTTACTGGTGAATAGGTGGTCATGCATGGTCATAGGGAAGTCACAGCAGCTGTAGACTGGGATCATAACATTGTAATCTGGAAGGGATCTCTAGTCCAACCCTTTTATTTTATTGATGAGGAAACTAAAGCACAAAGAACATTGTTAGTTTACCCAAGATAATACAGCCAATAAGTCCCAGGGATCATAGGCTTTTTACATGATGGCCATGGGAAGAAGAAGGGAAGTGAAGGGTCATAAAGGGTCACAGTGTGGTTGGCTATCATAGGAGCTACAGAGATGGGAAAGGTCACAGGGGTCCTAGCCCCAAGGGAGTTCAATCCCTAATTTCCATCCCTTCTACCCCAGGGGCCCTATTACCTTAAAGGTCATAATAAGGTGGGTAAAATGGAATTCAGCCTCTAAGTCCAACTGGATAGTGACACTAGACACTCCTGGTGGGGAACATTGGGAACAGCCAGGCATGAAGACCCCTCTCTCCTCCCCAAAGACTCATAGCCACCAGGTCACCCTTTTGTCCCCTCTAAAGCTGGTCAGTCCCCAGTGCTCAGGTCTCCTCCCTCAGGTCATCAGCTCCCAGCTCTACCATCCACCTTTGGGCAGGCGACATTTAAACACTCCCCACCCCTCAGGGTCTTCCTTCCCACCTTGCCCAGTGACACCTGCCCAGGTGGTCTCACCATTTTCTGATTGCCACCAGGCTGAACGTCGTTGCGGGGCAAAGCTGGTGACCACATTCTGGATTCGGTGGCTTTGAGGGTGGCGGGCAGAGAATGGATGCCGCGAGTCACACAGGAAACATTTTTTCTCATCCTGGAAGAACCCCCGCACCCCTAAAGATCAGTCATAGAATCAAAAAGTATGAGAACTAAATGGGACTTGAGGACCCGATCTCCTCTTTTTATAAAGAACAGGGAGAAGGGGGAGGAAGTGACTTGTCCAGAGTCATACACATTCTAAGTAGCAGAGACAGAGTCAAACCCAGTACCTCTGATACCAAATCCCACACCATCTCTATATGTCTCAACACTGTGTCTCTTCCTAACCTTGCTCACCCAGGCTGGGGTGCCCTTCTCTTCCAAAGAGGTTTCTGATCCACTCTTCCCCAGTCCCCCCTGCAGTGACCCACCTGTAGGTGACTGACTATGCAGTAGGGCTCAGGACCTCTGAGCCCGCAGGTGGATGAGGCGGTCAGTTGGTCTGCCCGGCCAACCAGGAGGTCTCCGGTAGCTGGGTAGCAGCTTCCCCTGGAACAGCCAGCTGAAGGCAGGTCAGGGTTCTGGACCAGAGCCTTGGCCAGCACTAAGGAGTGAGAGGGGGAGCGCAGTGAGAGAGGGTCAAAGGGAAACTCCCCACCGCCAAGGCTCAGACTTTATCAGAGATGGGACTGACACTCTTCTCCCCTTCCCCATGTTTCCCCACAAGGACCCAGGAATGGAACAGATATCCCCTACCCCAAAAGCAAAGTCACCTGTCAAGATACCTCAGGTTCTACAGATTAAGGATACTCCATACCCCTAAGCCACGACAGACCAATGGAGGGACAAGGGGACGGACAGACGCCCAACAACAAGGAGTCTGGGCTAAGGCCCCTGGGTCTCCCCAGAGGCAAACCCTGCAGGAGGGCTGGAGGGCTCCCGGAAATATTCCTGGGGTCCCAGTGGTGGGGAGCGAGACTCCCTTCCCCCATCCCTCCCTTACCGGTTAGCACCAGCAGCAGCCACAGCTCCAGGCCTCTTGGGCCCCACCCTTGATGCCCCAAGATCAGCCCCATTCTGGTGTCGGGGTAAGAAGACAGGGAGGAAAGTGGGTGAGTTACAGGCGTGATCAGCAGCTCCCAAGATGCCCCCCTCCAAAACACGCTGCAGCCCTGGCCCCCCCCCCCCCAAGGAGGTGTTGTGGCCCCTGGAGGCAGCCCTCAAACCCAAGGGCCCGAGGGTTGGGGCTCTGGCTCCAGGTCCCACCCCAGCGCCCAGGCTCCCAAGTCCCCCAAGCCTCCGATCCCAACTTGCTAGATTGGGATCCCTCCTGGCCGACTTTGGAGAAAGTTGGGAAGGGCAGCAGCTAGAAGAAAAGCCCGGCATGGAGTAGGGCCGGGCCCAACCGGGATGGGGCGACCAGACTTCTCTCCCTTCACTCTCTAGGGAAGTTTCACCCTGGCTCCCCGAGCTGGGAATGGGTGGTTAACAGGGAACTGTGGGTGGGCAGGGGGAGACCTATCTAATGGATCCCCTTTCCACAATTCTGGAATGTGGGAAAGTGAAAAGTGCTCTGGATTTGGAGTCTGAGAACTGGTTTGATTCCTGCTATTTATTGACTATGGGCAAACCTCCTAATGGTTTTTTTTTTAATCTTTAAAATAAGTGAGATAGGTCTCTAAATGTTCTCTAACATATCTCCTAACACAAAATCCTCTCTTATATTGATGGAACTCAAGGGATACAGCACAGAGACCAATCAGAGTCCACCCACTTTATTTATGCTTACTTCTACAGGCCTGGGTCAGCAAAGCACACCCTCCCACCAGATCCTGCAAGGATTGGGGTGTGTGGCAGATTTGGTTCTCACTGGCAGATCTGGCAATCTGGCTGGAGAAGTGAGATAGAGGAAGTTCAGGGGCTTCCTGGGAGTGGGATCTAAAATAACCCCCAAGGATGGGGAAGGAATGGGAAGACTTCAGATGTAATAATCTGACTAGGTAAACAGAGGGTAGGATGAGACTGAGAAATCTAAGAGGCTTCCTGGGGTAGGTGAAATGAGGAGCCTGGAAAGCCAGGAAGAGAATGAATAAGATGGGGGACCAGCAGACTCTGCTTGTTTAGAACGGATGCAGCCTGGAGCCCAGTCCTGGATATGTCACGGACCAGCTTTGGCCCCTTAGCAAATCTTTCAGCTTACTGAGGGCGTCAGTTCCATCTTCTGAAAAATGTGGGGGTTGGATCTTATCTCTTCCAATTCCCTTTCTTGGATTTGATGTTCTATGAATGTAGAATTAGATGCTTTTCTGTGGGTAAAAGGGAGTCACTGAAGGTGACTCTGAAGCAGAGGACATAAGAGTAATGCAGTAAGGTGGATTATTTGGGCATTTTATACTTGATGGACTGGAGAGAAGGAACGAGATTAAAGGTCTGGGTGGCCAAATGAGAAAGCTCATGCAATTCTCTGGTGCACTTATGACATATGGTGGTTATTCACCTAGGTGCAGTGGAAAAGTGCACTGAGATGGATTTTAATTCTGATTTTGCTACTTATCAGGCATGTGATCTTGGACAAATTCAAAAAGACTCCTCTAAAATGAAGGGGCTCATCTGAGGTTCCTTCCAGGCAGGTTTAGGCTGTCTTATCTAACATCTGTATTTCCCTCAAAGCCCAACAGAACTACACACAATAGAAACTTCATTATGTTGGGCAAATTGAATTGCAAAGTTCCATGTCTGGCCCTGGCTCAGTATTAAAGCAGAAGGGAAGGAGAGGGAGGTATAGATAGGAGTACACAAAGGAAAAGAAGCCTGCTCTCTTCAGTGTGAGTGGGGCAAGGAAGACATGGGGCTTTCTGGAGGAACCCAGGTGATCCATCGCCGGGAGAGGCCTGAGGGAAGTGTTGAGGCAGGCGTCCAGGTGGCTCAGCTCCTCCACTTCTCCATCCCAGGGCTGAGGCTGCCAGGATTTCCTCCTCCTCCTTCTCTGGGATGGAAATCCAGAGCTGGGAAGGGTATCGTTTCCATTTTGCACTGACACGAAGCTGTCTCGGTTTCCCAGACAGAGGAATGGGTGCAGCCAGCAAGATTAAGGGAGACGGGGTTGAGAAAAAGTCGTGCAAAGACTAGGCGCAGCAGGAGCCATGGCTGCGGCACCAGGACCAAGGATCCAGAGCAGGGTGACGGGCATGATCCGCTCCGGACTTTGCAGTGGGCCGGGCGCGCGCAGGCTCGGCGCCGGCCGCGAGGGTCCCGGAATGCGCGAGCCCGCGCGAGGACCGGAGCGCGCAGCAGGGCGCGCCCCGCCCTGTCCCCCGGGGGGCTCGGGGGCGGGACTCGGGGAGGGGCGGGGAGGGAGTCAAGGGCAGGACCTGAAGTTCGGTCTCTTGCCCTCAAGTTTAGTGCCCAGCGGATCGGGAAAGAAGTTCGATAGAGAGAGTGCTGACCTCTGGGGATGGAGGCGGCTAAAGATTCTGGGGGGGCTGGAAGCTGCGGTCCCTCTGCCAAGGGGGGGGGGGGCGGCGGGGGAGGTCTTCGGGGAATGGCTGTCTGGCAAATGCCGGGGGCGATATTCGGGGACTGCCGTTGTGCTTCTGGGGAGCAGGGGGTGGTCTGTATCCTGGGACGCTGGGACTTCTCTCTATTGGGGTGGGGTGTCTTTGCTTTACTGGGGATCGCTGCTTCAGCAGGTGGCATGGGCACTGGCCTCCTGCCTTAGCTGCTCCAGCAGCCCCAGGGCTCTGTTCTCCAGGATCCGAAGCTCAGCTGCCTTCTCTCCAAGTGCTTGCTCATTCCGGGCAAAGCGTTTCTCCAGCCCTGGGAAGCCCGACACGAGGCTCAGCCAGACCCCTTGGCCCTCCCGGCACAGACCCCCAGACACCTAAGGACCTCCAGGACCCCTAAACTTTCAGAGATCCCCTGGAATCTCCAACATTCAGGGGCCCCAAAACCCGAGGCCGCTGAGACCTTCCTCACCTCTGGACACTTAGAACCCCTGGAGATCTATCTGCAAGTGTCCCAGGCTCCAAAATATTCCCAGTACTCAGGAACCCAAATACCCAGGGCCTCCTGAAAATCCCATACCCAATACATCTGGAGATTCTCCAATGCTCTGTGGTCTACCTGTGACCCACAAATACCTGGGCTTCTCATCTGAGGATTGCTAAGACTCCTAACTATTCAAAGCCTCCTGAAGACCCCAAATACCCGTTGTCCAAAGATCCCAAATATTCTGATAACCCTAAAAACCCCAATACCCACTACCTTGCTTAGTAGCTCCTGTATTTGGGACTCTCCTAAAACCTTCTCCAACCACTCTGGTCTTCCTGAGATCTCCAATAATCATGGCCCCTAGGGGCCCCCTAGTATTATTGAAAATGAAGTCCCCCAAATTTCCAGTATCTCAGAAACCCTCTGATACTCAGGGTTCTGAATCTCTTGTAAATAGGTTTTCCTGAGAAACCTGCCCCAACACTCAGGGTCCCCAGAACCTGAGCATTCTGGGACTCCCCAAGTCTACTCAACACCCAAGGCTCTCCTGAAATCCTCAGACCCTCAGGATCCTGCCCCATACACACCCCCACAGCCTCACCCTCCAGACGGTGCCGGCTCCTGTTGGCTTTCTTCAGCAGCTCCCTGGCTTCTGCTTGAATCTGCTGCAAACGATCTCTGGCCCCATTCACTTCATCCCCAAGGCCACTGATCCCAGACTGCAGCTCTGAGAACTGTACCTTGGCTGTCTGCAGCTCCTAGGGGCAGGGAGAACCAGATGGGAAGAGGGAGGTAAGGATGCAAAAGGACCCCTCAGGCTCTTCTTGCACTCAAGACCCCCCCCCATTCAGAAACCACCCCCACAGAGTTAGAACCCACCACCCACCTGGGAATCAGTTCCCACCATAGGACTCTCTGAGGTCTCTGTTCCTCAGGCCTCCTACCCCCACTTGAGAACTTTAACCCGAGGCCTCCCTTTCTCCTAGGACTCAGTAGACTGAGGCCTTGTGGTAGCTATGTGGCGCAGTGAATAGAGCACAGCCCTGGAGTCAGGAGAACCTGAGTTCAAATCTGACCTCAGACAATTAACACAAAGCTAGCCTTGTGATCTTGGGCAAGTCATTTAACCCCAATTACCCTACCTTCCCCTCTCCAAAAAGCAAAAAAAAAAAAAAAAAACCAAATGGCTGAGGCCTTTCACCTCAAGGGCAACCTCCCTTCCACCCTGCTACCCTAATATCTGCTAGCATAATTCCCTTGTTTTCCAGGACACATGATCCTGCAAACCTCAGTAGTGACCAGGAATAAGGCCCGTCTCACCTTGCCCAAGTTTGCAGCTGTGCCTGATGCCTGTTCTGCTTGCTCCTGGGCCTCCTTCAGCTGTAGTTTATTTTCTGACACCTGGATCTGCAGAGCATCTGCTGCCCCCAGGAGCTGGGCCAGGGTGGTACCCACATCCAGATCATGCGTGGCCTGAACTAGTTCTAACGCCATCTGTGGTCCAGGAGCCAAATGAGGGGGATGGAGAGAACAGGAGAGTGAAGTTAGGGCAGAGAGGAAAGGGTTTGTCTTTTTTTTTTAAAGGAAGAATCTGAGCTTGAAAGTCCCAAAGGGCATTGTGAGACAGTTTCAGGATTTGGGGGATCAAAGGAGATATTGGGGAGGTTTACTAATGATTTGAGTTTTAGGGGACATTGGGGAAGTTTTATGGGATGTTAGGAGTCCAAGGGTATATTTGGGGATGGATGAAAGCATGTTGAGGGGCATAGGGAACCTCAGGGAATGGGTTCCTTTTTGACAGACCCAAAGACAAAGGCGGGGGGGGGGGGGGGGGAAGGATAGGGATGGGGAACAAAATGGACATGGGTCTCCTGGGTATGTTAGGAGTCCTGGAGTAAATTCAAGTAGGTCCAGGAGGTGCTGGGGGACACAGGAGACACTGGGTGCAGCTTCCTGGGGTGTCTGGATACATAAGTTACTGAGGGAAGTTTGAAGAGTACAAAACACATGGGAAGTTAAGGGGGGGTTCCTGGGGTGCTGGGAGATACAAAAGCTATTGGGGAAGGCTTTAAGGAATGCTGAGGGACACAGTGAGCACTGGTGAAATTTTAAGGAATGTTTTAATGCATGAGGGCATAGAGATTTCATGAAGTGTTGGGGTTTGAGGAATGTTGACAAGGAGGATCAGAAGATATCAACTGATTTCTCAGCAGTGTTAAAGGTCACAGGAATCCCAGAATTTTAGAGCTCAAAGGGACCTCAGCAGTCATCTATTCCAAGTCACAACTGAGGAAGAATGCCCACAATAAACTATTCAGAAAGGGGTCATCCAGGGGCAGCTAGGTGGTGCAGTGAATAGAGCACTAGCCCTGTAATCAGGAGCACCTAAGTTCAAATCCGGCCTCTGACACTTAACACTTACTAGTGTGTGACCTTGGGCAAGTCACTTAACCCCAATTGTCCTGCCCTTCCCCCTCCAAAAAAGCAAAAACAAACAAAAAGAAAGGGGTCATCCAGCCTTTACAAGAAGACCTCCAAAGACAAGGAACATATCTCTTCCCAAGGCAGGCTGTCCCTGGATGGTTCCAGAAACTGGCATTGTCAGGAAGTTTTTCCTAACATCAATTATAAAACAATTATAAACATCCTTCTAGGGGCAGCTAGGTGGCACAGTGAATAGAGCACTGACCCTGGAGTCAGTAGGACCCGAGTTCAAATTTGAACTCATACACCTGACACACTTACTAGCTGTGTGACTTTGGGCAAGTCACTTAGCCCCAATTGCCCTCCAAAAAGCAAATAAATAATAAAAAAATAAACATCCTTCTTTGCATCTTCCACCTGGTTCTGCACTCTGGGGCCACTTAAAGACAGATAGCTATCAATAAATCTTAGTCTTAGTCTTTTTTTCCACAGGCTAAACATCCCTAATTCATTCAATCACCCTGGCCTCCCTCATCCAGATGCTCTCCAGCTTATCAATGTCCCTCCTAAAATATGTTAGCAAGAACTGGACACAAACGCCTGGATGGGCCTTGGAGCTGTGCGTCTTAATGTCGCTCATGAGTCTATTATGAGCGTATCTGATTGCTGTTATCACTCTGTAAGTTCTTGCTGGGCTTCAGTCCCCTAAAACCCACAGACTTTTTTCACACCCTAAACACTCTTGCATCTTGTAGTTGTGAAGTCAATTTCCTGAACCCAAAGGCAGGACTTCACATTTATCCCTATTAAATGTCACTTTATTACATTCCAGTAAATGTTCTTGCCAGTGAAGCTCTTCTGCATCTTGATTATCTGAAACAATGTGTGTTAGCCAAGCCTCCCAGCTCTGTCATCTGCAAACTTGATAAATATACCATTTATGCCCTCATCCAAGGCCCTGAGAGAACAACAGACAAGGCCAAACATGGCTAGATGGGCTCTCCCTCCCCCAGAGACTTCCTTCCAAGCTGACAATGATCCCTTAATAACTACTCTCTGCATCTCAACATTTAATGAGTTCCAAATTCATCTAATGATCCTGTCTCACACACATAACTCTACATCTTTTCTATAAGAACAGCAGACACTATTTTACCAAACACTTTACTTGATAAACTCAACCCATAACATTCTCCTGATCTATCAGTTTAGTATCCTGTCAAAAAAGAAAATAAACTCAGTTTGGTATGGCCTGTGGGATTCTGAGGAAGCTACATGGCTCTTGGATCACCACTTCCTTATCAAGATTTTCATTAACCACATTTTTAATAATACATTCTAGAATTTTTCCAAGAATCAATGCCAAACTCACTGGTCTATAGTTTGTCTGCACCATCCTCTTCCCACTGCAAAAATCTGGACATTTGTCCTTCCCCAGTTCTATGCTTCCTTTCTCATACCTTCCCCTCCCCCAACATTCTGAGCAGAAGACTTGGCCTCTGAGGAAACTGAGGCCATTTGACTTAATTTGTACTTAAGAGTTTTCTTTCTCCTATCCAATTCATCCCCAAATCCCTTAATTTCACTCTTTCTACTTTCTCCTCGTCTGTGACAATGAAGTGGCTTTTCTTGCCAAATCCAACCCCTTTAACATGTGCCCTTGATCTCATCCTCTCCTGTCTTCTCCAGCTTACTGACCCCTCAATCATCTCCCCTTTCTCTCTAATCTTCAATCTATAGCTAGTGGTTCCTTCTCTACTGCCTTCAAACATGCCCAAATCTCCCCACCTTAGAAAACAAAAACTTCAATAAACTCAACCATTCTCCCCAGCTACTGTCCTATCTCTTCTCCCTTTTCCTACAAACTCCTAGAAAAAGCTGTCTACTTTCATTGCCTTCACTTCCTCTCTTCTCGCTTCTTTGCAATATGGTTTTTGACCCCATTCATCACTCAGCTGAAATTACCCTCTCCAAAGTTACCCATGATTTCAATGGCTTCTCACCCCTCATCCTTCTTGATCTCTCTGCTGCATTTGACACTGCTGATCAGCCCCTGTTCCTGGAGAGTTTCTCCTTGTTCTCCCATTTGTCTGACCACGGATTTTTTTCTAAGCCTCCTTCTCTGTTTCAACATTCATACCATTCCCCAAACTGAGGGTGTTCTTCAAGCCTTTTTGTCCTGAGCTCTCTTCTCTCTCTCTGAGTGAAGTCATCAGCTCCCCTGAGTTTAATTATCACCTTTAAGCAGAAGATTCACAGATCTATATATCCAATCCCTTATCCCAGTCCCTCCCCTGAACTATAATCTCAAATCAGCAACTGCGAATTGGACATTTCAGACTGAAGACCTCAAAATTCAAAATATACAAACAGAATTCATCATCTTTCCCTATTTCTACAGAAAGCATCAACACTCTGCCAAGCTCCCAGGTTTGTAACCTCAGCAATTACCTTTGACCCTTGACTTTCCTTTACATTACTTATCAAATCAGTTGCCAAATCTACTTTCCCAACATCTCCACACCCACACAAGCACCATCTTAGTTCAGGACCTCATCACTCAACCAGACCATGGTAACAGGCTCAAGTCTATCACCACTTCAGTCTACTCCCCAACAGCTACCAAAGACATTTTCTTTAAGCAAAACTTTACTTTATTCCCCTACTTAATAAATTCCAGCGGCTACTATTGCCTCTAGAATCAAATATAAATTCTTTGGCTTTTAAACCCTTCTTCACAACCTAACCCTAACCCATCTGTGCAGCCTCATCACAACCCCCTTCCCACACTCTACCATCCAGAAGACCACTGGCCGCCTGTTTCTCACAGACAGCACTCCTTCCTCCCGTCTCTCTGCCTTTTCATCTTCCATGCCTGAAATGTATTCCCTCCTCCCTTCCACCAGACACACTTTGCTTTCCTGCAAGACACAGCGGGAACATCACCTTCTTCATGAAACCTTCTCTAAGCCACGCCCCTCGAGTGTTCGTGCCCTCCCTGACTCCCTTGTGTTGCTTCTGTGCATGCTCAGACATATGTCTACATGTTGTCTGTGCCATGATGCAATGGAAGCTCCTTTGAATTGGTAGCTTCCAGCATCTTGAAGCACCGAGGACGTGCTCCATCAATACTGTGGCAGCTATCTTCTTATTTAGGCTAATTATCCACTAGTGGATAATTCAGACTTCTTTCTTGTCCTTTCCAGTCCAAAGGAGATTTTGCCTGGCAGAGAAAATAGCTCAGATAAGAGCCAAGCGGCTTGGCTTTCTCTTGATGGTCAGTATCACCATTCCACCCACACTCCCCCAAGTTCCTTCCCTTCTTTGATCTCACTTTTCCCAATATAGCCTTTAAAAACCCATCTTTCTCTCATTAAGTCTTTACCTTTCCTCAGAGGCCTCAGTTCATTCTGAGCTTTAGCTCTACTGACACCATTTTTACAGAACTCTGCTGTGTTTACATTCATCCTGTTATTAGACCATACCTATTACTCTTGCTTCTGTTTTCTATATTTATCTTCTGAAAACCCAAGTTGGGTGGTGTGTTCTCTGTGTATCTACTTTTGTTCTCTTCAAGCAACTACCTTTTTACCTCTTTATCCAAACTGTTTCCCTTTGTGTCTTCAGAATTACATTCTTGAGAGTCTCCCATCCCTCCTGGGCTGACTTCCAGAATTTTATTTTAGTTCATGGAATGCTAGTTTTCCTTCCTCTAAACCCTTTGAAATCTGCTTTCTGAAGATCGAGGAAGCATGTCAGATGATGCCCAACCTTCTTCCCCTTCTCAGTCACAAACTCTACGAGGCAGTGATTCCCCTGCCCCATTCCAAGAGTCGCATCATTTCCACTTCAGGAACCAGTTTCTTCCTTGTAATTGAGAAGTAGAGCCAGAAGAGATTTTTTTCCTCTTTCTTGATTCCTCCACTTCTTGAAGCATGGAAATATCATTAAGGTAAGGCAAGAAGTTATTGACTGCTCTGCCTTAGGCAGGATTCCTGCTGAAAGCTAGACAGATGACTCTCCCCTCCATCACTATCACTGCCCTTACCATTTCCTGCTTACGTTCCAGGATGGTGATAATGTTTCCTCAACATGCCCATGCCATCTACAGTGTATTCCCATGCCAATATCCTCTGGTTCCTGGATTGCTACTCAGGAGAATGCCTTCTTAATATACGATGCTAGGACATCACAATTTTACCTAGCTTGTTTTTCAGTTACGGGTCAAGACTCAATGAGAACCAGAAGGTCAAGTTTGTCTTCTTAGAACCTTTAGTTTAATTTTGCTAGTTGCTCATATTTTATGTATCTGTGTCTGTCACCTGAAGCTGTGGCATTTACTACTGGCTCCTCTCTTGGATTTTGTCAACTGTGGGCTGTAGGGTATACCAAACTGCTATTTCTTTTCCTACAATATAGGTACTCTCTATGGTCTCTAGTTTGAATATATGCCAGCGATTTTTTCCCCCTTCTTCCATTATTTTTAAAGTCCTTCTAATTAGAATTGTATGACACAAGGCAAATACATTCTTACCCACTTTTGTTAGGTGTACTCCATCCCTGTCCAGAGGTCTATTGTTCCTCTATTTTAGGCCTGAGCTTAAAATAGAGAAATCAAAATCCCATTCTCAAGCATCATTTTCTTAGCCAGCTGTTCTTCTCTCCTGCACCCCTCGCCTTCACAAGGTAGCAGTGATAAAAATACCACCTGGGTCCTTTAGGTCTCAAGTTTCTATCCTGACACTTTATAATCTTTGGCAAAACTTTATAGACTCCTTTTGGCAATATTATTTGTATACATATGAGTCACCAGAAGTAGATATTAGTCATATGTTTTGACAAGCCATGGAAGGTTCTCAGTTATGTACTTAATCCATGTGCTGCCAAGAAAATAACAGACCTCTCTATGACTTATCAAACTGACTCTGAGCAAGGAGGCGCCAGTCACCCCTCCTGTCTGCCTCTAACCCTTACTGGATGCTCTCTCATCTGACAGCCCCACAAGTGGACGAGCAGCTGCTTCCTCCAGAAAGCAAGCTCTTCCAATTCTTCTTCAAGAGTCTCAAATTTGTTATTTATTCCAACCGTACAAGAATCCGTCTTCCCTTCCCTTTTCTGTGTGACATTTTTCTACTTTCCAATATCCTGACACAGGGCTGATTTCCCCTCTACCCCCTGAGACCCTTGTTTTTTACCTTTCTCCTATCAAAGACCTGCTTCAGTTCTTTTGGAGGGGGGCACTGGGGACTTTGGTGGAGGATCCAGAGGTCACTGAGGGAGGTCTCAGGGATGTAGAAGGGCACAAGGGACACTGAAATGTATTCAGGGACATTAGGAAAAGTTTAAGGATTTGGGAGGGCATCGGGAAGGTTTGT
Source organism: Petaurus breviceps papuanus (assembly GCF_028583685.1). Lineage (NCBI taxonomy): Eukaryota > Metazoa > Chordata > Mammalia > Diprotodontia > Petauridae > Petaurus > Petaurus breviceps. The sequence goes on along the minus strand of NW_027185896.1, from coordinate 11,241,272 downwards.
ATGACTGAGGCCATGAGATATTTGGATTTTTAAAATTGGAATTATTTTGAAGGATATTGTAGGAGGTTTCTTGCATTGCTGGGGAACAAAGGAAAGGTTTACAAGTGTTGGGGTACAGTGAATCCTGAGGGATTTTAAGGGTGTTGAGGGACACAGAAGACAATGAGAAAATTAACGAGTGTAGAGGAATATTAAGTTCAGTGAGGGAGGCTTGAAGAATGTTGGGGAACACATGATACATAAAGGAAAGGAAGAGTTTTCTGGAGTGTTAGGGGCATATGGGACTTTGGGGAAGGTTTCCTAGACCACTGGCAGGTGCCAAATGCTTGGAGTATCTGGGCAGAATCTGGGGCTTCTAGGAAATATGGGGCCTGTGGGAGAGGAATGGGAGCCCCTGGGATCTCACCTCCTGTGTCTGAACATCTAGGCCCCTCAGCGACTGCTTTGTTTTCCGAAGCTCTCTCTCAGCTCTCCCTAAGATGTTCTGGGCCTCAGCTAGAGCTCCCTGGGTCTTCCCAACCTCGTCCTGGGTTCTGTCTGCATCCTCCCTGTGGGCACAGGGAAGGTCAGCTGGCCCTGGACCCAACCCAGAGTGCTCAATGGTCTCAGGGAGGGCCTTGTCAACAGTGCATGATGCATGACACATAATGGACGGTTCGCTGGATTTCAAATCCCATGATAAATGGGAGCATCTCTGCCATGCTGTCAGTGACCTTAGACAAGCCTCATTGTCCTCCTCTGCTTCAGGAGGGGTCTGGATCAGGTAAATATGCCTTCAGGTGCTCTGCTCTATGTGAGCAAAGCAAGATTCCTCCTCCCTGGTCAAAGGAGAATGGGTCCTAGAATCCTAAAACACAGGTTCAAGTCCCCACTCAGGTATTACCTCCTGTTTGGCAGGTAACGCCCCGCACAATCTTGTTCTTTTCTCTCACTACCTTGGGTGACGGCCACAGTCCAGTGACTAGACACCTTTTCACTGGCTGGCTGTCTCCCATACCTGGGAGCTTCTCCTTCTTTCCTTCTGCCCAAGCTCAGATCCCACTCTACCCTCCTGAGAGCCTTCCCAGGGTCCCCTCTCCTCCTGCCAGCCCTCACCCTGCAGCTTCTCTTCTGAGATTACCTTCCCTTGCTCCTTCTGTCTTGAACAGACACTGTTATTTGCATGCTGTCTCCCCTGTTAGAGTGGGAGCTCCCTGAGGGCAGGCACCATGGTCTTGCTTTTCTCTGTATTGCCAACACTTACTTATTTAGCAAGGTGCTGGACACCCAGTACACATTTTTAAAATGCTCATTGACTGAATGCTAGCCCTACCACTAGCTCACTGGACAAGGACTTGGACAAGTCCTTTAACCATGCCCAGTTTCAGATTCAGTTCCTGTCCAGCTGCACATTCCACATTCCAGGAAGCCCCAGCTTCTCACCTGGCCCACTGTGCTTGCTGAAGGAGACCCTGGGCTGAAGGCAGAGCCCAGTCCATACTGTCTGGGAGCTGGAGGGCATCTTGGATCTCCTCCAGCAGCTGTTCCACTGCTCTCTGGCCCCCCTGGGGCAGAGGGATTTTCAGGACCCTCTGGGCCACCAGCTCCACACTCTCAGGATCTGCTCCTTCATCTGGAGTGAAGGGAAGACAAGGACTGATATTATACTATGGACATGGATTCTGATTCTTAAACTTGATTGGGAGGGGAGGAAAGGAGGAAAGAGAGAAGAAAGGAGCACGCATTTTTAAATACCCACTACGTGCCAAGCACTGTATGCTAAGCATTTTACAAATATTATTTCATTTGATCCTCACAATGACCCTTAGGTGGGTGTTATTATTATCTCCATTTTACAGTTGAGGAAACTGAGGCAAACAGAGGTAAAGTGACTTGCCAAGTGTCTCAGTTAGTAAGTATCTGATGCTGGATTTGAACTCAGGTCTTCTTGACTCCAGGCCCAGTGCCCTGGGCACTAGCTTCCTCTAAGTTGGCTAGGGAAATAAGATTAGCAAAAGTTCCCATTTCTGGGAGGTGACCAGGTAGCACAGCGAGTAAGAGCACTGGCCCCAGAGTTGGGATGACCTGGGATTGAATCCGGGCTCAGACACATAGTACCACACCCAGAAATAACTGGCTGTGTAACCATGAGCAAGTTACTTAACCCCAATTGCTTAAAAAAAAAGTTCCCATTTCTATAGTACTCTAAGATTTACAAAACATTTTTCTCAGAATAAAGATCTCTAAGGCCTTTCTAGATCTAAACCCTATGACCTAACCCTGAGAGTGGGCAGCATATTACAATACCCACTATAATAATATAATACCCAGATGAGAAAACTGAAACTCAAGAGAAGGAAATCAACTTATTTGAGGTCAATGACTACTAAGTATTGAAGACAGGATTCAAATCCAGATCATCTGAACCCAACTAGTGTTTTTTTAAGTTCAGATCTCCCAGGCCTGACCCTAAATTCTGCTTTATCTGGGTGAGGGAAGTCAATATTCCATGGAGACAAAGAGAGACCCCCCGCCACCACTACCACCCTTCAATTGTGACCCTAGCACAAACTCTAACTTGCTGGTAGCTCTTGATATGACCTTGACTTACCAACCTTACTCTTGACCTAAACTCTGCCTAAACCCTGATCATGAGAGGTTCTGCTGAGCCCCTGAGCTCAGAACTCTTCATACCCTGTTAGAGTGTCTGACTGGAGGGGAGGAGGATCATTATCTTATTACCCTCGACCTTGGCCTTACTTGTAAGGAAGGCCCGGATCCTCTGGATGGTGGCCAAGATGGGAGCAGGTCCAGCCCCACGCCATGTGGTTTGAGCTCGGCTCAGTGTCTCCTCAGCCTGTGAGTGGGCAGCCCCTGCTGTGGTCCCAACCCGTTGTAGCTGGGGGAGTGGAGTGAATTAGTGGGCCTGGTCCTTCTTAACTGTCTTGGCCCTACCCTCATCTCCCCGCAAAATCTCACCCCATGTGCCCATCTTCCCCAGGTTTCTAATTCTAGTCCCTCTGCCCCCCACTCCCCCCAGTGTGGTTCCTTCTTACCCTTCGATGTAGCCGCCCCAGTCTGGTACCTGTAGCACTCAAAGCACGGGATGTGTTTTGGGCAGTCCCCAGTGCCCACAGGGAAGTGGGCAGTGCTCCAGAACAAGAGACTGACCCACAGGGGGAGAGAGCGCAGGCCCTCCCTACACCCCATGGCCCCCCACAGACCTGTAGACACAAACAATGGGCCAGAGTGGTGTCTCTGGAAACTCGAGAGATAACAAAGACTCCTGACCCCACAGTCACAGAAATACAGAGTCCAGAATGAGCAGACTGGAAGGAGCTGGAAAGACTATCTAGTTTAACTTAGTTATTTTATAGAGAAGGAAACTAAGGCCATGAGAGGTAGGAGAGGAAAACTCACCCAAACTCACAGACGTGGGAAGGAAGAGACTCTAAATCCAGGCTCTTCCAAACCATAAACCCTGTCTGGGATATCTGAATCCCACCAGAGATCTCCTTATACTAGAGATCTTTCCTAGGGTCACAATCCCCCACCCCAAACTTAGAATATACTCATCATTCCTGTCCCAAAGGCTCTAACCTTGAGCTGGGCTAGGCTAGGGCTCAGGGCCCAGGAGGCATTCGCAAGTCCCTGAAGCTGCTCCCCCCAGGAAGCTGCCCTGAAGGGGGACTTCATCTCTTGCAGCAGCCCCTCTGTTCTGCGTCTGACATTGCGGGATTGGCTCAGGGTACTCTCTGTATCTGTCAGGGCAGTTGTGACTCTGACACCAAACTCAGCCTCCTGGGAGATCAGAGCAGCCCTGGAGACCAGGGAAGCAGCATCTGGGGGAAACAGGTCAGCACATAAAGACCAGCCTCCTTCCCAACAGCCCCCCAGAAGCATCACCAGCACCCCTTTGGGCCATACCCTGGGCTCCTCCTGGGACCTCCTTGAGCTGGGTGGTCAAGTGGCTGAGATGTTCTACTTCTTGCATCAGCTGGCCCATGCGGGAGTGCTGAGCTCCAGCCCAAGGACCACTCACACCCACATTCTGCTCCACCCCTCGAAGTGCACGGCCCAGCACTGACACTTCCCTCCTATAAAGAAGATGTGGAAACATTTGGGGATGAAGACCAGGCCTCTACTCCAACTTCCCATCAGAAGCTGACCTCTGACTTCAGGAAATGGCCTCTAAAGCCTGCTCTCTGATTCCCCAGTTCCTTTGAGACCCTATGATCTCACCCACCCACCCTTCTCCAAGCCCCTGGGGCTCCTTGGTCTTGCCTGAGTCCATCCCGCTGTTGCATGAGCTGCTGCAAGGGCCCACCTAGGGGCCGGGTGGACACCAGGACTCTCTGGATCTGCCCCAGGGCTGCCTCCAGGGCCAGCAGCCGCGCCCCATTGCCCTGGTCAGTAGCCACTTCACTCAGAGCATCCCTCCCCTGAGCCAATGTGGCCAGCTTCTGCTGGAGGGCATCCAGTTGTCCATCCCATTGAGAGAAGCAGGTTGGGCAGGGACGGCATTGGGGGAAACTGCCCTGGGAACCCCGGGCACAGGCCTTGCACTGAGGGCCTGAGATGCCATCGAGACACAAGCAAGCCCCTGTCCTAGGATGGCAACGCTGAGAGACTGAGCCCTGAGGGTCACAGGCACAGGCTGGGGAAAAACAAAGAAGCTTGGGATCAGCACAGGGAACTGATTTCCCTGATCCCTAAATCCACCCAACACCTCCCACACACACTTTGTTTTCTTAGGACTATAGGATGGAAAGCATCTTAGAGATCCAGCTAGTCCAACCCTTTTGTTTTACAGATGAGGTAAAAATCTCAAAAGGGAAATGAGTTGTCTAAGGTCATGCAACTAGTAAATAGAAGGAAAGGGATTCAAACCCAGGTCTTTTAACAGCTGAACCCAGACTCTTTCCACTATTACCTAGCTGCCTCTACAACATCCTCCTCACCCGCAGCCCACCCTGTCTAGGCACTCTACTCTTCACCTTTGCACTCCTTCTCTGGGTCCCCCCAGTACCCTTCTTGGCACTGAGAGCAGGTACGTCCCCCAAATCCTTCCCGGCATGGGCACTGACCAGTGACCTGTGGGGATATGAGACCAGGATGGGACTTCCTTCACTGGGGGCTCTTGGAAGGACAAAGACATAGTCCACATACACAGAAGTTCTCAGTCAGTCTTTCTATTGCTCTCTGTAACTCCCTTCTCTTGGACAATGCTGGTTCTTCCCCAGTCTACCCTTCTACCCCGAAATTAACTCATCCCCACCTATCCATCTCCTCCAGGACCTCAGCCCATCGTTCATCCCCTCAGTCACTCTCATGCACCTTCAATCTTTCCCTTGCTACTGGCTCCTTCATCTCTGCCTCGATCCTAAACCAGCCTTTGCTTGGTTCAAATCCTGGCTCTGATACAAACCATGTAAATCACTTCCCCTGTCTGGGTCTCACGGCCCTTCTCTGTAAAATCAGAAGGTTATATGACTGCAAAGGCCCTTTACTGACCTACACCCTGTAAGCCTATGATCACAGCATCCCAGAATTTGAGAGATGAAAATAACCTCAGCAGCCATTCATACCCCTCAAAGAATCCTCACTATGATTTGATGGATGTTATTCTATCTATGGCATGTTACATATTTCACGTGCCTATGTAACACACATAATCTAAATATCCATTTATACAGTGATCACTATGTACAAAGCACAGTACTAAGAACTTTACAATCACTATCTCATTTGATCCTTACAACAACCCCCCGGAGGCAGGGGCTGCTATTTTCATCCATCCCCATTTAACAGAAGAGGAAACTGAGGTCACCAGGGCTTAAGTGACTTGCCCAGAGTGATACAGCTAGGAAGCCTCTGAGGCTGTACTTGGATTTGGGTCCTCCCAACTCCAGGCTGTTGCTCTGTACAATATGGCACCACCTAGTGGACTCAACACACATAGCATGTTGAAGACTGCCCCGAGGCAGCCCATTCCACTTTGGGATAGTTTTAATTGTAAAGAATTTTTACTTTCCAAAAGGCTCATGATGGAAATGCCATCCACACCCAGAGAAAGAACTATGGAGTCTGAAGGCAGATCGAAGCATTCTATCTTCTCACTTTTTCTTTCTTGTGGTTTTTCCCTTTGATTCTGATTCTTCTTTCACAACATGACTAATGTGGAAACATGTTCAATATGATTGTACATGTAAAGCCTATCCACGCTCTCTTGGGGAGGGGGAGGAGAGGGAAGGGAAAAAATTTGTAACTCAAAATCTTATAAAAGTGAACACTGACAACTATAAATAAATTAATTCAGGGGAAAAAAAAAGAATTTCTTCCTGACATCAAGCTAAATGTCTCTCTGGAACTTGTC
>NW_027185896.1:11217881-11234817 GCF_028583685.1 Petaurus breviceps papuanus | reverse complement strand
GTTGCTACTGGACCAGCTGCCCTCTGAGGCTAAACTAAGACAGTTAACCTGTCCTCTCCCAGGGGAGCCTTTCAGAATCTTGCAGATGGACATCCCAGACACTGTGAGTGTGATTCAGGCCCAAGGACCTGCTTGTGCTCTACCCTAATGAAGCCCACGTGAATGAATGCATGGGCCCATCCTCCCTTTGTGAGAGGTTCTGGGTTTGAAGTCATGGACCTAGCTGTGCACTCTGGCCCTTCCACAGGCCAGCTGGGTGACCCTGGACCTGTCAGGACACTGATCTGGGCTTCAATATTCCTCAGTGGTAAAATGAAGGCAGATTACACTAGATTGTCTTCAAAGTCTAACTTTTTACAAAAAAAGGGGATAATACTTTTTTTTTTGCACAGTTCACCATAGAGCTCAGTGTAAGTTCCTTGAGGATAGGAAGGACCTGAGACTATCAATTACAACCTCTTTATCTTACAGAAGAGGAAATTGAGGCCCAGAAAGGGGGAGTAGCTTGGTTATATATTAGTATTAACCGGCCCCAGATCCAGGGTTGGTCCCCCGATCCTCTGACTCTGGAGGCAGGGCTCACCTCACTGCACCACACTAACCTGGAAGCAACTTGTCTTTGGTCCCCACAGCTGCTGGTGCCAGAGCCAACACTCTACCCCAGCGTTGCTATTCTACTGGAGTACTCCACGGCCCCACCAAAGATCTTACACACGGAGAGTTCAAGCATTACTATTTTTTTTAGAGATGAAAAAGCTAAGGCCTAAGGTCAAGTCAACAAGTTTTTTTTGAAGGGCCTACTGTGTGCTGCTGTGCTAGGTAAGCGCTGGGTCACAGGGTGACTAAGCCCCTAGCCTTCTGACTTCTGGGAGTCCATTCCTTCTTTTCACTATACTGCACTGACAGGCATCCAGAATGTCTTGCTGACTGTAATTCTGGGATACTGGTCCAAACTAGGATACTGGTTCCAGCATTTGAGGCATTCAGTGATCTCACCCTGACTTATCAAGCCACCCTCCTGCCTGCCTCCTCCTCTACCCCTGTCAGCCCAGGATTCTCACTGCATGTCCCCAGGCACACCTGCTCATTCCAACACACACACACACACGGCTGAATGCAGACATATACAGCGGGACACACAAGAATGAACCCACACAATCATACCTACATATATGCAGGTGAGCATTCAAACACATCCACAGATACCCAACTGTCATCCCCCAGGCAGCCACACATTAACATCCACTCAAGCATATGTGCACAAGCATTAACGAGCCTGAAATGCTCCCTTACCAGATGACAGGTTAGCTGCACCGAGTGCTGGGTGTGACAAGCACAGGGCTCACAGCCCCGAGGCCCTCCCAGGTTCCAGAACTGGGGGGCGCAGCGGTCACAGAGCCTCCCGAGGACATGTGGGCGGCAGGGGCAGTGCCCACTGAGCCTATCACAGAAGCAGATGCCATTTTCAGGCAGGCACCGGTCAGGCACTGTGCCCTGTGGGTCACAGCTGCAACCTAGTGGGTAAGTAGAGATGAGAAATGTTAAAGCTCAAAGGAGGAGCTTGGCCTTAGCTGATAAAGGCTGGAGTTGGGGCAGGGACAGACGGTACAAGCAAGGCAGGCAAGGGTGGGGCTGGGGATCCACCATCTCTTTCTCTCTTTCTCTCTCTCTCTCTCTCTCTCTCTCTCTGAGTCTCCCTCCATTCAGTCCCACTCACGCCGGCAGCCTCGTGGCCGAAGGGCATTGCCATGGTAGCCAGGCTGGCAGTGTGAACAGTGTGGCCCATGGGTGTGGTGCAGACAGCGCTGGCAGTGACCACTGTGGAGGTCACAGGCCATAGGGTCACTAGGGTCAATGTTGTTGTTGCACTGGCAGGGTCTACATGGTGCTCCCCCCACTATTCCCTCTGGCCAGGGGCGCCCAAAGTAGCCAGCAGAGCAGCGGTCACAGCGAGGACCTGCAGAGGATGAGAGAAACCATTTCATTAAATCCTATACAGAGCCCTAGGCCCAGGGCACAAGACTGAGCTCTGACACCGGCTGTGTGGCTATGGGCATCCTGATGCTGAGACCAGTAAGATGGGATACCAGTCCATGTACTCCTCCCCTCACAGCAATCCCGGGGTGTGGGAGGGGGGCGGGGCAGGAAAGTGACCAAAGGATACAAGTAAACAAATCTCAAGGGAAGAATTATAAACTATTAATTCTATTAGTCTGTGAATAGGGAAGTTGGCTCCAAATAACTAATAAAAAGAAAAATGAAAATTAAAACTCTAAGGTTCCCTCCTTACACCTAGCAAAATGACAAAGATGGAAACAATCCACGCTGGAGGAACTGTGGGAAGATAGGTATACTGATACACTGTTGGTGGAACTACAAGATGGTCTAATCATGTTGGAAAACAAGCTATAACTATGTGAAAAATCTCTAACCCTGTGATTCCATTCATTACAAAGCGTATGTGCCAGTGAGGAGAACGATGAAAAGTCCCCCAAGTACACAAATATTAAAAGCAGCAGCACTTCTGTGATATCAAAGAATTAGAAACAAAGTGGGCTCCCACTAAGACAGGGATGGTCAGATAAACTTTTGTATGTGAACATAATGGAATATTCTCTCACCATGAAAAACAAATATGGGGAATTTAAAAATAAGGAAAGACTTATACGAAGCTGTTGCTTAGAAAGGTCAGCAGAACCAGGAAAGCAGTAAGAATCACAATTAAAACAACATAAATGAAAAGAAAAAGGGGACAAAGCTTGAACACACTGTACAGTTAAAGTCCCAAAAAGAACTTCTTATCTTTCCTATTGCGAGAAGACGGGGGCCAGATGCACGGAGTGCAATGCCGTATGTGCTCCCAGGGGCGGGGATTCTGTTTAACTGGCCTTTTTTCCTTTGTCACAAGGGAAAGCTCACTGCGGAAGGAGGAGAGAGAAGAGGGTGCATCTAGAAATGACTGGGATGTAAGATCAAAATATGTCAGTGAAACTTAAAAGAACTCAATGAGTATTTTAAAAAAAAAACCTAAAGTGCTATACAAATATAGTTTATTACTGTTGCTCCAGATATGTGATTGGGTCACCTCCCTTTTTCTGGGCCTCAGTTTACTCATCTGTAAAATAAGGGGCCCGAACTAGTTGACCTCTCAGGCCTTTTGCCAGAACTCTGCATTGGTAATCTTCAACCACTTCCTATTCCAAGCTGGGAAGAATAATAGAACCCTTGTGCTCCCTAACTCATATAGGATTATGGTTAAAAGGACAGGTCTTTGCACAAGTTAAAGATCTAGGACATTGCTATTATTCCTATCAGCATCACCCATCATCATCAACATTACCATCAAAACAGTGGCAAGAAATCACCAAAGAGAAGACAGCTGGTTTCCTATACTCTCTCAGTTTTGTCCTTGTGAAGGTGTTCAGGCCTTAGATGAGGGGCATGAGGGGCAGATGGTCCATGGTCCATGGACCATGGGAATCAGCACAGCACAGTGGGAAAAGCCCAGCTCTGACATCAGGAGACCTGCCACTTAGTAGCTGCGTGGCCTGGGGCAAGTCATTTTTTCTCTAATCCTCATTTTCCCCATCAATAAAATGGAGAGAATCATACCTGGACTACTTCTCTTACAGGCTGCTGTGGGGAAAGTGCTTTGTAAACCTTAATGTTGCCATTGAAATAGGAGTTAGTATTATGGGAAGGGGGGGAGGCAGCTTAGAAGATTGGACCCTGGTTCTCTAGCCTTAATGCCCACTATTACCACTTACCTGCATAACCAGGGGCACAGAGACACAGGATTCGTTCACTCCCACCATCTGCCTGACACGAGGTCCCATGGTAATTCCCAGAGCCCGGGAACCCAGGGCAGGGACAAGGCCGGCACTGCTGTCCTGACCCCAGGACAGGGTCTCCATAATAACCATCCTGGCACCTATGGGAGAAGTGCAGTGCTAAAACTAGGTTGGGTGCCACCTACCTCCACCACCCCAACATTGCCCAGCAAGCCCTAAAGGTTTCCTAGGGATAGGAGCCGTATCTCCTTTCTTAGGTAGGACTTAAAGAATAGGCTTCACTCACCTTTCACAGTGACGCCCAGTGGTGGCATCTCCACAGGCCTGGCATACACCTGTGTATAAGTGGCACTGATCTGCATGCCCATTACACTCACAGGGCTGGCACTGAGGGAAGCCCCATTGGCCAGGCAGGCACTGGTCACACCTTCGTCCCGTGATACCTGGCTGGCACGGGCACTGTCCACTTAAAGGATCACAGGCCAAACTGGTGGACCCCTCAGGGGAGCAATGACACTCTAGGGGAAGCAGTGAGGGGTCAGGTTGTGCAGGGGTGGGAGGGAAATCTGCCCCAACCCCATCTCCATGCCCACCCAGTGCTTAGCCCAGTGTCTGTCTCAGTCCTCACCACTGCAGCCTGCCGGGCCAAAGCCATATGTCTGGGGCTCACACCGGTCACAGCGCCGGCCAATGACATGGGGTCGACATGGGCACTGGCCACCCACACGGGCACACTCAGAGCTCAGAGAGCCCTGTGGGTCACACTCACAGGCTAGAGGTGGGAGAGAAATGTTTGGGTGAGGCAGGCTGAACTCAACCCTAGGTGCCTGACTCCCAAACACCTTTAGGACTAAGCCCTCATAAAAGATACTTCCGTTTATTACCCCGGCCAGCTTTCCATTCCCACATCATTCTTTGGTCATGCCTCCAACCCTCCGATTTCTCTTACCCTACTCCCCCTACATACACATCCACTTTCAAAGTCAGATCCTCTTTCCACCCCAGTGGTCCTTTTAGGTAGTACCCAGCCAATTCCTGAGTCATTGCAAGACAGGGAGGTGGCTCAGTGGGCAGAGGGCTGGAGTTGGAACTGGGAAGTTCTGACTTCAAATCCTGTTCCAGACACTTCTTAGCTGTTTAACCCTGGGCAAGTCACTTAACCTACCTCTCTGCCTCAGTTTCCTCATCTAAAAATGAGGCTATGGGGCGGCTAGGTGGTGCAGTGAATAGAGCACTGGCCCTAGAATCAGGAGGACCTGAGTTCAAATTCTGCCTCAGACACCTAACACAAAAAACTAGCCATGTGACCTTGGGCTAGTCACTTAACCCCAATTGCCCTACCTTCCCCCCTCCAAAAAACAAAAGTAAAAATGAGGCTAAAACTAGAACCAAATGAAATAGCACATGTAAAGTGCTTCGCTAAAAATAAACCACAATATAATTCCTTAGTCACTCTCACTTCCTTTATTGACTCCACTGTTATTTCTCCAGCCCCATGAGCCACCCTAGTCTTGCTCACTCTTTTACCTAACATCTCCTAGTCTCGGTCACTCAGAATCACTCACCCAGGCCACCACCATAGAGTAGAGCAGAGATGCTGCAGACCAAGCGGCCACAGGATTCTGATGGGGGCCCCAGGGGGGGTGTTCTTGCAGCTTCAAGACACTGAGCATGACTGAGTTCTCTCAGGCGCCCCAATGCCCCAAGGTCCCCCCTTCTTAGGCCTGGAAGCTCCTCCACTCGAGGCAGAAGTACCAGCTGTAGAGAAAGGGGGATAATCAGGGACAGGCTAGTCTGTGGGGAATGGTATCTATCCACAGGAACTGGGCAACTGACCAGACCCAGATTCCAGTATTCCAGATTCAAGACTGTGAACCTCTCTGAAAAATGAGAGAGACTGGGAGACCTCAGGGGGGTCACAGGAAATCTGAGAATCCCAAGGGACTTTGGAAGGCATACTAGCCCTCAGCATTCGCATTTCCTTTCTTGACTCATCCACTCCCATGGTTTCTATTCTTCCTTCTATGCAGATGACTCCCACATCTCTCTCCAGACCTGGACTCTACATTCTGGCCAAACTGTACCAATCACTCTTCTTCAATTTAATTCTCCCTTCTTGTCTCCATGAATTCACACATTCCTAGAATAGCTGCCCTCCTCATTCTGGCTCTTTCTTCCCTTGATTCCTTAATGCCCTCAATTTAAAGGGATCTCTCCCTCATCCAGTTTTGTTAAAAGTATTTTGTCTGGATCTTGTTTTTGTCCATTTTACATTCTCCCTTGCATTATATTTATTTGAGTATATGCTGAATCTCCCCAGTATACTATATTTTCCTTGAAGCAAGAAATAGTCTCTCTTCTTACTCCTTGTATCCTGAGTGCCAAGCAGAAAGCCTTGTATGCAGCAGGTGCTTGGTAAGGTAAGAATTAAACTGAACCACCACCTGGATGTATCCTTATTTGTTCAAAAATGAACTGATTACCTTCTACTCCAAACCTGATCCTCCTCCCGTCCTCCCTACTTCAGCTGAGAGCACCATCTTTCTCTTCATGATCTAGGTTCAAAACCTTAGGATCACTGCTGGCTCCTCATTCTTCATCATCCCTACATCCAATCAGTTTTTATTAAGTCTTGTCGTTTAGGTATTTTTCACTGGCAGACCATCTTTCTTGTGACTCAAGGGCTCTCTCTCTCTCTCTTCCTTTGCAGAGACTACAGGGGACCTCAGAAACATGTCATTCCAGGATAGAAACTGACAAGTCCATCTCATCCTGGTTCCCCAGCATGCCACTGCTCCATAGGGATGAAAGGCTGTATGTGGGATTCAGAACCCAGCCCAGCTTTCTGCCAGGAAGGCCCAACTAAAAAGTTCAGCCCTAACACACTGAGTCCTCTCCTCTGACTCACTCTCCTCTCATTCCCCCTTTCTCTGTCTCCCATCCATAGACTCATTTTTCCTATTCCACATCCACAACAAACCAGGGGCTCCCCAAGACTCCATCAGGCCCACCAGACTGACTCCTCACTGCAATTCTCCATTTTGGCCCAATTAGGCTAAAAGTAAGCTTGTTCTAGATGCATTTACCCCCCTTTCCCCACATCCAGGGTCTGTTTTCTCCCATCCACTCCTCAGACACCAACAATAAGGGTATGTCTAGTGTTCCTTCAACAGGCCTGGAGAATGACTGGCAACTATAGCAGGTATCTGCTTCTGCAGAGTAAGGCACACAGAGAAATGTCTGCCTTTTCCCAATCATGCCAGGCCTGAACACTGCTTCAACATACAGGGAAGCTTTCCCCCTTGTCTAGGCCCTCACTGTCTCTCTAGACAACAGCAACAGTCTCCTGTGCAGACTTACCACCTCTTCCTTCTCCATCCTCATGCTTTACACAACCATCAATATAAATATCCTGTGGCATATGGCTGACCATGTCACTGGTCAAGAATGGTTCAGTCCAAACTCCCCAGTCTCGGACCCAAAGCTCTCACACTATCTCTCTTTCTTTTGCCCCATTCTAAGCTTATTTCTGTCTCTGTTCTGAATCCCCTGCCCAGAATGCTACCCTCTTCTCTCCAAATCCTAACTGCCCTTTAAGGCCCAAATGAGAGGCAGCTTGGGTAATACAAAGTGTATGACAGCTGGATGGTTCAGTGGGTAGAGCACTGGGCCTGGGGTCAGGAAGCCCTGAGTTCAAATCCAGCCTCAGACACTCACTAACTGTATGACCTTGGGAAAGTCACTTAACCTCTTTTTGCTTTAATCCTCTGGAGGAGAGAATGGCAAACCATTGCAGTCTCTTTGCCACGAAAACCCCATGGGCACCTAAACAACTGAACAACAGAACAACAAACAAGTCAGAGGACCTAGATGAAAACCCAGCTCCACCACTAAACACCTGTGTCACTCTGGCCAAGCAAATCCACCTCACTGGGCCTCAGCTTTCTCGTTGGACCAGGTGACCTGGGGGTGCCTTCCAGCCCTAGGTCTGTGAGCCAATGGGTCTAAGGACTAAGGGGTCCTTGCCTTGTACCCTGCTCACCCAGGCTTTCCCTCCCGAGTCTGAGCTGTACAGGCTCCTTCATTCATCTATCTGTCATTCATCTTCTGGGGCAGACCTTCTCAAAACAATGAGCTCCCTGAGGGAAGGGCCCAGGCTTCTGCTTTCTCAAGCTCCCTGAATGTGCTGAGCTCAATACTGGGGACAGTGAGGCTCAGGGAAACCTTGGGGGGTGAAGAGATGTGCTGGGGACCCTAACACGTTAGCAGGCAGGGACCCCAAAAGTCTCACTGAGTCTAGCAGGATGGTTCCCCCAGGGAGGCTCCGTGCACTTGTCCCTCGCTGTAGTCTCAAGGTCACCATGTATCTGGTTCCAGGTTCAAAGCAGAAGGGTCTAGATAGAACCACGGCTCTAAAGGGAAAGGGGGTATTAATGCAGGATTGGTGCCTGTGTTCACCCACCCTTCTGGTTTCTTCCACATTTGTACCCCCCCTAATTTTCCAGATCCCCCTTGACTGAACTCATACCTGTGCCTAGAGGGTAGGGCCACCTGATAGAGCTGCTCGGAGGGCAACACATTGGCACAACGGGTGCTGCTGGGCAGGGAGTAGGCACGGACACTGACAACGGCCTCCCAGTCCTCCGGGGCCTGGAAGTATCAAAGGGCCAAGAATGAAAGAGCTTCCCTCCGCAGTTCCCCAGCTCCTCCATAAGCTCACAGTCAAGGGCCCTAACCTGAGCTGCATAACGAAGCACGATATCATACTCCATGGCTTGTGGTACTGGAGGGGCCTGGAACATGAGGCCAGCCTTGTTCTCCACCCTGGCAAATCCAGAGCCTGTCCAAGACGAGGTATGAGGGCCCTTGCCCCAAGGCCAGGGCTCCACAGCAGCCTAAGAATGAGACAGAAATAATACTGTGAGGTCTCAAGGGGAATATCTGGCTCTGCTTCTTCTTTGTCTCCCTACAGAATAGGAGCTTCCTGAGGGCAGAGCCCAGATCTGTTCTTTTCCTATTACCCTGGAAAGTGTCTTTAACACCCCCCATTCCCCCAGTCTCCTTTCATCCCCAGGGCTTTCCCACTGAGCCCTCACCTTGGATGGTGGGTGGCTGTGGCGTCCTCGGCGAGTAACGTGGGGAGGGCAGGGGGTGCCACGCTGGCGCCGGAGCCGGGGTCTAGGTCTCTTCAGCATAGGTCCTGTTGTTGGCAGGCAGTTGGGGGGGGCATCAGGTAGCAGGATTCCCTGAAGGACAACAGGGCTAAAGGTCCATGTCTCCTCCTAGCTGGATACTCACCGCCAGTCAGCTTCATGTCCAAAACACCAACCCCACCTCTTTTCCCCCTTGCCTTCAGCTCAGAGACTCACAAAATTTCTAAGCTAGTGGGGCCTCCCAAGGGCATCTGGTACAATGTGTCTATCCTGACAAGTGGTCATTCAGCCTCCATTTGAAGACTTTCAGTGCTGAGAAGCTCACTGTCTTCCATTCAAGTTCCTCCTCCAGAAAGCCCTCCCTGACTGCTCTTTCGCCATCTCTCCCTTCTCTGAGCACCAACATTTGGAGCTCATATACTCACAGGTAGCCGGGGGTCATTGGGCTTGAGACTCTGCCCAAGCTCCGCCTCAGCTACAGCTTGGTCCAGGGCTGCACAGAAGTAACCAGACTGGAGCTCAAGGCAGTCTCGGCCTTGTAGGTGTGGGCGGCAAGGACAAAGCCCCTCCCCTGATGAGCACCTGGTGACACAGGGAGTGTAGGGGAATAAGGTTACTCCTCCATTTCTGGCGCTGGCACTGTTTGGAATCCCCCCTTCCTCTAGCAAGCTCTTGACCAAACCCTACTGACCAAGCCCCCACCTATTGCTGTAGGCTCCACCAAAATCACAGTCACAAGGCCGGCAACCAGTGAAGTCATTGCTCAGTCCCCAGAATTCTGGCTGCAGGGAGAGAGGAAGGAGGAGAAAAATCATAGATTACATGATTCATATTCCTGAAGGAGTTAAAAGCTTACTAAGTTTCCTTCACAACATTCCTCCCAGGTAGATGATATGGCTATGATTATCCCCATTTTACAGAGGAAGCCACTGGGCTCAGGAAAGTTACATGATTTGCATGAGGACAGACAGCTGAGGTCAGACCTAGATCTCCTGTCTCTAAACCCCAGGATCTAACAACAAGTAAGCCAAGCTGCCTCCTCTCTGGGAGCCACAGAGCAAGGTCTGCAATCTCAAGGAGGTGAAGAGGATCACAGTTTGAGTGCCAGGGAATGGCAGAGCTAGAAAAATTTTAGAACTTTAATTAAATTTGAGAAAATTTATTTCAGAAAAAATTTGTCAAGTTTTCTGTCTAAATTTGTTGACTAAAAAAGGTCTATCTCCATTCAGAGCTGCAACTTTCCCATAGTACTGACAAGACAGGGAGCATATTTTTGCCCTCTGGCAGTCAAGAGATCACCATTCCTGCCACCACCTGCATGCCACTGCTGGGGCGCTTCTTCCTACCTTTCTCCCCAGTCGTCACAGGGGCACCAGCCCACTTACAAGTTTCTCCAGAAATCCAGTCCCTCTGGAAGAGGCTGTGAAAAACAATGGCACCGAAGGAGGTACTAGTGTGGGAAAATTTTAAATATAATCTCAAGTGACAGCCACAAAGCTGTGTTGGGAAGAACGCTGCCATTTCTTTGGAATAATAACGGATGATGATCAGGTAGAATCCCCTCTGGGCACTAGTTGTGCCAGGCTGAAGAGAGAGGACTCTAAGGCATCAGTAGAAGCGCAGAGGCCTTCTAGAGAGATAAATCAGGTCCTTTAATCAGCCCTCTGATTAGTCAGTCTCTGTCTACAACTGAGACAGAGAGAATCAGAGGGGCTGCTGACTCTTGAAGGCCCAGGAGTAATCTCCTAGGATCGCCCCCTCACTGGGAGGGGCCTTAGAAATGACCTAGAACAACACACTGGTTTATCCATGGAGAACCAAAGTTCCAGGTCCTTTCTCAATCAGGTGTGTAAGTCACAGAGTAAGACTCCAAAGTTAGTGTTCAGAGGGAGTTTTAAAAGAATAGCATGAAGCACTGGCATCCTTTGGGAGGTGGGGGATGCGAGTTCAAACCCTGGCTCTACTCGTGTGACCCTGGCCAAGTTATGAAATGTCCCAGAGCTTCAGTTTCCTCATCTCTAAAATGAGGGGGTTCTGACTCAGTGATCTCTCAATCCCTTCTGACTCAGGGTCTTAGGACCTCCTAATCAGGCCCAGGTTAATCCAGTTAGAGCTGATTAGCAATGATGGTATGGAATGGTACCTTATATTTCATTTCCTTGAAATACATGCATTCTATGTTATCGCCTTTCATTTAGTGTATGGTGATATTTAAATTCAATTTTCCAATAAAAAGAATTACACTGAAAGTATTTTTAAAATAACAGTTGGGTAGATAAACTAATCTAGAAGCAGTGTGGCTTAGCAGAAAAAGTGCAAGACTTGGAAGCAAAAGATCTGGTTTATAATCTATCTCTCCCACAACTAGCCATGGGCCTTTGGGCAAGTCCCCTTTCTGAGAGTGTTTCCTATTCCATACAATAACAATTCACACAAAGGCATCCTGCTGCCACTTTGGCAGACAAGGTATCTTGGGGAGAAAACAAAAGCTTATTTAGAACTTTAGAAGAAAGAATTTCAGAACACAGAATGTCAGAGGGCCAATGGGGACTGCTGGGTACAACCTTCTCCTTTCTGTAGATGGGAAAGCTGAGACCTGAAAGTAGACCAACTTAAAGTCACACAGCAAAGTAGTTTTATCTGCATTGAATTTGCTGGAGTAAACTAAAGTTAATACAAAAGTAAACGGAATAAGAGCCAAAGATGTTGAGTGAGGGCACAGACTCAAGGTCTTGAGGGTCTTGGGGACAAGGAGCAGGGCTAAGAGTTCAGTGCTGAAGGTCAAAGGCAAGGTTCTAGGGTGGAAACTAGGTTTCAGTACCCAGGGTCAGGCTGGAAGAAGAGAGTCTGAAGTCAAGGTAAGAACTTACCAGGCACTGGTCACAGTTCTGGCCAGCGACAAAACGTTTGCAATAGCAGTCACCACTGACGGAATCACAGAGGGTGTCACCTGGGACTGTGCCCCTCAGATCACACTGGCAGGCTAGGGAAGCAAAGACATGTCAAAAAGTGATGGAAAGGATGACCTGTAGAGAAACTGATGAGGGAATGGTGACAGAGGCTGATCTCAGGCTCAGAGAATGGGCTCAAATCAGAGTGTTCAGGGCTAACAGTCAGAGTCCTGTGCTGGGGGTCAGAGAGTTCCCAGGGATATGGGGTCATTTACACAGACAGCCTTTAAGTGGTATCCAGCTAGTCATAGTGACTGCAAGTTTGGGGGCTCTAGGAGTCAGGGGATTATGGGGTCCTGGGGCCAAGAGTGATGAAACCCTGGATTTGGGGGCCACTCACACAGAATTCCTTGGGTCCAACCGGACTCAGGACATACTGAGTGTCTTTTATTGGTAGTTCTTGGAGTCATGGGGTCCTGAGTTGTGTCAAGGGGTTCAAGAAATATAGACTCATGAGGTTGGGGCCTCCTAAATCCTGGGTCACATTCTGGAATTCTCAGGTCAAGGGGTCACAAGACAAGCTTTGGGCCACATGAGGTTCAGGCTCTAGCAACCAGGTATTCTGAGTTGAAGGGCTTGGGATCCAAGGTCATGGAGTCTCTGGGTCACTCACACAAACAACCTTCAGGTAATGCTGGGCTCAGACCATAGTAACCAGGACGACAGGTATCACAACGTGGGCCCCATACATGGGCCTTGCAGCGACACTGTCCAGAGAGGAAACCCCGGACCTCATCTGTATGTGTGTCACAGAGACCCCCATCCAGGGTACCTGAAGGGTCACAGTCACAAGCTGGGGACACAGAAACAGAGTTGGAACAAAGGGTCAAACACCAGGGAATAAATTATGAGTGAAGTCAGAAGTTCAGATTTGGATGGGAGGGGGCAAATACTAGGGTTAGTTCATGGGTCAGGATCATCGTAGGGGCCAGGGCTCATCATCAAAGGACTTACGTTTACAGGTATATGGGGAACGGGGATCTTCACGGGGGTCTCGGTGATAGAAAGGTCGGCAGATCTCACAGTGCCTCCCAGCCGTATGGTGCTGACATAAATCACACACGCCTCCACTCACATTGCCCGAAGCCACAAAAACAGCCATGTCAAAGTGGCAACTCTTGGCATGTTGGTGACATTCACACTCTAGGGGAAAGAGAGGGAGACTGATGTGTCAGAGATACTCAGGGGATAGCAGAGGCACACTGATTATGGAAGGCAAGAAGAAGCACGTACCCTGGCAGGCGTGAGGATTCCCAGGCTCAGCTGGGCGCCAGGGCTGGTCATGGTGCAGGTCCTGGCAGCGCTCACAGTGGGGCCCAGCTGTCCAGTGCTGACACACACAAAGGCCATGTACCTACAAATGGTACTGGTAAGGTTTTGGGAACACTGCCTCAGAGAGACTGAAAGGATCCTGAATCCCACAAAGACCCTGAGCATCCAACCCCCAGAGAGACTCCAGAGACTTAGTCCTCAGGAAGCAATATCCTCCTGCTCCCCACACCCTAAAGAGATACCCCTCCTTTACCCCAAACCCCCCTGCCCTCAGATACTTCCACTTACCATGCCATCCACACTAGGTGGGGCACCAGGAGCAGGTGCACATTCAGAGGCATGTCCGTGGCAAAGACAACTTCCTCGAACCACAAGCTCATACAAGGCATAGTAGTAGTGAGGCCCACGGTGATGGCCCCAGCCCCCCAGGGGCCCATCTCCCAATGTGTGGAGTTTGGAGAAATTCACCCTCAGGTTGGTAACTCGAAGCAGCTCTGAGGAGAATGGGGTAGTGATGGTGGGTGGGATGAGAACAACAGCCTGGACAAACCCCTTTCAGTCACCCCTGTCCATCTTTCTCCCCAATCTATTCTTCACACATGTGCCAAAATAGGTTATTCCGTTGCTCAGAAACCTTCAATGATTCCCCAGTTTCTACAGGACATTTGAGACTATTCATAATCTAAAGAAAACCTCCTTGACTCAGAGTGCTTTAAGGTTCATAGACCATTCTAACACTGTACAAATATTAGCATTCCTGCTTTATAGCTGGACAGCACAGTGGAGTGGACAGAGAACTGGCCTCAAAGCCTAGAGAGCTGGGTTCCAGTCCTGTCTCTGACATCCTGGTTTATACATCCTGGTTGTATAAGCCTGGGCAGGTCACTTAACCCCTCATGGCTCTGGGCAATTCTCTAAGGCCCTTAAATTGCTGGGAAGGTGCCAGCTTGCATTGATCAGGAGAGTATATTCAGTTGGGAGTATAGGATGAGAAAACAGAGAGGTAAATGACTTGCCTTTGGCCACAGGCCTAAGGAACAGCAGGCAGTGCTAGGATTTAGCCCATGTCATGTGACTACAGACCAGGGATTTTCCTAGCCTATGCTCCAACAAAGCCCAGCTTCTCATGGGAACACATCAGGCGAAGTCTAGCCTCCCGTCCTTTGTTCTCCCTGCCCATAATGCTCTTCCCCTGGCTCCTTCTGCATAGGCCTCACCAAATCAGTGATTGATAGTTCCAGGCACAGCTTAATCTCTTTGCTAAACAGACCAGGACAGCTGCAAGGAATAGTGTATCAAGCCTGGGGTTACAAAGACTCATCTTCCTAAATTCAAATCTGGCCTCAGACACTCACTAGCCGTGTGACCCTGGGCAAATCATTTCACCCTGCTGACCTCAGTTTCCTCATCTGTAAAATGAGCTGGAGAAGATGGAAAACCACTCCAGTATCTCTGCCAAGAAAACCCCAAATGGGGTCACAAAGAGTTGGACATGACTAGAAAATGACTGAACAAATAGCCCAGCCCTGTTGGGCGCTATCTTTCCCTAAGGGATTTTGGTTCATTGGCAAAGATACTAGACCTGGGTTGGATTACCATCTCTGATATTGATTAGCTCTGCATTAATTCCCTTCCCCTCTCTATTTCTCAGTTTCTTCCTTTATGGGG
The DNA here is from genome assembly GCF_028583685.1 of Petaurus breviceps papuanus. Taxonomy (NCBI): domain Eukaryota; kingdom Metazoa; phylum Chordata; class Mammalia; order Diprotodontia; family Petauridae; genus Petaurus; species Petaurus breviceps. Next base: position 11,219,982 of record NW_027185896.1, on the reverse strand, counting down.
TTTGGAGTAGATGGTGTCTAAGGTCTTTTCCAGCTCTAAAAATCAATGTCTAATCTTCCTATAAAGAAGCTACTGTGTAACTTTATTTATAAAGTGTTAACAGTTTTCCTAGAAACAATTTTTTTAAATGTTAGGGGAAGGAAAAGATGAGGTCCCTTTAAGAAATATGCTGTCTTTGCTCTACCATTTCATCAGATGCCTTTGCTTTAGGGAAGAAAAAAGAAAAATATATACTGTGTCAAAAACATTGTAAAATGCTAATGCCTGGAGGGAAGCATTGATTGAGGCAGAGCAGCCAGGGAATGATTTGGTTGTCAAGGAAACCTCTTTCTGACTAGAAGACCTTGTCTTGCTGCGGCTCCTGGGGGGGGGGGGGAGGGGGGGGGGGGGGGCACATAGAACCATGGGGTTTGCCTACCCTGGGTCTCAGCTTCTGTGCTGGATGTCCGGGTAGGGGGGGGGGGGGTGGGGGGGAGTCTCAGGGTAAGAGGTTTCTGAGGTCGATGGGTCTGGGCATCTGAAAGGTCACTTACCTTGGATCTCTGGACTATAGGGATCCTCCACAGGGATGGCTGGGTCCAGAACTTTGAAAATTACCTGAGATGGGGGCAGGAAATAGGACCTGAAATTCCGAACACAACCTCCACCCCCATCCCTCAGCCTTCTTCCTACTAAGGGACTGACCTCACCCTGACTTGATGGTTCAATATTTGAGTAACGCTGATCACAAACGAGGTCACTGACTTTTCGGCCAGGTGTAAGGGGAATCCCAGGGAAAAAGCCAGAGCAGTTGTGAGCAAAGTATCGGTAAACTCGCCAGGAACGACCCCCATCTGCTGAACGCTCAATGAGTAGAGCAGCCGGGCGAAAAGTCTAGGGAAAATTGTGTCAGGGTGCACAGGATCAATGAATGAGGTATTAATATGGTCAGAGGTCACTGGGGATCAGAGGTTAGGAAGTAACTAGATTTGGAAGCTTAAAGCCAAGCTTAATTGGATCACTTGGAATAGGGTCACTTGTGTTAGTTATACAGCTCTTACAATGTGCCTGGTATTTGCTTTACAATTATCTTATTTGGTCTTCACAACAACTCAGGGAGGCAGATGCTATTGTGACCCCCATTTTATAGCTGAGGAAACTGAGGCAGACAGAGGCTAAGGTATTTGCCCTTAGCTAGTAAGCATCTGAAGCAGGATTTGAACTCCGGTTTTTCTGACTACAGACCCATCATGCTATCCACTGCCCCACCTAGAGGTCAAGGATCACATGAGAAATACAGTGGCATCTAAAACTGAAGGAGAGGTATGTATGTGTTCAGTACCTTGAAGGTCATGATAAGGTGGGTGAAGTAGAATTCGCCCTCTAAGTCCAGCTGGATGCTGACATTCTCCACACCTTGAACCAATAAGGCCCGGGTCAAAGCAACCCTGACACCCATCCAGTGACTCTACCCCATTGGCTCACAAGTCTTTCCTCCCTGACTCCCCTTCCCCCTTCCCACTACCTCTCCTCCCTCACCACTCTCAGCCTGCCACCATGTTCTTTGCCCATCCAGTCCACTCAGAGAGATCACGTTCTTGATCCTATGGCCTCCCTGGCCCCTTGAATCACAGAAGAAGCATTTCTCAGAGTCCTAGGTGGAAGAAGGCAGGGGTCATCGTCTCCAAACAGCTTCCCCTCAAAAAAGTCCCTAAGCTCACTTCTACTCCCAAGGGAAAACTCCCCAGGATCTCCTGAAGAAGCTTTTGAGCCCACTATCCTCAAAGGTCCCTTAGGAGATTTTGACCCTCCTCCCTCTGGGACTCATGCCTCATTCTCAAAGGCTGCTAATGCAGAATGCCCTAGCCCAATACACACCTGCAAATGGCTGACAATGCAGTAGGGCTCTGGTCCCCTCAAACCACAGGTGGATGACGCGTGGAGACTCTGGCTCCTGCCCACAACTAGATTGCCAGTGGGGGGGTAACAGCTCCCTCCAGAGCAGCCAGGTCGGGGCAGAAGGTCAGGTACTTCATGGTCATAGGCATAGGGTATCTGTACTGAGGACCAGAAGAGAGGCAGGACCCTGAAGAGAAACTTCCAACCATTCTTCTCAACCACC
>NW_027185896.1:11024538-11217871 GCF_028583685.1 Petaurus breviceps papuanus | reverse complement strand
TCCTGCCTTAAGACTAACTCAAGTTTCTCCCTATGACCCACCCCCAAAAGTTCCTGGGCACAATATGCCCTGCAGCTCAATCTATGACCCCCCACCCCATTCTCTTGGGTTTCTCCCCCTAGTGAGTCAGTCCATGGGGATTACCTGCTATTCCTCTAGGGATAAAGAGAAATAAGGGCTTCCCACCTTTCTCCTAAAACCTTCCAGCCCTACATTGTCCTTGAGGATAAACTGGAGGGAGGGGGATATTCCTAAATTTTCCACTTCTGCATTTTCACTTCTCATTCCCACATCCCCTGCCCCTACCTCCAATCCCCTCAAATTCCAGTTCCTCTCAGGAAAGGTCTAGGAAAAAATACTCGGACACAGAGGCAGAGGATGAAGCACCATTTACTGAGGACAGCAGAACAAGTGGCCTGCAAGTGGTCAATAATTCCCATTTAACTTAAATGCCGGCAAGACCTCAGACCCCAGAGGCCTGAGGGCCTTCCCCTGAAGTCAGTCGCACTCTTCACAGGCCACAACTGCATACTGAACATCACAGATCCGCATCCGTGGAGACGTCACAAACAAACCAATGAACACGCAGCAGGGATGAGGGTCTGGTCCTCGAGTTTCCCAAAGTCACAAAGGACACCAACCAGGGAAGGAATGGTGACCTGCCTTCTAGGTTCCACCCCCACCATTGCCACTATGGACTCTGAAGGACCCACAGACAGCAGAGGGCAAGGCTAGGGAGGATGACTTGAGGGCAGGATGAAGGGGAAGGTGACACTGTTTGGATTCAAATTTAAGGGGGGGGAGTGCCAGCTCAGCCCCCCATCTGAGAGTCCGGGGTCCAGTTGGGAAATACTTTCCACTGCCATGGAGGTGACCAAGCCTTTCGGTCATTACCCCATACTCCCCAACTTCTATGAAAGTGAGGATAATGGAGAACTTCCCCCACAGGCCCCAAACCTACATCAACCATCCACAGAGGCGCTCTTGCAGCCGCCATTGCCTGACTGGCACTAGGGGCCTACCCGGAAACAGAGTACTCTCCCCTGACTGGGAAGGGGCATGGCTTGACCTGGCTCCACAGCTTCCGGCTCTGTTCCACAGGCCCACAATGGGGTCTGAGGTGGATTAAGGCCTCAAAGTCTTGGTCCTGAGACACAATGACCATTGGTAAGCCAGGCCATTCCTACTTCCAATCATCCTTTTGTTCCAAGCGGGAAGAGAGTGAACTATCTCTCCCCACTCCCCCTCCTTCTACACACACTTCCAGAGCCAAGACCCTAGAGTATGAGTGGTAGAAAGGAAGGGAGGATCAGATTCTGGGAAAGGATGAAGGGAAAGAGGGGAAGAAAGGCTGGGGCTAGACAGCCACAATTCCTCAAGGTCTAGCTGCAGGGATTTAGAGATAAGGCCCTGGGGAGAAAGTAGCAGCCAGGAGGGAAACAGCAGCCCTGAGGAAAGGCCTTGAAGCTCTGGATGGTTGCCCACAGACTCATGGTGTGCAAGGATGGGAGACAAGGAGTCACTGTCTGGTTCTGTCCCCCTGGGAAGAAGTAGACCAAAAAAAATTCCTCTCTTGGCCTAGATATCAGCTTTAGGGTCACAACCCTACACTCACTCACCTGGCAGGCTCCCCCATGATCTTGCAGAAAGAAGGGCCCAGCCACCTGACTCTCTCCTTTCTGCTCATAAGGTCCAAGCCCAGGCTATCTCAGGACGGGAGAGTGAGCTGGCCTCTGTCCACATTTATCCACAGAAGCAAACTCCAAGAAGGCAGGACCTCCCATAACCACCCAGAGGAAGTCAGAACAAATCCAAAACACTCAATTACTTGCCAATTTATACACTGGCTCCCTCTGCTGTGCCCCCAGAAGCACTGAGGAGATCAATGGACTCTTAGGTGTTGGTCACCCAGGTAGACAGGCAGCAGACCTGGCCCCTGGCACTAGTTTAGAAAGAAAGTACCAGGGGCTGTCAATTAACCTGTTGCTGAAACCAATCCACTCTCTACTCCTTCAGTGGCAACTTTCCTAGAAGCATGGAGAGGACTCAAAACAAGAGGAATTGTAAATGTGTTCTGAAAAGAGGCAGGAGACCCCAAGCTCTGACTCTGATGGAGGAGGCAGACATGGGGGGAGGGGTATGGAGGCATATAAAGATATAAAACTTGATCGAAATGAAATCAGTAAACATAGAGCTTGGAAAATAACAAATCACAGTGCATCACGTCATGACAAAACTGCCTCCCCCAAGGGTTTGGGGAAGGTCTGTTGGGGTGAAGCCGTAAGTGGCTCTTTGAGAGCAGGTAGTGAGACCCTGCTCTCTCCCTTGGGTTGGGGAAGCATCTCCCTGCATTTCTGAATGTGGCTCAGAGCCAGGCAGGCAAGTTCCAGGGGCCTGCTGGCCAGAGAGCCTGAAACAGCAATGGAGCAAGCTGCCCAGAGTCTGCAGGTATCAGCTAACACACTGTCACCCAACACCCGTGCTGCTCCAGCCACCAGCAGGAGAATCAAAGTGGTTCACTCCCCCTTCCCACAGAGGAGGGTGGATGAGTTGGGGGGGAGGGGGGCAGTGGTGTGTGGACTGGCTGGGTCAGAGGGAAATGGGCCCTGGACTGGACCTTGAGTCACTCAGGAGACAGAGCGGGGCAGGGGCTGGATCCGAATCACTGGAGACAAATTGACTCTCAGGATCTTCTGTGCCCTCTGCCGCACCTCCTCATCAGAGAATCGCTTATTTACTTTGATGACCCGGAACTTGAGGAGGTTTCGTGAGCTTGGCACTAGCCTAGCTTTGCTTAGTCCAGGCCCCAACTTGCTCTTCTTCTTGGCTGGGGTCTCCTTTGCCTCCTCTGACCTTTTCCTCTTTGGCCCTGTGGCTTCTGGATGGCCGCCTTTAGCACCCCTACAGGCAGTCCTGGCCCCGCTCTTGGAAGTCTTCACCTGGGTCCCCTTCTTTCGACGCCTACCATTTAGGACGCCCGAGGCCTTGCAGGCATTGCTTTCCCTAAGGACACCACCACTGGGGCCCCTTCGACCGCCCTTTGAGAGGGTGACTCGGTCTGGTGCTTTCCGGATCAAACACCGGTGGCCTTTGTTAGTGGTTTTGTTGGGAGCTGATTGCCGGGATCTCCCTGAGCCCTTCAGCAGCTTAAGGTCTGAATTTGAGATCCCCAGAGGCTTATACTTGGAATTTAAACAGGATGCTGTAGCCTTTAAAGGGACCAAGGCTTCTAGAACAACAGAGAGCCGCATAGCCGGGTATACCCCAGGGTACATGTGGGTAGGGAAGCCCACAGATGAGTTCTTGCCACTGCCTGAGCCTGACTGTTTCAGGGAGTTCAACAAAAGGTTGGTGGAGCTGGTTTTGATTATTGGGGAACTAGAAACCTCAGAAGATCTCCCCAGGATGGTCCCTGGGACAGCCAACAGGCTGCTGGAAGTGGCTTTGGAAACGTCCGAGGGCAGTAGTTTGGCCTGAGCAGCAGGGCCAACATGGTGTTTGGTTTGGCTGGGGGGGTCGGCTGTGCAGGAGCTATAGCCATATACATCCTTGCTCCGAAGTACAGTGGGCTGGTAGCCCTCCTCCCGGAGACCTTGGAGAAAGGCCACAAGCTGGGCTTCCGTATCACTGAGGTCCTTGGACATGGGGTTGAAGACCAGGAGTGCTTCCTCCAGGGCTCTCTGTCCGGCAGAGGAGATTCTGGACCATGAATGGACAGCTTTCTCCTCCACATTATCCACTTCCACATTCATGGCATTAGGCTGTGAAGAGCTGTCCAGGGCCCACAAACCAGTGCTTGACACCTCAAAGAAAAAGAGGAAGCCCAATTAAGGACAACAATCACAGCCTCAGTGCAGCCTTCAGAAAGGATGTCTTCAGAAGAAAATTCACTTTAAACATTGATTAAGTGTTTATGGTGCTATTCCCAGTCCTCGGGAAAGATAAAAACAGACACAGCTCCTTGGGGAGCTTACATTGGAGGGGTGGGGGGCGGGGAGGACAGGGAGAAGTGTAATCCCATGCCTACAGGCCTGAAAGGCTTCCCTCCTCTCCTGTTCAGCTTAACTGTACCTCCTTCAACAGGTTTTTCCTGAGCCCCTCTCCCATCCCCCAATTATTATGTATTTAGTTAATATCTATCTTCTATGCATGTATCCATGGACTTCTTGTATTACCAGTAGAATGCCTACTTTCTGAGGGCAGAGACTGCTGCTCTCACTATCCGGAGTGCCAGGCACTTGACAAATGTTTTTAATTGCTTGATTTAAAATGTACATACTCTCCAAAGTCTACAACATTCTCAGCTCAAATCCCATCTTAGAAACTTACTAGCTATGTGATTAATGTCTCTGTGGCTCAGTTTCTTCATCAGTAAAATGAGGTGGCTCAGTAGCCTTTAAGTCCCTTCCAATTCTAAATGTAGGATCCTATGATATTATCTCCCAGACCCAATTACATAGTCTTTATTCTACTTGCCATCCTCCTCAGCCAGTTCTGAGCCTGTTGATCACCACCCTCCTCCCTAAGCTTCCTTAATGCTGCTCTCTTGGTTTTTGTCCTCACTGCCTGACAGCTGGTCTTGGTCTTCTTGGCTGGATCATCTTGCTCAGTGCACTCAGAGAACTACTCCTGCCTCTGTCCTGAGCCCTCTTCTCTTCTTTCTGGACCCTCTACCTTAGTGATCATATCAACACCATGGCTTCAACTTTCATCTCTATGCAAATGACTCCCAAATCTGGATATCTAGCCCTAATCTCTCTCCTGAACTACAGTTCCCATAGTACAAACTGGATTTAAACTGTTATGTTTATTCTGAAATTAAACACCAAATAAAATGTGCATTTCCACATAAGAGAAGAACACCAAAAGACCACTATATATGAAACCTGAAGACCTTGAATATGCACAGTTTTGTTTTTCTTTTTTATTATACATATTTAGCACATTCAAAGATGCCATACTTGTTTCTGCTTCTTTTTGTCCTTCTTTCTGTTCTCTTCTCTGCATTAAAAAAAATATGTCTGGGTGACCCTCTTTTGTTTCTTCCTGCCGTTATCTCCAACGCATCATTTCTACAACTGAACTCCTAATTTCACCCTACATCCTGCCTCAAAATTTCCCTACTTCTATTAAGGGGGTCTTCATAAGTCACTTGACTCTTCTCTCCCTCTCACACTAGGCATCCAATCAGTTGCCCAGAGTTGTTGCTTCTGTATCTTCAGAATCTGTCACATCAGTCTCCTCTCTGTCCACACAGTTCCCACACTAATCCAGGTGCTGCTCACTCCTCCCCTAGGCCATCCCACTAACCTCCTAATGGCTCTCCCTCATTCTAGTCTTTCCCTTTTCCAAACTATCCTTCAGAGTGGCCAGATTAAGATTCCTAAAATGCATATCTGACCATATCACTCCCAACTCAAAAGACCCTCATCAAGCAGTTCCCTATTGCCTCTAGAGCAAAATATAAACTCCTCAGCCTAGCATTTAAAGGTCTCAAGAATCTAGATGCTTCCTACTCTTTCTGGTCTTATTTCATGGTATTCCCTTCATGAACTTTTTACTCCAAGTTAGTCTAGTAGCTGTTGCCTGTATATGCCATTCCACTTCTCTTCTTCATAACTGTGAACATGTGACCCCCCAATATCAAGAATGGACTCCCAGAATCCCTAGCTTCCTTCAAAAGCACAGCTCTGGAGCCAGTCTCTGCCTGAGGTCTTTCCAGGTCACCCCAGTTGTTAGTGCTCTGTCCCTCTAGACATGACTTTATATGACTTTCTGCTTATTTTAAATCATCATTAAATTATAAGATCCTTGAGAGGAGGAACTTTTTTTTTTCATGAATCCTCAAGACCCAATATAGTGTCTTGCGTATAGTCATGTCTTTTGACTTGAACTAAAGTATTCAGGGGTGGGGAGCCTGCAGCCTCAAGGCCACATGTGTCCCTCTAGGTCCTCAAGGGTGGCCTTTGACTGAATCCAAACTTCACAGAACAAATCCCCTTAATAAAAGAATTTGTTCTGTAAAACTTGGACTCAGTCAAAAAGCTGCACTCAAGGACATAGAAGATCACGTGGCCTCAAGGCCACAGGCTCCCCACCCCTGAATAATACAAGGTAGAAAACAACAGTGACAAAAGAGAGATCCAGACCACATACTCTAGGGAAATTTTGAAGGAAAGAACACTTTTAACTAGAAAGGTTCAGAGAAGACTGACACCTGAGTTAGGCCTTAAGGAAAGAGAAGAATTAACAGGTGAAGAAGAGTAGGGAGTATAATTCAAGCCTAAAGCATGACAGGCCAAGATTAAAGAACAGTTAGTCTTCCAGTATGGCTGGATTTTGGCTGAAGTGTGTAAAAGGAAACAGTATTGAGACAGTATGGGAAAGGACAGTGGTAACAGAATTATGGAGGGCTTTTTATGTCAAGGTAAATTCCTCTTTTTTATCCTACATGCACTAGGGAACCCCTGAAGATTTTTGAAAAGGGGAATGATAAGGTCACACCTGTCTCACAGGAAGGTTATCCTGGAATCTTTGGGAAAGATGAACTGGAGAGGAAAGTTATTAGAAGCAAGAAGACTGGTAAGAAGGTTATCAACAGGACAAGTGCAGGATGATGAGCAATGGAATGAGGGTCGTGGCCATGCTGCATGCATGAAACAGAGGAGATGTCAGGGAGGTTGAATGGAGATCTCTGCTCCTATTCAAGTGCTGCTGAATCATGCTGCCCAGATCCACTGCAAATCCAAGCTATTTAATCTCACTCAGCTCTCAAAGCAGTAAGGAAATCCTCTCACTCTCTCTTGATTCTCTACGGCACATCCCCAGTAGACAGATGTTCCAAACTTAAACCTCTCATACCATATCTCCTTCCTTTTCTTCTTTCCTTTCTTCTGACACACAATCTATTGATAAAATAGAGCAAAACCTGAGCTGCTTTTTCTATCTCAAACCCCCCAGATGTCATGCCCCATCTTCTCTTCCTTTGTTCCAGCCTCTGACAAAGAGCTGTCTCTTTTCCTTACTATGGCCAATCCTTCTACTTGTAACCTTGTTCTTATACCTTCCTATCTCCTCCAGCAGCTTGGTCCTATAACCTCTCTTAATTTTCAATCCCTCCTTAGATACTGGCTCCTTCTCTACTGCCTACAAACGTGCCCAAGTTTTTCTTATCCTTTAAAAAAAAAACCTTTTTCTGTCTGATCCCATATTTCTACTATATATCTCCATCTGTTCACAACTAAACTCCTACAAATACTCAGTCTAGATTCTACTTACTCTTCTCATTCACATCTCAACCTTTTGAAATCTGGGTTGCAACCTCATTACTCGAGTGAAATTGCTCTTTTCAAAATTACCAATGATTTTCTTTTAAAAAAAACATGTCCAGATAAAGTCCCCTACTGTTTCTACTATATCATATTTCCATACCTGGCTTGTAAACTGTTTCCTAAACTCTGCATCTATTTCCTCTTTCTGCCCAAGTATATCTAGAATATAAGCTATCTACTGTCAAACCTAATGGATTCTTCTCAGTTCTCATCCTTCTTGGTCTCTAGGCAGCACTTAACATTTTTAACTCCCCTTTTGTCCTGAATATTTTTATATTTTTTCCTCCTACCAAGTGACTACTCCTCTTCAGTATTTTTTGTAGAATCATGGTCCTACTATGTGTAAATGTACCCTAGGTTTCTGCCCAGGGCCCTGATTTCTTTGCTTACTCCCAGTAAATTCATCAGTTCCTATATGTTCAAGTATCATCTACTTGTACATGACTCTGGAGATCTACAGTAGCTTCTCATGAGTTCCAGTCTTGTGTCCCCAGCTTACCCATCAGACATTTGCAAAGGGGTGCCTCAGCAGACATCTTAAAATCAATATGTCCAATATAGAATTCACTCTCTTTCCCCCCACATTCTTCCCTTCTCCTAACTTCCCTGTTTCTGTTTAGGGTACCACCATCCTACTACTCACTTAAGTTCACAACCCTCAAGTAATCCTGAGTTATTCTCTCTCCTTCACCCATACTCTCTAACTAGTTGCCAGATTTTATTTCTACCTCCACAACATCTTTCAAACCTATCCCCTTGTCTCTCTTCACATGGACCTAGCTCAGGCCCTCATCGCCTCTTACCTAGACTAGGGCAACCACTTTCTCCTAATTGCACTCCGTGCCTCTAATATCTCCCCTCTCCAATATACTCTCCACAGAGCTGTCAAATGCTCCTAAAGCAAAGGGCTGACCTGCTCAAGAAACCTAGTAGCTCCCTATTACCTCCAGGATCAAATACAAACTTGCCAATATGGCCTTTAAAGCCCTTCACAATTTAGTTTGGCCTATCTTTCCTTATTTATTATGTAACTCTCTTTGGCCTACTCTTTGTTCCAGCCAAACTGTACATACAGCTGGCATACAGGTGAAGGAGCACATTGTAGGTGATGCCTTTTCTGACTCCAGCCCCAGAGCCAAGTCCTCCCCTGAAAACTGTACTTACTTTGTTTATGCTTCAAAGCACTCGTCTGCATTCAGGTTATTTACTCCCATTGGAATATAAACTCTTCATCTTTGTATCCCTAGCACAGTGCCGGGCATGTAGTGGACATTTAATAAACATTTGCTAAATGGACTTGGAGCATAAGGAAGAAGACAGAGTCAAAACCTACTCTTAAGCCCTGACAGTGAGGGGAGGTGCCTAATAGAAAGATGAATGGCAATAGGTGGGCTGGGACTTCGGAAGAGGTTACAGCTTGAGGAGGAAGCTGCTTACCATCGGTCCACCCAAGAAAGTCCATGCCTGGAGGTACCTGGAGGGAAGAATGTAAGAGGAGTCAAGAGTTTAGGGAATGGAAATGGGGACGGGCCTACTTGACTTTTGTAAGACAGGAGAGGGGATCTGTGCATAGGTATGGGGGGTGGAGAGGGAGAGTGGGGGAAACAAACCGGGAACACTGAGGGAGGACATATTCCCCAAAGTGCTATGGGCTGGAAAGGGCATCTTAGTCAAAGACCTGGGCAGGAATCTTGCCTCTGCCAGTAGGGATGCTGGCTTTTCCAGAAGACTGGCTACTGGAAGATTCCATAAGGAAATTTGGCCAGAAGCATCTTCCAGGCTGTGTGCTTACTACTTGTGTGATATTACCCCCTGTGGGCCTTAAATCTGTAATTACAACTCATTTACATGCTGCTTTAAAGTCCTTCCTTACAACCCTGGGAAGTAAGTAGTTTGTGTATTATCCCCATTTTCATGATGAGGAAACAGGCTCAGAGAAAAATCACTTGCCCTGGTCACACAGTCAAGATTGAAATTCATGTTTCTTTACTTCTGGTTCGATGCTCTTTCCACTAAAGCATAGCTATTTCCATGACTCAAATTTATCCTCATAACATCCCTGTGAGGCATGCAGCATAAGGACCAATATCCCCATGGGACAAAAAGGGGAAAGAGGCCCAAAGGTAGGCCATCTCTTTAGCAGACTCTTTTGTCTCCTTCTCCTCCTACCCCCAGGGAAAAAGTGATCTCATGGGGTCAGTAGATTAGAGCTGGAAGGAACCTTAGGAACCATCTAGTTCAACTCTTTCCTTTTTTCATGAAGTAAACTGAGACCTACAGGGAGGAAATAACCTAGAGAATTACAGGATTTTGAAGCTGGAAAGAATATTGGAAATTCCAGTTCTGTTACTTAAAACCAGAGTGATTTCAGAGAAGTCATTTGACTCTATAGGATTTTCCCCCCCCCCAATAAAATGAGAAGGTTATGCTGGATGTTTTCTGAGAAAGAATATTAGCTGAAAGCATTCAAAGGATAATAAATTTAGATTTGGAAGGAGCATTAGAGATCTAGGTCAACCTCCTTATTTTACAAATGAAGAAACTGAGGCCCAGGGAGGTCAAATAAATTGTACAAGATCATGCAAGTATCAAGCCAAGAGCTAGGATCCAAATTCAGGGCTTCTGACTCTTGCTTGGCTGTTAAACAGGTCTCCAGGTCCAAGTATTTAGGTTTTCAAGAGCCTGGTCAAAGAGAATGTGAAGTCAAGGCTTTCTTATCTTTAAAGACCCCAAATTACTTAAAAGGTGAAGGGAAAGATAAGAATCTCTTTCAAACCTGGAAGAAACAGAGGAGTAAGTACCCTGGCACTTCAGCCTGGCACCTCAGTCTAAGGCTACATTTTGCCTTTTCACCCCTCTCCTCTGACAACACCCAGGGAAACTGCCACCCCATTCCTCCCAAGAAAGCCTGAAGCCAACAATTCACCCCATGATTCACAGGTTCCTTCCCAGAGAGAGGCATGTAAGCAGGAAATTGTCTTCTCAAACCAAACCTCCCCATCCTCTTCCAGGGCAAATTCTGAGCCAGGGAGACAATCACAGGGCAGGCCTTCCAAAGCCTGGCAGGAAGCCCTGGGCCTGGGCTTGGCCCAAAAATCTTTCACAGAAGAGCCTCCTTGGGCCCAGTTGTTGGGATAGTGGAGTCAGACTGAGGCTTTCTTTTTCATTAGCAAATAGGAAACGTTTCCAGACTTCTGCAACTCCTCAGACCTCAGGTGGCTTTCATTACCACCAATCATCCATCCAGATAAGCACCAGCGTTCTTGGAGACAAAGGGGATCCCCACCTACCCAACTGTAGCCTGCTCACTGGGCACTGGTTGGAGTGACTGACTTCTTCAGCACTGACCACAAACAGACACAGCTTCCAGTAGAAAAGGAAGGAAGGGGAAGTATTTGTGTAATAGCACTGCTCCCAGGGGCCTATGGACCCAGGGACAGGAGCAACCTCCCCAGCTGCAGCTAACTCATTAAAAGATCAGTAGCAGCTTAGTGCTGTGGGATCCCTGGCAGAGCCCTAACTAAGTAGTATTCCCTATGCACACCAACACCAGGAGCTGTCTCTCCAGCATACACATAAACTTCTCATAGTCCTAATGGGCTCAGGTAGCAATTTGAAAACTCCTGGTAGATTATCTTATTCCCAGAAGCAGCAATTGTCACCTCTTTGTTTAGAAACATTCCTTTAGGCTCTGGCAGAAGCAGGCTGAGCCAGGGAGAGTGACACCCCAGCCCACCCCACCCCCATTAAACCACAAACAATCTTTTTTTCCTTCACAGGACCTTAGCCCTTTATTGGATCTGAATTTGGAAGTGGAAAAAAAGGGAAGGCTCAGGGTCCTGGGGCTGGGCACCTGGAGGGAAGAGGGGAATGGAGTCTTGGGCTTGCTTGGGGTGTTTTTGTCTGCCTGACCTTTGTGCTGAGGGCCATCGATCCAGACTCTCCTACACCACCATCTTCCCACAGTGGCTGGTTTGGAGAGGATCCTGGCTTTCCAGAAGCCTAGATTATCACAGGCTTCAGGGGCTCGAAAAGGAACTAGGCAGAAGTTATTCCAAGGCACTTCAAGGTGCGCCTAAGGCCTTCCAACTAGATATTTCCCCACAGCCTCAAGAGGAGAAGGGAGTGGGCCTGAGGTGTGAACATGTGAGAGGATACAGCATTAGAGGCCTAAAAGAGATTAGAACCAGTAAAGGTACAAACTGGAAGGGAGATTAAGAAACCCAGATTTAGAGCTGGATAGAACCTTCAAACCCCTATAATGCACAGATGGTTCAGAAAGGGTAAATTACTTACTGGCCCAAGGTCATACAGAGGCAGAACTGAGAGAAGGTTGGGGAGATTGGAGAGGGACCCCCTGGGAGGAGGAAGCATAAAGTCCCTATGGAGAAGCTCTGTAGGTGCATGGATTTGGGAGGCTCCACAGGTGAGAAGTTGGGGGGGTGAGGTTCCTAATTCAGAAAGCCTACATGACAAGGAGATGAGGAAGATGGCTGGCCCAAGTTGTTCTGTTCTGTTCTGTTTTTGCGGGGGTGTGACCTTGATGAATATATGATGGAGTGCTGAGAGAAGAAACCTGAGGATAGAGAGCTCCAAGCCTGAGGCACGCGGAGCACGAGAGGAAGCCGGGATGTGTGAACCTTATGAGGGGCAGAGCAGGCTGGAGAATGGCAGGGTTCGAGAAAAGATGGGGCAGGAGATAAGGGTGAGGAGGAGGGGAAGGGGAGTGGGGGTGGGGATGGTGAAGGGAGAAGGGACAGAGATGGGGGCTTGGGATGGGATAATGAGGGCGGAGACGAGGATGAGGACGGGGACCGGGGACCAGGACCGGGGGGATGTGGCCAGGGGAGCCTGGGGCGAGAAGAGGGCAAGTGTATGCGCTGAGGGTGCCAGTGCTTCAAGGTATGGGACCAGCAGGATCCCATTCCCTGAGCGCCCGATACGTATGCGAGAGAAGGGTGGTATAAGGTGAATAAAGAAGAGCGTGGGAGGGGCAGCAAACCTGGGGGTCGTGGAGGTGGGGACCGTAGGGGGGTGGAGGGACCAGAAAGGATGTAAGAATGGGGGAGTTGTGGGTGGGGAGCTATGACTGTGGAGGGACTAACGAGCGGGAGGGCGGTGGGCGCAGGGTGGGGGGGTGGCACGGGGCGGGGAAGGGAGGAGAGGGCAGGGGAGGGCGGGAGGGGGAGGGCTGGAGTGGGGGAGGGGCTCCGAGGCGCCCCCCAGCCCCGCCCCCTCGGCGCTGCCTGTAGCCGGGCCCGGCAGACTGAGCCGCCGCCGCCGCCAAGGCCAGGCCCCGGGCCCAGCGCCCCCTCTGGACGGCCCGGGCCGGCTCGGCCCCGCGGGCCCAACACCTACCGGCCGCCGCCGCGGGGACCCGGGACCAGCCTCTGCGCCGCCTCCGCCGCTCCAACATGGCCGCCCCGCTGAGGGCCGGAAGTGCAGCTCCACTTCCGCTTCCGGCCCCCCCCCCCCAGAGCCCCCCCTCCCGGACTGGGGACCCCCGGCCCCTCCCCTCCCCCCAGGGTCTCCGCCCCTTAGGGTCTCCCCCACGCCCCCACGTGGCGGTTCCTGGTCCCATTTTTGCTCCAGCCCTGGTCACCCAGATTTAGGGGAGACATATTCCTGCCCTCAGGGAGCCTTCAATTTGAGGTGAAACTCAGTTCTGCCCTCAAGGAGCTTCCATTCTGAGGGAGAAATACTGGCCTGCCCTCAGGGAGCCTCCAGTGTGGGAGAAAAAAATCCGCCCTACCCTCTAGGAGTCTTTGATCTGAAGAGGTGATTAAAGTCTTGCCCTTAGGGGGCCTTCAGTCTGAGGGGAAAACACAATCCTGCTCTTGGGGCGCCCCTGATATGAAAGGAAGATACACTCCTGACCAAGGGTGCTCCACCCGAGAGCAGACACAATCCGTCTTTAGGGAGTCTTTTATCCACCTGGAGACGCTGGCCTGGAAGGCAGCCTCAAGTCTGAGGGGAGTGCACTCAGTCCTGTCTTCCAGGAATTCTAGTGAGAGAGGAGATCCTCAAGTCTGAAGAAGGACATAGCTCTGCCCTTACTCTCCCTTATAACCACCATGGCTTATGATGTCCTATATGTGAATCTGATGGTGGGAATGAGGGATATTTGACACTGTTGACTCTCTTCCCCTTCCCTGCCCCATTTTCTTTTTCCCCTGGGTTTCCCTAACTCTACCTTCTCCCAACTCTACATCTGACCAGTCTTCAGTCTCCTTTGATGGGTATCATCCAACTCTCACCAATAACTGTGGTTGTCTCTCAAGGCCCTGTCCTGAACCCTCTTCTCTCTCTTCATTCTCTTGGTAATCTCATCCATCACCTCCCAAGAGTTCACTTATATTTTTTATGTAGGTGATTCCTAAGATCTAACCTTCTGAGTTCCAGTCCCATATCACCAACTGCCTTTTGACCATAACCATTTGGTTTTCCAACAGCATCTTAAAGTCAACATATTCCAAAGTGAACTCAATATCTCTACCTCCACCCCCCACCCCTTCACATAAACCTAAAACAACTCTTCTTCAAACTACCCATTTCTTTTGAGGATCAACTTGAAGTTGACCCAGGAAAATTTCTTAATATACCCAAGGTAGAGCTTGTGACTAGGTTTCCCTAAAAATTAGTAAAGGGATCCTCAACTCCTATATAAACATTCCAGGTACTAGATGCATATTGGTTGCAGGGCAGCCTTTATTTCACCTACTAACTTTCCTTGTGACCTGGGACAAATCATTTCACCCGAAAGGTGTCTGAGGGCCTTTGTTTGCTTATCTATAAAAATAAGATCATAGATTCATAGATTTAGAGCTGGAAGAGCCCTTGGATACTATCTAGTCTAGTGCCTTTTTAACTGTGAGTTTCGACCCCATATGGGGGTCTTGAAAAATTTGATAATGGTAAAAGGTTTCTGAACGAGCAACAATCAGCAATTAATCAAAAATCAAATGAGTAATGAATCTTCCGTGTTTCTGGCAGCACTTGCCCATTGTTGCATGCAACTTCACTGCAGCCTTGGTTCTGAACACAAAGCATGCACGCTTTGCACTGTATATGCCCTTAGGTCACACAAAGCCAACCAATGCTGCCAAAAAAAAAAAAATCCATTGAGAGTGAAGAAAGTTTAAGAAGCCCTGATCTAGTCCAACCCCCTCACTTGATAGGTGAAGCAATTGAAACCCAGAAAAGTTAAGTGGCTTAACCAGTTGACAAGTATTTGAACCCATTTCTCTGACTATAAATCCAGCATACTTTCAAGAGAAAAGTTTGTACCACTGTGCTTTTACTGTCTCTCTAAGGCCCCCTCTAGCTCTAGATTCCATTGAATTTCAGTTAGGTGGAAAGAATCCCCCCCCCAAAAAACCAACACTTTTTTCCTTAGGGGGGGTGGGGGTGGCGGCAATATTTGTACAGTAAGACAAGACTCCATTAGTCTCCTAGTTGTTTGGTTTCCTGGGGACCCTTCCTTGTTAATCCTTCCAAAGCCTTGACAACCAATGGTGGTTGTCAAGTCTTAAAGATTCTCCCTCCATAGCTCTAGTACTTGGATCTCTTCACGTAGCAAATTGACCTCATTCAAATTCTTATCACTTCTCACAAGGACTATAGCATTAGGCTCCTAATTGTTCAGCTTGGCTCAAGTCTCTCCCCTCTCAAATTTATCCTTCACACAGCTGGGTAAATGATACTCCTAAAGCATAGGTATGACCCTATCACTTGCCTGCTCAAAAGACCTTCTCTCCACCCCTATTACAGGGTAAGACGATTCCATTTCTCCTCTTCATGACTTTGAGCTATTCAGAAGTTTTAATGTATCTTTCTAATTTCACTTAGTAAATATACTCTAATTTGGTTGGTGTTGTTCAGTTGTGTCTGACCCTTCCTGACCGTATTTGGGGTTTTCTTGGTAAAGATACTGCAGTGGATTGCCATTTTCTTCTCCAGCTCATTTTACAGATGAAGAAATTGAGGAAAACAGGGTCAAGTGACTTGCCCAGGCTTACACAGTAATTGTCCATTCAGAGACTAGGTTAAGGTACTAGGAGGCTGGGAGCCATGTGAAATACAAGTCAGGTTGTGAAAGGGAGGGGACCAAGGATCTGAAGCAACTCATACTCAGCTCAAGATGTAATGGAGAGATTGCATTGCGAAAAGGTATTCCAGCCCCATATCCTGGTAGGAATACAGGCATCTTCTACCTACCTTTCCACCTCAGGAGTTTATATAAAGTAAATGATTCCATAAAAAAAAATGACCTGTAACTTTATACTTTATATATTTAATAATAATAACAGCTATTTAGAGAATATAGGATGAAATGGAGCTTTCCTTAAAATGATAAATATCTATCTAAAATCATCAGCAAGCATTATGTGTAATGGGGATAAGCTAGAAGCCTTCCCAATAAGATCAGGAGTGAAAGCAAGGATACCCAATATCACCACTATTATTCAATATTGTGCTGGAAATACAAATTTTAGCAATAAGAGAAGAAAAATAAATTAAAAGAATTAGAATAGACCCCGAGAAAACAAAACTATCACTCTCTGCAGATGATATGATGGTATACATGGAGAATCCTAGAGAATCAATTAAAAAGCTACTTCAAATAATTGACAACTTTAGCAAAGTAGCAGGATATAAAATAAACCCACATAAAACATCAGCATTTCTATATATTACAAACAAAACCCAGCAGTAAGAGATAGAAAGAGAAATTCCATTTAAAATAGCTGTAGACAATATAAAATATTTGGAAGTATACCTGTCAAGACAAACCCAGGTACTATATGAACACAATTACAAATCACTTTTTACAAATAAAGTCATATCTAAGTAATTGAAAAAATATCAATTGCTCATGGGTAGACTGAGCTAATGTAATTAAAATGTCAGTTCTAAATTAATTTACTTATTCAGTGCCATACCAATCAAACTACCAACAAATATTTTATGGAGCTAGAAAAAAATAACAAAATTCATCTGGAAGAACAAAAGGTCAAGAATATCAAAGGAATTAATGGAAAAAATGCAAAGGAAGGTGGCCTAGTCATACCAGACTTAAAACTATATTGTAGGGGCGGCCAGGTAGCACAGCAAGTAAGAGCACCGGCTCCAGTGTTGAGAAGATGTGGAGATCGAATCCTGGGCTCAGACGCTTAGCACCCACCCAGAAACACCTGGCCGTGTAACCTTGAGCAAGTTACTTAACCCCAATTGCTCAGGGGCGGCCAGGTGGCTCAGCGAGTAAGAGCACTGGTTCCAGTGTTGGGACCAGACACTCAGTGTTGGGCTCAGACACTCAGCACCACACCCAGAAACAACTGGCCGTGTAACCTTGAGCAAGTTACTTAACCCCCCCAAATTGCTTTAAAAAAAAAACTATATTGTAAATCAACAATCATGAAAACTATTTGGTACTGGCTAAGAAACACAGTGGTGGATTAGTGGGATAGGTTAGGTACACAAGACACAGTACTCAATGATTACAATAAACCACTGTTTGATGAATCCAAAGACTCTAGCATCTGGGATAAGAAATCACTATTTGACAAAAAATGCTGGGGAAACTGGAAAATAGTATGTCAGAAACTAGGCATAGATTAACATCTCATACCATGTACCAAGAACAGGTCAAAATGGGTACATGATTTAAACATAAAAGGTGATACCATAAGCAAATTAGGAGAGCAAGGAATAGTTTACCTGTCAGACCTGTGGAGAAAGGAAGAATTTATGACCAAATAAGAGATAGAGAACATAATGAAATGTAAGATAGATCATTTTGATTACATTGAATTAAAAAAAAATTGCACAAAACAATGTAACCAAGACTAGAAGGAAAGCAGAGAGCTGGGAAACAATTCTTATAGCCATGGTTTCTGATAAAGGCCTCATTTCTAAAATATATAGAGAACTGAGTCAATTTTATAAGAATGCAAGTCATTCTCCAATCAATAATTGGTTAAAGTTTTCAGGCAATTTTCAGATGAAGTAACTAAAGCTATCTATAGACATATGAAAAAATTCTCTAAATAACTACTGATTAGAGAAATGCAAATTAAAACAACTCTGAGGTACTATCTCACACCTATGAGACTGGCTAATATGACAGAAAAGGAAAATGATAAATGTTGGAGAAGATGGGGAAAATTGGAACACTAATTCATTGTTGGTAGAGTTGTGAAGTGATCCAACTATTCTGGAAAGCAATTTGGAACTATGCTCAAAGGGCAATCAAATTCTGTACACTCTTTGATCCAGCAATACCATTACTAGGTCTGTATACTAAAGCAATAATAAAAAAGGGAAAAGGACCCAGATGTACAAAGATATTTATAGCAGTTCTTTTTTAGTGGTGTATCAGCAACACTATATTCATAGCACCCACAGCAACTATGAATATGCTGGTGTAGTTGTGAATCACAAAATGTAACAGACTCTCCAGATGGAGGACAGAACCAAAGCATTTATTCAAATACCAGAAAACTGAGTCGCAAAACCAGAAAATCAAAGTCATTACAGTTACCACAAAGTTGGTACACATAGTCAATGCAGTGAACACCCACATTCCCAAGTCTTCAAAACAAAAACAGGCTCCCTCAAGCAAGGATCCTCTTTTCCTCACTCACAGTAACTCCTCAGCTTTCATGCTGCTTGCTCCCAGCAGTTCCGGCTCTCAGCAGTTCTCCTTCCCGGCAGTTCTCAGGATCCTAGCAGTTCTCTCTCTCTCTCTCTCTCTCTCTCAGCAATTCTGGCTCCCTATCTTGGGCTTTACTTTATGTATGATATTAGCTCCTCCCTGTTCCTCCCTGCCTGTTACAGCAGCAAGTTCCTCCCACTGTGGAATTCACAAGTTCTGGACCTTAATACATGATACAACCATAAATTGAAACAAGGTGCTAAGTACCTGTTTGCTTGCCAATACAAGAGGCATGGAAGATCTTCAAATCCCGATTACCACTACAAGTGGCAAATTGGAAACTGAGGGGATGCCCATCAAAGGGGGAATGGTTGAACAAGTTGTGGTATATGTATGTAATGAAATACTATTGTGCTATAAGAAACGTTGCAAATATCAGAAAAACCTGGAAAGACTTACATGAACTGATGCTGAGTAAAGTGAACAGAACCAGGAAAACATTGTATATAGTAACAGCAACATTGTGTGATGACCAACTTTGATAGACTTAGTTCCTCTCAGCAATGTAATGATCCTCCAGAGAAAGAACTATGGAGTCTGAATGCAGATTTAAATATACTATTTTCAGTTTTTTGTCTCTTATGATTTTTCCCTTTTATTCTGATTCTTATTTCATAATGACTAATGTGGAAATACATTTAACATGATGGCACATGTATAACCTATATCAAATTGCTTGCTGTCTTGGGGAGGGGAGAAGAGAGAGAAGAATTTGGAATTCAAAAGCTTATAAAAATGAATGTTGAAAACTATCTTCACATGTAATTGGGAAAAAATACTATTAAGTGGAAAAAAATTTTTTAATTAAAATTTTTAAAAAGAAAGAAAGAAAAATACCAGAAGAAAATTGCCTACCATCCCTTACCATCCTTGACCCATTCAAAGAGGACGGAAGGGAGAGAAAGAGAGGATTTGGAACTTAAAATTTTACTTCACCATCTTGGCTCCACCCCTCCCCCCTCAACTCAAATTTTTAAAGAATAAATTTTACTCTTATTTGGCTGAGAAGAGTCAGAGTCGAATTCATTCAGCATGACCAGGTGTGTTGGTATTTTGGGATCTCCAAAGCAACCCTAACCCTCTTAGTGGGTACCCTCTTCATGGAGGACCTGAGTTCAAATCCAGCCTCAGACATTTTAACACTTACTAGCCATATGACCTTGGGCAAGTCACTTAACCCCAATTGCCCTACCTTCCCCCCTCCAAAAGGTAAAATAATAATAATAATAATAATAGCTATCATTTATGCAGCACTTTAAGATTTGCAAAGATCTTTACATATATTATCTCATTATGTCCCCACAACTCATAAGGTACAGACTCTGGGAACCCTCTAGAACTCTGGCCTGAGGCCATAAGCCTTTCATTACAGCTCCACCCAAATCTGTTATTAGCCTAGCCCCCCTTTGTCCAGCTAGCTCCCACCCTTGATCCTCCCAAAATATCTATACACCTTTAAACTAGCCTATCCCTCCATTATCTTATCTCCAGGTAGCCTCCAGCTACTTCCCAGCCTTAATCTCTCATCACTGGCTTCTGACCTCATTTGACTTCTCCTGAAGACCCTCCCTAAACTCCTCCTCTAGACCACCCCTAGACTCTTCCCATGACCTTTCTGTATGTAAGACCCCCATCTTGCCTCCATGAAGAAAAGAAGGATGAGAATTTTCTAGAACAGACTTACTCTGTGTCAGACTTTTCTGGCCCTCTTGCCCAATGCAAGCATCACAGATACCGAGGCTCCTTAAGAGTCTACCCATTATGACGAACTTTTAACAAACTTTGCTTTTCTTTGGCTGAGAGAAGACATGAGTCTAATTCATTCAGCAGGACCTAGCATGTTGGTATCTTGGGGTCTCTTGCACCCCTAGCCTAAACCTTGTCATTTTATGGTACCCTCTTCACTGCCAGGAGGAAACAGCATGTTTACAAAAAAGTAAATACATTTTTTTTTTGTCCAGACCTGTGTTTTTAATAGTATATGGAACAATATACTATTGTTGAGCAAACCCATTCTGAGCAAACCCTCTGCTACCAATGAAATTGATAATTTTATAGTGTTAGAGTTACCTGGTTCTGTCGTGCTGTACCAGGGGTTGTGGGGAAAACCAGGCACAACAGAAGTTGAGTAAGTTGCCCCCTTCTCATAGCCAGTATTGAACCCAGATCTTCAAGAAATGTGAGGCCAGCCCTCTATCCACACTGCCTTTATATGCATATAAAAATCTGTGTTAACTTGGAGGCTTAGTACATAGAGAAGCAGGAGTCAGGAAGACTTGAGTTCACATCCTGCCGCAGGCAGGCATTTACTAGCTCTTTGACTTTGGGTAAGTCAACAAAAATCTCTTAACTTCATTTTCCTATCTATAAAATGGAGTACCTACCTCAGGGGGTTGTTGTTGAGGTGTAGGGTCTAGGGGTGCACGAAACCCCAAAATACCAACATGCCGGGTCCTGCCAAATGAATTCAACTCAAGTCTTCTCTCAGCCAAAGAAAAGCAAATTTTACTAAAGATTTGCCATAATGGCAAATAAAGAAGTCAGATGAGGTCAGACTTCAGTAATGAATTTGGGGAGGGTCTTCAGGAGGAGTCAATGAGGTCAGACTCCAGCCCCCAGACTGAGGAGAAAGAGACTTGGGCCTCAAGCTATTGTGACTTTACTAGTCCAGAAAGCTTAGAAACACTTTCCTAAAGTCTTCTGGCAAAGAGGTCATCCTATGGTACTCCAATTGTCCAAAGAAAAGAACAGATAACCCTGCAGGGATAATAGGGATCCTGGGACCCAAGCAGATGGGGAAGGTGGAAAATGTTTTTTTTGCCTCTGGGCACCTGGTCAGGAATTGTTAACCCAGTTCTAATAACTGAAATACCAAATCCTTGTATTCCAAATTCTCCTCACAGGTCAGAACTAAAAGGTACCTCAGAGACTAGCCAGTCCAACCCTCTCATTTTACATATCAGGAAACTGAGGTTTAGAGAGGTTAAGTTATTCCCCCAGAGGCACACTAGTATTCTGTGGCAGAGCTGGGATTCAAACCCAGGTCTTCTGACTCTGAAATCCAGTAGATTTTTCTTTGCCCTATACTGCAAATGAACTTACATGCAAGGCACCATGCCAGGATCTGGGCACACAAAGACAAATGTAAATGAGTGATTAAGGATGAGAAGTTGCCAGAGACTACTGGGCTAGGCCAGTTCAAGGGTGTAACAGATTTGGGTATTGGGAGGAGCAAGAGTGGGAAACTGCTGGACAAAGGAGGGCTAAAGATTTGGGCAAAGCCACAATGAAAAGCTTATGGCCTCAGGCAAATGCCTCAGTGGGAACCTCAAAGGGCGTTCCCAGAGCCTGTACCTCATCAGCAGAATGTAATCTTCTTGAGGGTAGGAATAGTTTCATTTCTGTCTTGGAATCCCTATCTTCTAACACAAGTACTTAACAAATGCTTGTCAAATTGAATTAAATTGATTTACTTTTAATTACTCTGAGGAGATGTTGACAATTGTTGGGGAGTAAGTGTAAAAGGATTGGTTATGTTTTAACTTTTTCTAAAATGGGAGCAGTTAATAGTGCACCTGGCTTGGAGTCAAGAAGACTCATCTATCTGGTTTAAATCTGCCCTCACGCCGTGTGATCCTGGGCAAGTCACTTAACTCAGTTTGCCTCAGTTTCCTCATCTGTAAAATAAACTGGAGAAGGAAATGGCAAACCACTACACTATCTTTGTCAAGAAAATCCCAAACGGAGCCATGAGCCATAACTGAAATGATTAAACAACAATAACAAAAAATTATTTCTATATTTCTGTTTGTCCTTGTGATGAGGTGCAGGCTCTGGGAAACCCTCCTTGAACTCTGATTAAATAATCCCATTTGATGAGGCATTTTCATGAGACCATAAGACTTACATTGTGACTGGGCCCAGACCTCTGTTGCTAGCCTAGCCCTCCATTGTCCATCTACTTCCCACTCTTGAGCCTATCAAAATATCAATCCACCCTTGAACTGGCCTAGCCCACCATTGTCTGTCGGCTCCAGCAACTTCCCACCCTTAATCATTTATTGACCTCATCTGACTTCTCCTGATGACCCTCCCCAAACTCCTCCTCTAGATCCCTCCTAGATTCCTCCCACAACCTTCTGTATGTAAGATCCCATCTTCCCTCCCTGTGGTGTGAGAGCACTATAGAATGACCTAGCATAGACTTACTTGTGTCTAATACAAGCAAACATTTAATAAACTTTACTTTTCTTTGGCTGAGAAGACTTGAGTCGAATTCATTTGGTACCACCGGCGTGTTGGTATTTTGGGGTCTCCAGAGCAATCTTAACCTTCTTTATGGGTAACCTCTTCACTTGATTTCAGGGGCTTCCAAGTATGTGACCTTAGAGAAATCTTTCCCCCATTAGTGAGCTTCATGTGACAGATGGTATAGGCTAGGTATTTATTTTGTTAAAAAAAAAATATCATTTGGAAAATGCTGTCCACATCCAGAGAATGAACTATGGAGTCTGAATGCAGATCAAAGCAGACTATTTTCTCTTTTTTTTCTTTCTCATGTTTTTTCCATTTTGTTCTAATTCTTCTTTCATAACATGACTAATGTGGAAATATGTTTGATATGATTATACACGTATAGCTTATATCAGATTGCATGCCATCTTGGAGAGGGGAGGGGCAAGGAGAAAAAAATTTAGAACTCAAAATCTTGTAAAAGTGAATGTTGAAAACTATCTTTGAATGTAATAGGAAAAAATAAAATACCGTTAAGAAGAAAAAAAGAAATCTTGTTGGATCTCACTCTGGTCAATAAGGCAAATTCTGGAAAAGAAAGTTAAAAGGATTTTATTTAGACAGGAAGGCAGCAGGATAGCTGGAGTAAGACTGGCCTGGATTCACCCATTTTATTGACAGGGGCAGACTACTTCTAAGTAAAGGTAAAAAACATTTTGATTGGTACTTATAATTACGAGGAGATGGGAGTAGTGCCATCTCAGCTCCTCCCTCATAACAGTATCCTAGGAAGATGGGATTATTAGACAGTAGAAAGGCTTTCTTCTAAAGTCTAGCTATCCACTAGGTAGTTTAAAATGGAGACACTGAGACTGACTCAGCACAAGTAGGTGACTTTACACAACTTGATGGTTTTGCCAAAAGCTGTAATAATCTACACCTGACCTGTTCCCCTGACTTCTGCAATCTACAGAGAAGCAGGCTGTCAATTAATTAATTAATTAGGATATGTATGATATATTTTTGCCACCAAGTAGTATTACCCTCAGATGATTCCCATGCTGTCAGAGTATTCAGTGTGTGTATATAGAGGTTGGTGTTTATGGGGTTGGGGTAGAGGGGAGAGTTGGACATCTCAAACTGGATATCCTAGAGACATCTTCAACTAAGTATGTCCTAAATTGAACTCATTATCTTTTCCCCAAAGCCCTCCTCTGTTCCTGATTTCCCTGTTACTGTCAAGGAAACACCATTCTTCCAGTCACACAGTCTTATAACCCAAGTGCCAACCTTGATTCTTCACTCTCCCCATATTCAATCATTTATCAAGTCCTATTCATTCTTCCTTCATACTGTCTCTCCTGTATGTTGCCTTCTCTCCACTGACACAGCCATCACACTAGTTCAGGCCCTCCTAAACTCTTTCCTAGACTAGGGCAATAGCTTTCTGGCTGATCCACCTGCCTCCTCTCTCCCTGCTCCAGTCCATGCTCTATTGAGTTGCCACAGTTACCTTCCTAAAATGCAAGTCTGATCATGTCACCCTCCTATATAATAAACTTCAAAGCGCCCTACTACCTCCAGGGTTAAATATCCTCTGGCTTTTACAACTAACTAACTCTTCATCAGCTAGCCATCTCCTATTTCTTTTTGCAAGAAGCTTTTCCGAGTTCCTCTTAATGCAAATTATAGCAACAACATCAACCACAACAACAACTAGCATTTATATATATGTAGTTAAGGTTTGCAAAGCACTTTACAAACTCATTTTATTATCACAAAAACCTTGGGAGATAGAGATAGGTGCTATTATTTTCTCCATTTTACAGATGAGGAAACCGAGGCAGACAGAGGTTAAGAGACTTGTTTAAGGTCACACAGCTAGTTAAGTTCTGAAGCAGGATTTAAACTCAGGTCTTTTTGAGTTATAAAGATAATTTTTATACCCCTACTCCATTTAATTAGTATTTATTCAGTTTATTGCGATGTAATGGGTGTCAGTAATTATATTAGTGAATTAAGAAGAATAGAATTAAGTTTGATTTAGTTATAAAAATAAGAGTCAGGGGCAGTTAGATGACACAATGAATAGAGCACCAGCCCTGGAGTTAGGAGGACCTGAGCTCAAATTCAGTCTTTGACGCTTACTAGCTTTGTGAACTTGGGCAAAGCACAATTGCCTTGTCTTCCCCCCTCCAAAATAAAAATCATAATTAATTAACACATCATGTATTGATGATAAAATTACTATTTTATTTATAGGATAGATTTATACTTTCTTAATTAGGCCTGGCATAAGGACTTACATTAACTTATGTTAGAAACTTGCTGGGTTAGCAGTACCACCACCGGCCCCCCCATAACTCCTATAAGAGAACTATGCTTGAAAAACCACAATTTCCTTTCATTGTTCCTAGGCCATAATATTCTTACACTGCTGACAATGTGGAAGGCCCCAGAATACTCCTGCCAAGTACTAGAGTTGATGGGCGTCTCCCTCAGCAAATCATAGGAGTTCCCCTGCTTCAGAAGATGACCAATCATGCAGGGTAGAACCAAGAGGACAGAGAAAAAGCAGGGATTTGCCTTAGCTCTTCCCAATCCTCCTCCAAAGGACTTTAAGTAACACCTCAAAATAAATTCTGGAGTGGCAGAACCCACAAAATGATGGAGTGAAATAATGTTTCCATCCCAATACAACTTAAAAGGTGGGCAGGAAAGGTCTGTTGCATTGGAGTGACAATGGCATGCACTCCATTGCAGGCTGTGCCAGCACAGGATGCAACCCAGCAACCCAGCAGCAGGCCTTGGGAATGACTGAATCGGTAGCTTAGCCTACAGAGGGTAAGGGGATCACACAACTGGTCAGAAGGAGATTACTGGGGTCCCTTTGCTAGAACTGCATGCAGGACTCTGTTGCATTGCCTATATATAGATGCAGGTCCTAGGTCACAGTTCCAGGGTGACAGGGAACACTAACATAGTACAGCCTGTGGGGACAGGGAACTGGTCATAGTTCCAGGGGGGAAAAGAATGTTTGTGATCACTTACAGACTGGTGCATAGTCCAGAAGAACAGTAACTACACCTCTCAGATCATACCACCTTGGAGGAACTAAAAACTTGCAAACCTCCAGAATTAGCTCTGAAAGCAGCAGCAAGAAAGGCCTAGAGCTTAGGACAGTGTCCACTCCACCCTAGAAGCAGAGTCCCACTTTACATATGATTAACAGTCAAGAAATATGCTGGAAAAAATGAGCAAACAGAAAAAAAAGATCCTAGCCATAGAAAGTTGCTATGGTGACAGAAGATCAAAACACAAACTAAGAAGGCAACAAAGTCAAAACTACTACATCCAAAGATGCAAAGAAAAAGGTGAATTGGTCTCAGGAGAAAAAAATTTCTGGAAGAGCTCAGAAAAGATTTTTAAAATCAAATAAGAGAGGTAGAGGGAAATGTGGGGAGCCAAGGAATATCTCACAATGGGCACCTATAGAAGGCCCTTCACAATGTGGCTTTGTTAAGATTGCTTCTTGGGTCTTTTGATATGGATTACACTTAAAAGGATGTTGTTTGAGTTCTGAGACCAATAGGCTCTACTCCGAAACTAACAGTTTAAAACCAAAATATTTGATTCTTAAGTGGTCAGTTCTTATGCAGATGTCCTTGATG
Organism: Petaurus breviceps papuanus; assembly: GCF_028583685.1. Taxonomy (NCBI): domain Eukaryota; kingdom Metazoa; phylum Chordata; class Mammalia; order Diprotodontia; family Petauridae; genus Petaurus; species Petaurus breviceps. Next base: position 11,191,919 of record NW_027185896.1, on the reverse strand, counting down.
ATGCAGCTTTGGCTTCTGCCTTGAAGACAGCTCTGGAGAACATCCTTTGTAATGTGACTGCATATGAAAGGAGTTAACTGACTCTTCCTAAGACTTTCTGGCACCTAGAGAACAAAAGCCTTATTTCTTTGCTACTTCCGGGATATGGCAGACTAAGATAACAATAAGAAAACTTGAGTCTTTTTTGTCTTATTGCTCTATTAAAACCTTGTCCTAAGAATCAATAAATGGAGTTCATGGTTCTTCCTTGAACTACCCACATGGTCTGGTCATTTCTTATTCACATCTCTGACAATGCTTGGTGCTGGACACTGAGCAACCCACGGCAGGGAAAATTGGGAAAAGAAACTGAATGATTCAAGAAAATCATAAAAAAAGAGTCAACAGCTTGGTAAAGGAGGCATAAAAAAAGTACTGAAGAAAGTAATAACTTGAAAAACAGAATAGATCAAATGGTAAAAGAAGTGCAAAATCCATTGCTGAGAAGAACTCCTTTTAAAAGCAGATTTGGCCAAATGGAAACATAAGTACAAAAATTCACTGAAGAAAATAACTTTTTAAAAAGTAGAATTGGCCAAACAGAAAAGGAGGCACTAAAAGGTCACTAAAGAAAATAATTCCTTAACAATTAGAATTGGGGGCAGCCAGGTAGCACAGCGAGTAAGAGCATCGGCTCCAGTGTTGGGATGATCTGGGGATCAAATCTGGGCTCAGATACTTAGCACCACACCCAGAAATAACTGGCCATGTAACCTTGAGCAAGTTACTTAACCCTGATTGCTTTAGAAACAAAACAATTAGAATTGGGCAGGTAGTAACTAATAACTCCACGAAACATCAAGAAACAATAAGATAAAATCAAAAGAATGAGAAAATAGATAAAAATGTGAATTAAAAAATTGACCTGGAGGTCAGGAGGACAGCTCAACTTTGGCCTCAGACACTTAACACTTACTAGCTGTGTGACCTAGGGCAAGTCACTTAACCCCAAATGCCCTGCCCTCTCCCCTCCAAAAAGAAAAAAAAATCCAGAGGGCTTAGAATAGGTTATCCTAGAGGACAAAGGAGCTAGGAGTAAAACTGGAGTATAATTCTTCAGGGGAAAAAATGGATGTTCAATGAAATAGAGTATTTTCAAGCATTCCTGATGAAAAACTAGAGCTGAATAGAAATCTGACTTTCAAATATAAGACTCAAGAGAAGAATAAAAAGGTAAAAATGAAATAGAAATCATAAGGGATTCAATAAGGTTAAACTGTTTGCATTCCTACATAGGAAGAAAATGATACTTTTAACTCCTAAGATCTTCCTCATTATTAGGGCAGTTAGAAGAAGTATACATAGACAAAGCATGTATGTGCGTGGAATATGATGGGGTGATATCTAAAAAAATAAAATTAAGGGGTGAGAAAGAATACACTGGGAGAAGGAGAAGGGGAAAGGTAGAATGGGGGTTTTTATCTGACATAAAAGAGGCACAAAAGAGCTTTTACAGTGGAGGGGAAGATAAGGAATTGGAACTGGCTCAAAGAGGAATACCATATGCACTTAGTTGAGTATAGAAATCTATCTTACTGGGGCAGCTAGGTGGTGCAGTGAGTAGAGCATCAGCCCTGGTAGGAGGACATGAGTTCAAATTTAGCCTCAGACACTTGACAAGACCTGAGTTCAAATCTGGCCTCAGATACTTGACACTTAACTAGATGTTTGACCTTGGGCAAATCACTCAACCCCAACTGCCTTGCTTTCCCCCCTCAAAAAAAAAAAAAAGAAATCTATTTTACCATAGGAGGTGCAATCTGGAATTATTCCTAAAGGGCTATGAAACTGTGTATACCCTTTAATTCAGAAATACCACTACTAGGTCTATATCCCAAAGAGATTAAAAAAAAAAAGATCCTATATGTATATGAATGTTTATAGCAGCTCTTTTAGTGGTGGCAAAGAATTGGAAATTGAGGGGATGCCCATGAACTTGGGAATGGCTGAACAAGTTGTGGTATATTATTATGATGGAATATTATAATACTGTAAGAAATGATGATCAGGATCCTCTCAGAAAAACCTGGAAAGACTTACATGAACTGATGCAGAGTGAAGTGAGCAGAATTAGGACATACTGTACAGCAACATTGTACAATGATCACCTGTGAATAATTCAAGTTATTCTCAGTAATACAATGATTCGAGACAATTCCAAAGAACTTATGATTAAAAATGCTATCCACCTTCAGAAAAAGAACTGATGGAGTCTGAATGCAGATTGAAGCATACTTTATTTTTCTTGAGTTTTTTTGTGTATGTTTTCTTTCACAATATGTCTAATACAATATGTTTTGTATGACTGCACACATATAATCTATATCAAATTGATTACTTTCTCAATGAGAGGAAAGGGAGAGAATTTGGAACTCAAAAATAAAAAAAAACAAATATTAAAAATCATTTTTACATGTAGACAGGGAAAAATTTTTTTAAAAGACAACCAATCATTAATTGTAATATCACTTTGTCCTTCCAAGGTCAGAAAAGGGCTAGTCACTGAGCAGGGGGATCCTTGACTTTGAGGAAGGTCTTAGATTCAATTGCTCAGCAACTACCAGTCTCCCTAATTAACTGATTGTGCCTGGAGCTCTGCCTCAGTTTCCTTTTGTTTCAGATTGGATTTTTGAGACCCATAGGGTTCAGGTCCAGTGCTTTCTAACCATTGGGCCACATACCTGCTTTCCCTATGAGATTATCTACAGTTTATCCTGTATGTATATTGCCTGTACATAGTAATTTGCATGTTGTTGCCTGGAGAGCAAGGACTTTCTACTGCTTTTCATTGTGGCCTGGGTACTTAGAACAGTCTGTGCTTAATAAATGCTTATTAGCTTTACTTGAGACTACTCTCCCTCCCTAACCTGTCCCACAGGCAAGCTGGCCCTGACTTTTATAGATCTAAGAGTTGGACCTGGATATGTTCAAAAATGTAAAAAATGGGAAAATCTCACATTTCTACCTTGAGTTTCCATCCTGTTTCATGGGAACCTCTCAGTTTCTACCACTAGACTTCGTTCACAAGACTCAATGTAATTTTTTTTTTTTGCTTTTTTGGAGGGGGAAGGCAGGACAATTGGGGTTAAGTGACTTGCCCAAGGTTACACGGCTAGTAAGTGTTAAGTGTCTGAGGCCAGAATTGAGCTGTCCTCCTCACTCCAGGGCCAGTGCTGTATTCATACTTGCCACCTAGCTGCCCCCTCAATGTAATTTTTAAGAGCTACTTGACTTATTAAAGTCCAATGAGATAATTGTAAAGAAACTTCCAGGGCAGTGAGGTGGCACAGTGGATAGAGAACTGGCTTTGGAGTCAGGAGGACCTGAGTTCAAATCAGATGAGGAGGTATGGGCTCTGGGAGCCCCCTCTAGCTCTCCTTGAGTCCTTGAGGTACAGGCTGTGGGAACCTCCCTTGGACTCTTGATTGAATCATCCCATTTGATGAGGTAGTTCTGTTGCTAGAACTGGCCTAGCCCACCATTGTTTGTGGTCTCCAGGTGGCTTCCCACCCTTAATCACTCATCCTCCTCTAGACCACCCCTACATTCCTCCCACAACCTTCTGTATATAAGACCCCATCCTGTCTTCATGTTTGTGAGAGCGCCATAGAATGATCTAGCACAGACTTACTCTGTGTCTAATGCAAGCAAACTTTTAATAAATTTTACTTTTCTTTGGCTGAGAAGACTCAAGTTGAATTCATTTGGCAGAACCCGGCTTGTTGGTACTTTGGGGTCTCCAGAGCAACCCTAACCCTCTTAGTGGGTGACCTCTTCACAGACATGCACTAGCTGTGTGACCCTGGGCAAGTCACTTAACCCTTATTGCCTCTTAAAAAAAAAAGAAGCATCCAAATAGCAAAACTGTAATGTAAATGCTCCCTTTCATGGTCTCCTTCCTCTCTGATCTTTTGACTGACCTTTAGTCAGGAGAAGAGGATCAGGAAAAGGAGTGGAGGATTTGGGAACTTGTCAAGATCCTGCTCAGGAAACTCTTAGAAAAAATAGAAGTATCAGGATCTAGTGGGAGGTGGTGGGGATGTGGTTAACAGCATCTGCTGGTTGTATTGGTCTGGTACAGTCCTCATTGTAACACCTGGTTCCACTGAGCTCCACATCCTTTCAAAGCAGTGCCAGTTGTCCAGGACCTGCCCTGTGCCTAACTTGGACTGAATATCATTGATCAGCAAGCAGTTGGCTTCCAACAGGAAAGAATGAAATAGAAAGGCAGACCAGGAGTCTTTTTCCAGATAAGGGTGGTAATAGGGCTACACAGGTAAAGTCATGCTGTGCCTCCTGTCCTTTCCTAGAATTTCTTCCTTATCTCAGACTCATTCCCAAGTGTGGATATAAATCCCCTGGGCTTTTTCTTCAGTAACCTCTGGGGTCTTCCCCTCTCTTAAGGGCTTCCTCCTTAGCTCCTAGCTCAATTATAGAATTAAATATTGTATTTTCTTGAGGGCAAGGCTCTTCTACTATAACAGTAATGTGATATTCACAGCACCTATAGTGGCTATGAATATGCTGGTGTAGTTGTGAATCATAAAATGTAAGAGGCTCTCCAGATGGAGGACAGAACCAAAGCATTTATTCAAATACCAGAAAACCGAGTCCCCAAACCAGGAAGTCAAAGTCATTATAGTAACCATGAAGTTGGTATACATAGTCAATGTAATAAACACCCACATTCCCAAGTCTTCAAAACAAAACAGGCTCCTTCAAGCAAGGATCCTCTTCTCTTCACTCACAGTAGCTCCTCAGCCTCCATGCTGCTTTCTCCCAGCAATTCTGGCTCCAGGCAGTTCTGGCTAGCTCTCAGAAGCTCTGGGAAGATGTTCTGGTTCTCTAGCTTGGGCTTTTTCTTATATATGGTATTAGCTCTTCCCTCTTCTGCCCCTTCCTGTTACATTGGCAAGTTCATCCTGCTGTGGGACTCACAAGTTCTGGATCTTAATACTTGACACAATCATGAACTTGAAACAAGGTGCTAAGCATCTGTTTGTTTGCCAATACAAGGGGCAAGGAAGATCTTCGAATCCCATTACCATTACATTTACTTGGCAATTAATGTCCAAGCAGCTATGAGTAATCACCATGGGCCCAACCTGATACTTGATCTGGCTCATGTATTCTGGTCTCCAAGCCCCAACCCCTATCTCCTTCCCCACCCCGGGGAAAGGCCATGAAGGAAGAGGGAGAAGCAACCGAGTGAGGTTGAGAACAGCCCAAAAGTTCAGGCTTCTGGGATCTGTTTTAATCCCAATTTCCTTAAGAGCCCAAACTCAAAGGAATTCATATGAGACCTTTCCAGGTGTCAAGACTAAAGTGGAAGGAGAGTTTGTGCATTACTTTTTATTAGCAGATGATTGTGCACTCAGCACAGGCTCTGATGCTGAGATGCAACAATGCATGGATTGATTCTCTGCTTCTTGTGACAATTTTTGTCTAACAATTAACAGGGATCCATGAGAACTTCAACACACCTTTTCCTCTACCCCCCCAGTCCACTACAAACCATAGTATCATTGGAAACATTGGACTTGATCTTCCAGGATGCTTCACACATCTCAGAGAAGGCCCTCAGGAGAGATGAAAGGGGAAAACTGAAGCTTCATCTCCCTACCTTACTGTGGGCTGCAGAAGTGAAAGGTCCCAAGGAAGGGTTGGATACCCATGGTTGGTGGGAGAAACTGGTCTGGTCAAAATGGGGCCAGTTTTGCCTGTGGTCAGTAAGTGTGTTTCCTCTAATGTCCATCCCTCTGATCCCTTGTTTTGGGGGTGTGGAAGGTTCTATCTGTAACCAGTCAATGAATTCTTGAATGAATTCCTGGTCCCCATCCCTAGCTCAAAGTCCACAGGGCTTTACCCTGGCAAGAGCATTGGGTTCAACTTTTGGCTCTGTGACTTACCAGCTGTGTGACCTTGGAAAAGACAACTTAAACTCTCTGTGCCTCATTGTATTCATCTGTAAAATGAGGGGGTTATCTGCAAATATTTCTTTCAGTCCTAAATCCTAGGATTTTTTTTTTATTGGAAAACTTTTTTTTCCTTTTTTTGGATGAGGAAGGTAGGGCAATTGGGGTCAAGTGACTTGCCCAAGGTCACACAGTTAGTTTTTTGTGTGTGTGCATGTTAAGTGTCTGAGGCAGGATTTGAACTTAGGTCCTCCAAACTCCAAGGCCGGTGCTCTATTCACTTCACCACCTAGCTGCCTCCGAAAACTTTTTATTGTAGGTGGAGTGGGATAGCTGGACACAGGTTAAAGGATTCCAATTTTGTTGGCAATATCTAAAGCGCCATAGACTGGAACAAGTTGGACATAGGCCTTCTCTCCATCAGGCTGGATCAGTGTGTTGACCTTGGCCATGTCTATGATATACATGTGATATACATCTTTACAGTGCGCTTGACCTGATGCTTGTTGGCCTTGATGCTCACAGTGAAGACTAGGACTAGGACTGTTGTCCTCAATCTTCTTCATAGCAGACTTGGTGGTCAGAGGAAACTTAATGATAATATAGTGATAGAGGGGCACTTTTCTGAGTGTATTTGGGCTGCCTTCAAAGTCTTCGTGTCTTGGGTTGCCAGAAGGTGAGGGATGTTTGGATCTTCTTTTTGTGGCTATGGACACCCCCCCATCAGCATTGCCTTCTTGTTCTTGGTCTTCAAGGCCTTGGACTTGGCTTCTGTCTTGGAGGGTGGGGGGGCCGGAAATGACTTCCTTCTTTGCCTCCAGTGTCATCTTGAGGGAAAGGCTAAATCCTATGATTCTTTTTTTTTTTTTGCTTTTTGGAGGGCAATTGGGGTTAAGTGACTTGCCCAAGGTCACATGGCTAGTTTTTGTGTTAAGTGTCTGAGGCCAAATTTGAACTCAGGTCCTTCTGACTCCAGGGCCTGTGCTCTATTCACTGTACCACCTAAGCACCCCTAAATCCTATGATTCTTAAAGTCAAATTGCCTAAGTACAGAAAAGGGAGGTCTAGATGGACAGTAGTAGTTTCTGTGAAGAAACTAGTAGGCTACCAACAGATAACAGAACTAGGATTAAAAGGGATCTTCAAGGTCATTTAGTCCACCCTTCTCCTCTTACCGTTTGGGGTCTGTCAATGTGACATGGCAGTCAAATGTAACATAATTTTAAATTGCATCCAGAGAGGTACAATGTCCAGAATGGGAGGGAGAGGCAGATCGTCTCCATGGTCAGATCACACAGCTGTGCCTGCTACATTTTTAGGGAGGTTATTGACAAACTGCAACACATCTGAGGTAACCAGATCATTCCACCTGAAAATAAGCTGAAGGAACTGGGGACATGTAGCCTAGAAAAGAGAAGACTCGGGTATCTCAAGGATTATCCAGAGTTTTGCTTGGTTCTACAGGGCAGAGCTGGGAGCAAGGGGAAGACATTACATGGAAGAAGAGATTTAACAGTAACAGCTGCATCAAAGTGATATGGGCTGCTTCAGTGAGTAGTGAGTTCTTCATCATTGAAAGTCTTCAAGTAAAGTCTAGATAAGCACTTCTTTGGGATGCTATGGGAGGGACTACTTTTCATAATATCATGGTTTAGATTAGAAGTTCTTTGAGGTCTTCTTCCAGTTCTGAGATTCTGGAATTTACAGTCTCTTATGAACCCTGAGGTCCCCTTTAGTGACCAGTTCACAGTTTGGGAACCCTAGCAACCTGGCTAGGGTTTCCTGCAAACCCAACATGGCCTGGAAGAAGCCTAGGCTTTTGGGCACGCGAAGGCAGCATTTCTCTTGTGGTCTCTTTGGTCCCTGGTCCCTGGTTCAGTCCCCGGAAATGGTCCCGTAGCTCTCGGACACTGATGCCAGACCTTATGATGGTGTCAAATTTACGTGGTCTGGTTGGGGTGGCCAGGGGTTGAGGCATTGAGCTGAGGGGTTTGTGCTCCATAGAATTATCTAAGGAAGCAGGATGGAAACAGCTTAGATTTATTAGGGGAGAAGAGCCTTAGTACTCCTGTACTTCCTTATACCACCTTACCTCTCTCCTACCAACCCCAAATTCCTATCATGTGAGAAAGAAGTGGTAGTGCAAGATAGCATGGAAAACCCTGGGCTAGGAGTCACATCTCAAGATCTAGGTGCTAGTTACATCTCTGTGACTTGGGAGACTCCCTTCCTTGTTTGGGTCCCAGTGTCCCCACTAGTTACCCAACCAGATTGGACTCCATGACCTGTAAAATTCCTGACAGTTGATGTTCTATGAGGTGAGGGGCAGCTGGGATTCCTGCAGACTCTGTGTCCTATTCAGTCCAGGGTCTATCCCCACCCATCCTGCTGTGTTCCTGTGCACAGGATCTTACCTGGTGCTGAGGCCTCCAGGTCCCCATCCCCATCCAGGGCAGCAATAGTGTCCAAAAGGAACTTCAGACTCTCCTGCTCCCTTGGACTTAGACCCTCCAGACCTAGCTCCTGTGAGGGGAAGAAGAAGGAATCCAACAGGGATACAACACAACAGAGAGCTATTAAAGTTCCTACTGTACAAAAGCACTATGCTAGGCCCTTGAAGGATGAAAACAGCATCAAAATCAGCCACCTCACTGATGGTAAATTATTTAACTTGAAAAGGTCACATGTTGGGGCAGCCAGGTGGCTCATCGAGTAAGAGCACTGGCCCCAGTGTCAGGATGACCTAGGGATCTAATCTGGGCTCAGGTACTTAGCACCACACCCAGAAATAACTGGCCTTGTAACCTTGAGCAAGTTACTTAACCCCAATTGCTTAAAAAAAAGAAAAAAAGGAAAAGGTCACATGTCAAGACTAAAGTGGAAGGAGAATTGGTGGTCTCTTGACTTTGTTAGCCTCAGTGCAGGCTCTGAGGCTGAGATGTGATGCTGTATAAGTCAATTCTCTACTGCTTGTGCTAATTTTGGCCTAACAATTAACATCAAGAAAAGGGAAGTTCTCCACCAGCCAGCACCACACCATCCATATGTGGAACCATTGGTTACAACAAAGGGAGAAATTTTGAATGCTGTGGATGAATTCATTTACCTTGGTGGTACACTTTCCAGGAATATATACAGAGATGATAAAGTTGACGTACACATTGCCAGAGCTAGCTGTATTTGGGAGGTTCCGCAGAAAAGCGTGAGAGAGAACAGATATTAGACTGACCACCAAACTGAAAGTCTACAGAGTTGTGCTGACCTCATGGTTGTATGCCTATGAAACCTGGACAGCATACCAACGCCACGCCTGGAAACCGAACCACTTCCATTTGAATTGTCTTAGGGAGATTCTTAAGATCTTCTGGCAAGTTGAGGTACGGGACATTGAGGTCCTTTCTTGAGCTGAACTGCCAAGCATTCAAACTCTATTGAAGAGAATGTAACTCTGATGGGCTGATCATGTTTGAAGGTCAAATGTATGTTTGCCTAAAAGACTATTTTACAGAGAGAGCTCAAACAAGGAAAGTGCTCACATGGTGGTCAGAGGAAGCAATACAAGAACACTCTCAAGGTCTCTCTGAAAAACTGGAATTGATTGTGAGACATGGGAGACACTGGCACAGGACTGTGCAATATGGTTTTCCCATATCCTGCCCTGTGCTCTGTGAGCAAAGTAGAATCACAGTAGCTTAAAGGAAATGTGAGATGTAGAGCCTTTGTATTTGTCTGCTCAGGCACAGTTGGACACACTGTACCTTGATCCCTACCATACTGATGTCATTTTGGTCTTTTTTGAGAATGACAGACAACGGCTAATCAAACAGCTAGGCCCTCAAGGAGATTCAGAGTTTAGATAAGATGCAGTCCCCACTGCCATCAGTTCACAATCTAGTAAGGATATAGGATGCACAAAACACAGCTAGCTAGAATACATGTCACATAATTATGTTGCATATATATGATACATAGAATACACTTTACATACATATGTCACACAACAAAAGCTAAGAATTCATGAGGTCTGAAGGGTAAAGATCAGTGGAGTCTTCAGAGTATTCATGGAAGAAGTCATATTTGAGCTGATTTTCAGTAATGGAACTTAGGAAAGGAAATCTTTTAGGTTTTAGGGGGAAAATGGCAGAAGCTTAAAGGTGGGAGAAAATGGCAAATTTGGGGGTCAGAAAAAGGTTCAAAGGTCATAAGAACAAGAGATGCTAGTAGCATTTCAGAGAAAGTCAGACAGAAGTCACAGCGTTGGCCACAGCATTCTCACCTTAGGGTTCTGGCATTCTAACTGCCCTCCCTCTTTATCTGTATCCATCCTCTTGTCTGTCCTCTCCTCAGCAGGGGTTGGTTCTCAGGATCCTGGAAATCATAGGCTGGGTTGGTGTTCTGCTCTCCACATGTCCCCCCACCCCCAGATTCTGTTCCCTATTTTACTCCCAGACATAGTTTGAGGGGATGGGTCCTTGACTCCTGTTGCCTGCAACAGGGCTGTTCTAGGAATGTTTCCAGCTACAGCCCTCCCAGCCAGTCCCAGAGGATACAGAAGGACCTATTATTACCTGTTCAGTTTTCTGGCTGTACAGGAGATCCTGGCTAGGCTCTGGTCAGAAGCAGGATCCTGACCTAGGTCTTGCCCTCCAGCTGATGGATGCTTTTGTCCCTGCCTAGGTTGTACTTCCAGCACTAGGCACTTGCCCTGGCCAAAGGTTAACACAGTCAAGGGAGGGGCAGGCAGGTGATATCCTGTACAAACAAGACCTGCTTTCCTATGGTAGCCCAGTCCCAGGCAGCTGCGTTAACATAAACACATCTATGGAAAGGAGGCTCCCAACAGGAAAAAACAAAGAGCCCTAGTTACCTTGTCTCCACCCACCCCTCCCCCATATCTTGATTAAACATACTTTTCCTTCCTCCCATGCAGGGGTACTCAAGCCATCCCCCAATAGAGACATTGATTTCACAATTGCCTCCCTCATAGGTAAGTGACCAATTCTGGGACAAACTGGAGAAGCCAAAAACTGAGCCAGTCACCCCTTATCCCCCTTCTAACACCTTTGGCTTATTGTCCCTTCCAGCCAAATTGGCCCACAATCTCTAGTCTCCTGGTCTTTGAATGGGTCATTTCCCATACCTGGAGAATCCTCCCTTTCCTTCAAGGTTCATCATAAGTATCATCTCATTCAGGAAGTCTTTCCTGATTCTTCCAGGTGATTAGCCCAAGTTCTTGTATTTACTAATAGGAAATACAGTATTATAACCTCCAAACCAATGTAAATTGATCTTACGTTTCCTCCAGAACCAGCTGAATGCCTTACACCCTGCAAACACTTGGTAAATGTTTGTTGAATTGAATTGTATTTTGGTTAGGATGAGGTACGAGCTCTGGGAACTTCCCAGAGCTCTCCTAGAATCTTCCCACAGAGGCATTTGCCTGAGTGGCTCTGCCCAAATCTTTAGCCCTCCTTTGTCCAGCCAATTTCCCACCCTAGATCCTCCCAATATTCAAATCTGTTACATCCTTGAACTGGCCTAGCCCACCATTGTCTGTCATCTCCAGGTAGCCTCCAGCAATTTCCCACCCTTAATCATTTACTGGAGTGGATCTCATTGACTCCTCCTGAAGACCCTCCCCAAACTCCTTCTCTAGACCACCCCTAGATTCCTCTCACAACCTTTCTGTATATGACCCCATCTTGCCTCCATGTGGTGTGAGAGCTCCATAGAATTTTCTAGCACAGGCTTGCTCTGTGTCAGATGATTTTGGCCTGCTTGTCCAATAGTGTCACAGATACCGAGGCTCCTACCCAGGTCTACCCACTATGGTGAACTTTTAAAAAAACTTTGCTTTTCTTTGGCTGAGAGAAGACTTGAGTCGAATTCATTTGGCAGGACCGGGCCAAATTGTTGGTATTTTGGGGTCTCAAACACCCCTAAATCCTATAACTCATCATTTGATGGTGAACTTCTTCAGTTAGAACCGCTTGAGGGCAGAGTTGAGCTGGGGTGGGGTGGGTGGGGCAGGGAGTGTCAGGAGATGTGACATAGATTAAGTTAGAGTTGTAAATACCGTAGGACATGTATACATCACTGTTTTGCAAGCTTTACAAAAGTTATCTCATTTTGCCTTTCACAAAAACCTCTAAAAACTGGTTGCTATTATTATCTCAAATTTACAGTTGAAAAAGCTGAGGCTTGTGTGGGACAAGAATGACCCTTGCCCAAAATAAAATAAGCAGAGATATCTCCAAGTAGAGATGGGAATGATTTATTTAATTATTTCTTCTTACAAGAAGGGTGGTCTGGCAGTCTAGTAGGAGAGGCAAAATAAAAAATGCAAAGCTTGATTATATACGCAAAAGACCACCCCTTCTTCCCTGACTTTGTCCTGTTCTGTTCCTGTTAATCAGGAACTGAGGTGTACAATCTTAACTGCAAAAATCTGCTGGCGTTTGCAGATGAAATGTCAGTAATATCAAAAAGCAGAAGGTACGTGTCTAGCGGACATAAAAAGACAAATATGTCATCAGTAGCAACTTAGATATGAAAGTAGACAATATTTTATGAATCATAGAAATTTTAGGACATGGTGACCTGCCTGGAGTTCCACAACAGGAGTTACGATTGATTTTAAATTTGTATAGGTCAGATGGTGGTCAGTGGAAACAAGTCTGGAACATGAAACAAGTCTGGAACATTTGGGCCTGTGGTTAGGTTTATAGGGTCTGTGCTTTCCCACCCTTAGCAAACACTTTGACTTATGACCAGGGAAGTAAGGCAAGGGTCCCAGCCCAGGTTACTAAGTCTTTGGTACAATTTGGTACAATTCTATTCAGATTTCTGGAATGTTACCTGAGAAGTTTTCACTTCTATTCCATTCAGGCTCAAAAAAAAATTGTCAACTCACACAGCTCCTAAGCATCCACCCCCCACCCCCTTTCAATCCTCTCAAATTCAATACTCTTAACTGATGGGGTGCTTGGGGTGTCTATGTTTATAACATCAGTTTGTAAAATCAATTTGTAAAACCAGTTTGTAAAATCACATCCCCCAGTCCCAGCATTAACTCTGCCCCTTCCCCCTGCCAGCACTCACTCTGCCTAGCAACAATTCATGAACTGTTTATCTCCCCTTAGTATAATGGCCAGCTGCACCTATGAATCCTTCAATGCACTATCTGTAAGTTAACTCCTCAGCCAATTAGACACATCCTGAATCCCCATTAGCCTTGGTTCCTAACATCCATCTTGTCAAACATGACACTGATGGGTGGCAGACTAGGCACTTCTCAGTCTCTGCCCTGACTGAACTTCAAGCCTAAAACCACACCTCCAGGTAGTCCCCGCTTGGACTATTTCCTAGTGAATTATGGGCAACACACCTGGGAAGTTGTGGATATTAAAAGTACTTGTTCCTTTAAGTACTGACCACTCCTTAACTCCTCCCTAATCCCACCCTTACCTAGTTAGCATAATTGGCATCTGATTTACTATTGTAACTCTTTATAAACTATACCTATGACTTCTTTAAGTTTGCAGGTTCCCTAAGAACTCCTGCCCTCTGTATAGAGTAACAATAAACTTTTACAATCCTGACTTGAAAGATTGCTTGGGTCCTGTGAATTCATTCCAGACTGCACAGCAGAGACTCTGGTCATTGGAGCCCCTGAAACACCCATCACCCCTGCCCTCTGCATAACCACTCTGTAATATTCCCTACAAGGGATCTCATAGATTATTTAAGGTCATAGATTTAGAGTAGAAAGGGCCCTTAGGGGTCATCCTGATCTGACCGTGATTTTACATTAGATGGAAGTGAGGCTGACTTCAGTAGCTTGCTTAAAGTCCCACAGCCATCAATTAATTAGCAGGACCAAGAAGTGATCCCAGGGGTTGGCCTAACAGAGGACCTAGACTCCCAGGCCATTTGGTCCAGATAGAGACCCAAGGGTTGGTGGATAACAGCATGGGTTAGGGCTAGGGTGGGGTTGGTGCCCCAAGGGTCTGGGGGCGGTCCGAATGGGCAGGGCTCGCTGGAAGGGCCAGCATTTTAGCTGTACAGGAGGGGGTGGGGATGGGGATGGGGGTGGGGGTGGCGGGGTGGAGAAGCTTCCTTAGGAAGAGGGAGGAGTCAGTTGGGGCTTCTTGACCCGCCCCTAATCGGACTGGAGGAACTGGCCGGACCCGCTCACCAGGGGGCACTACAAGACTGGGAGAGGGATGGAGACGCTCTAGCCCAGGTCCGGCGGCCAGTTCCGGTATCTGTGGTACCGGCAACCTGCGGCCGGAAGTCAAGAGCCGGGACCGCGGCCCTAAGGCTACTAGGTGCGCCTTGTGTCGGAGACCACCCTCCCGTTCGCCCCGCCCTGGGGAGCCACGACCCGGCGTAGGCTTGCCTTCAAACCCCCGATGCCGCGGTCTGACCTTTCTCTTCCTGAGCAGTCCCGTCCTTCTGATCCCTGACCTCCGGCTCCCCCGCCCCGCCAAGCCCCTCCCTCAGCCATTTAGTTTCTTTCTCTGCTTTAGCAAACCAGACCCTTCACCGCCTTTGACCTTTGACCCCAAACTCTGCTCCCTGATCCTTTGCCTGAGAGCTCCTTGACCCTCCAGGAGCTCCTCCATTAACTCGTCTCCTCCCAGCCACAGAGACCCCTCCTCCCTGCAGCCTCTTGCCCCCTTCTCTTCGTTAACCCTTCTCCTCTGCACCTGAAATCATCCCTGTTGCCCAACCCCCAGGTCCCGTTCCCTCCTTAATCTTTTTTTTCAAGCTTCCTCTTTGCCTCTCAGCCCCCCCTCCCCGCCCTTGCAGGGCATGAGCGAGGAGGAGGCTGCTGCCTGTGGGGCTGTCAGCCCAGACCTGAGCAGACCCCCCAGAACTCCTGCCATGGAGGCAGGCACAGAGAAAGACGGAGATGGACAAAGCCTCATGGCCCCGAGGAGGACTCCTTCGCCCCCAGGGAGCCCAGACCCTGGGGTGCCTGGGAAGCCTCAGCCTCCCCATCCTGGGGGAGGTCTGGGGGCTGAGAGTCAGGACTCTTCGGGTTCCCCTGAACATCCTCTCAGCATGCGAGCCAAAAAACTGGTCCTTCACATGGACATCAACAACACCATCCTCGTGTCTGACAGTGCCACTGGCCAGGGCCCTCTGGCTGCCCTCAACTCTTACCTGAGCACTGTGTGTTGGGGGAAGTTCAACCAGGAGGGTAAGGAGCATTTCAGGACCTTGGCATTGCTGCCAGGGGGCACGCAGCCTTGGGTGCCTGTTGACAACTTTGGGCTCCTAGTTATCGCAGAAGGTGAGGGAGTGAATCTTCAGGAGCCATAAGGAGAGGTACTAGAGTGGTATGGAAGGAGTGCTGGACCTGTTGAAATCCTGATTTGACATTAGCCAGGTTGAAGTCTGATTAGACATTTATTCTCGTGTGACATTGAACTCTGAGATTCAGGGTTTTTTTTTTCTTCTGTAAAATGGGATTTTAACACAGAGCTTTATAAGGAAAGTATTTTGTAAAGGTTTTAGTGCCATTTTATTTTTGTTGGGAAAGGACCTGAGATCCCCAGTGGGTACAAGTCTAAAGTATCCTAATTAATCCCCAGCCTGGTTTCCCTAGAGACATTCTCCCCCTCCCCCTGGAGCAGGGCGAAGCCTGTGGGAAGGTTATGGGTACAAGTGAGAGTCAGGATGTCTGGGTCCCCGTTCAGGACTCTCTCTTGACTCCCTGTGGCCTTGGGCAAGTTGGTGTGGTGTAACTCAGCAATTGTTCTGGAATCTGGTAACCTGGAATTCATAGCATTATAGATTAATTGGTGGCAGGGATCTTGGAAAGTCTTCACCCTACCATTCCGGAGGGAACTGATAGTCAGAGGGAGGGAACTGATAGTCAGAGGGATGAGGTGATTTGCCCAAAGTCACATAGGCAATAAATAACAGAGACAGTATTTGAACTGGGTCATCTTATTGAGTGTTTGGCCCTTTTCCCACTTCACCTGTTCAACTCCTTCAGATTCCTCAGTGAACTACGGGGTCTTGGGCACATCACCACTTCTGTGAACCTCAGTTTATCATCCATCTGAAAGAGGGTAATAATAACAACTGTACTACTTATGTCTCTGGGGGGGTTGTAAGGAAACCACTTTGTAAACCAAAAAGGCAGCTGGTAGTGCAGTGGACAGAGCACTGGGCCTGGAGTCAGGAAGAACTGAGTTCAAATCCAGTCTCAAACACTCACCAGCTATTTGACCCTGGGCAAGTCCCTTCACCTCTGTCTGCCTCAGTTTCCTCCTCTATAAAATGAGGCTAATGATAGCATCTACCTTCTAGGGTTGTTGTGAGGATCCAAATGGATAATATTTATAAAGCATTGTTACAAACCTTTAAAGAACTATAGAAATGACATAGAAACTGTAAAGTGACATAGAAAATTATTATTCCCCTCCCTAAACAAATGGCCCTGGACAAATCAATCAAACTCCCAGTGCCTTATACAGTTCTCTTAAAACACTGCAGAAGATTTGCAGGTCTGCATTAATAAAGAAGTTTCCTTTCCTAAAAGCCCCTACATGAATGAAGTCACAAGTGCATGCAGGAAAAAAAAAATTCCTTCTCTGGGCCTTAGTTTTCTCATCTGAAAAATGAAGGACTTGTAATAGATAGTCTCTGAGATGTTTTCTGCCTCTAACATGAATCTAGGAACATGTTCTCACTACTGAGCTCTGATCACTGGCTTTTGAAGAGCTGGCCACCATTGAGCTCCATATCTGAGAGGGGGACAGAGATGTCCTCTCTTGCTGATTTTTGGCCACGTTCCATCTCTCCCTCTATTATACACTCACCCCAACTCTGGACTCAACTCTCTCTTTCAGGTGAGTGGCAGTGGCTGAGTGAATTCCCTTCATTGCTGCCCCCTAGCCCTGATGCCAGCAGCTTCTCCTCGAATTTTGGGCGGAACACCGAGTTTACATCAACTCCCTTGGGCCACCCTTTCCAGACACTCTTCTCCCACTACCTGCAGCTGTTGGAGTGGCCTGGCCAGCCCGATGCAGTGTTCTCTGTCCCAGGGGAGGATGGCCATCATTACCACCGCGTACTACCAGCCTTTTTCAAACTATTGGCTGGCCTTCATCAGCAGGGCCGACACTTTGCTGTCATTTTCCGCACTTTTGGCAAAGACTTGACCTCACTACTTCAGACCACACAGAGCGCTCTTCAAGGCCAGCACCCACACTTCTCAGCTCTGAAAGAGGTGGTGGTGAGAGATGCTCTTAGGGCAAGGCAATCCAGAATAGGACATTCCTCAGAGATTCAGTAGCCTGGTGACTAAAGAGCAGCCAGTCTTTCTTAGAACTAGGGTTGGGGGAGGTGGGTAACAGTGGGGATATGCATTGGCCTCAACCCTTCCTTGTTCCTGCAGTTCCCTGTGGACCTGCGACCTGGAAAGATCCGCTGCAGTCCAAAAAAGGTGACGGTCAGTCGAGGGAAAGAATTTGTGTCCAGCTGGCCAGATGCAAGAGTTGTGTATGACTACTTCAGTGCTATGGAAGGCCTGGGGGGCTTTCAGGACCACTTTGCTTGGTAATAACAATAACAAGAGTTATTTATTGCTATACATTTACAAAGTACTTTCCTCCCTGTAGCTCTAGGAGATAGGCAGTGCAAGTATTATTCTTACCATTTTACAGATGAAAAAAACAGACTCAGAGAAGCTCAGGGTAACAGAAGCAGCAGGTGTCAGAGCCTAGTTTGAGACTATGTTATTCTGGGCCATTCCATTTCTACTCCACTGTCACCCTAAGAGCTGCCATCCCTGACTTGGTCATAGTCCCTTCAGGGACGGAGTAACCTAGGACCAAAGACGGTAACTAGTGATCCCGTTTCTCCATAGGGCTTCCATGTGAACATCCATCCCCTCCTCCCAAGTACAGTTTAGGTACCATCTCTTCCACAAACAAACCTTCCTTGAACTCTTGGTGCATAGTAGTTGCTTAATAAATATTTTTTGACTTGGCTGTGTGCTTTGATGCCAGCAGCTCTCACATTAGGCAGTCCAAGCAGTGAAAGTGCATTATGTGTCCTACAGCCCAAGCTCCTTCCTCTGAAGTGAACCCAAGTAGAAGCCCCACAGTAGGTCACCTGTGACTGGCATAAAGCCATCCTCATCTGAAGCTCTACCACAGGAAGTTGTGGGTTCCGTGTTGAGCTCCCCCACAACGTTCCCCATTTTTCCCTCCTCTCCAGGTGGTCCAAGAACAATTTCTCTAGTCAGAGTGGCAAGCCACTGTGGGTGGATATCCATGACCCCGAGGTCCAGCACATTTGCTTTGATGATAACATTCGACTGCAGGATGGAGAGAGCATCTTCCACCCCCAGGTACAAACAGTTTGGAGTATTGGGAGCGAGAGGAAATGGCCTGTAATTCGCAGAGACAGAAAGCGGCACAGTGGATAGAGGCTATACTGCTGGGCTTGGAGGCAGGAAGACCTGAGGTCAAACCCTGCCTCATACTTGGCTATGTGACCCTAGATCAAGTTGAGTCAGTAAGTCAACCAGCATTCCCTTTTTAAAAAATTGGATTTCATTTTCAGTTCTGAATTCTCTCCCTCACCACTCCCATTCCCTCACCCACTTTTTTTGAGAAGGCATGAAAAACAAAACTCATTACAAATATATTTAATCAAAGCATTTATTTATTAAGTGCTTACTGTAGGCCAGGGCACTGTGCTGAGTGCTAGGGGTATAAAAAAAGGCAGAAACAGTCCTTACTTTCGAGTAGCTAATACTTTATTGGAAGAAGCAATATGCAAACAACTGTGTAGAAACCAGATTATAGAGGACGGATTAGAGATAATCTCAGAAGGAAGTCACTGAAATTAAAGAGGACCAAGAAAGGCTTTTTACAGAAGATGGGTCTTGAGCTGAGACTTGAAAGAATCTAGGGAAGCCACAAGGCAGAGATGAGGGAGAGAGAGTTCCAGGAATGGGGGCCAGTCAGTAAAAAATGCTAAATTGCATGTAGTTGGCAGATGGAATGTCATGTGTGAGGAACAGCAAGGAGACCACTAGTTTCTTGGTTTTTTAAGTAGTATTTTATTTTTTCCCAATTACACATAAACACAATTTCTAACATTCACTTAAAAAAAATTTGAATTCCAAATTTTCTCTCTCCCTCCTTGACCTCGCCTGTCTCCGAGACACTAAGCAATTTGACATGGGTTATATATGCGTAATCATTTAAAACATGAAGGAGACCACTAGTCACTGAATCTGAGTATGTGGAGGTGACTAAGGTACAAGAAGACTGGAAAGGTAGGAGGGGTCCAGGTTAGAAAAAACTTTAAAAGCCAAGCAGTGTTTTATATTTGATCCTGGAGGTAATAAGTGGCTAGTGGCCCTCCCTCAGCTTCACTTTCCTCATCTATCAAATGAGGGAGTTGGACTTGTTTGTTCTCTAATGTCCCTTCCAACTTTTAAGTCAATGATCCTATGAATGGAATTAACACAAGTTCATGAGAGACACCCATCCTAAGGTCTGACCCAGCCAGAAGTTGGTTATGCTAGGATTGGGCTGATTTCCAAGCCTCCCTCAGCATTGGCCACCGTGGGAGGGACTAAGAATTGGAGTCTTCTCTGGGGGCTAAAGATTGGATGGTGATTTCTGGGCAGAGACCCTCTTCCCAGCCTCATACAGAGACCCCAGCATATTCTACCCCCATGAGCTCTATGCATATCTGTATGTCTTGGCTCCAGGTGTTTAAGGACCAGGGAGGACAAGAATGCTGCACAGTCCCTACTTCGGAACTCTACAACATCTGCCTAGTGCAAAATGATCTCCTCGAGGCCATTGCTAACCCTGACTACTTCTTGATGACTGTGAGCCAGTGTGAGGACCAGTATGACCAATACATGTCAAAGGCCCTGACAGATGGTGACTGTTGAGATTTCTCAGCTCAGCTGAGGAATGGACTTCCAGACCACTTCAACAAATAACCCTCCTAGACTTCATGGCAAGTTGTCTGCTCTATTTTAATCATGATGGGGAGGGGGCAGAGGGTAGGAAGGGTCCTTCGGTCTGGCCCTCATCATTTCTGTAGTGTCTCTTGCCTTGGCCGACGTGGGAGTTGTAGATTGGGAATTGATCTTCCCAGGATCACTCCTAGGATGTTTACACATCCTAGGATGGTTTGGGTAGGGGGTTCTGGCTCTGCTTTGGTTTCTATTACACAAGTTGGTACCCATCTGATTGGAATCTACATATTAAAATCCAACACCAATGTGGGGCCAAACACTGCTTCTCTCTTTTCCTCACTGGCTAGATGGAGTGGACTCATGATTTGTATCACTGGTTTCTGAGGGGCGGTCTTGGGATAAGGTTAACTCTGATTCAGCCAACACAGAAGTAAAGGGAAAGTGGGTCCCCCAGGTTTCCATAGTAGGTCTAAGGTAAATATGGGATGGCATGGAATGGACAACATTTATTAAGTCTTTACTGTATGCCAAGCAGTGTTGGGAAGGGAGTAATGGTCCTGAGGGTTGGGGTAGTGCTAGGGTCTGGGTTCCCTCTATCAGGGGTGAGAATGAGGAGGTCAGCATCCAGCCAGAATGGAACTAGAACTCTGATCCTCCCAAAACCTAGTACACTGGTTTTCCCATAATGCCACCTAAACACTTTCTTGATACTAATAATTAGATACATATTAATTTTACGAAAAGACATGTCTTAGATGTCATATAACTCTTGTGCAAACTGGGTGTGTGAGTCAGTCCTGAAAGGACATTAAGAAAGGCTGTTAGGCAGAATTCATCATTGTGGAATGCATCTGTCCTCTCCTTGATGGGAAGAAACAGACATGGGTTTTGAAGGTTAGGTCTGCTATCCCAGAGGGATGGGTGAGAAAAGAGCTAGACAAACTACCTACCACTATTGCCTTTTCAAAACGGGCCCTAAGTCCATATTTCGAGCACCATGCTCTCACTAGCATTCCAAACCTTTATTTCTATCTCTAAGATGTGTCTAATTGTGGGTTGTAATGGTTCTTAAAGCTACCTTTGACTCAATCTTCCCCTTGTCCACTAACCCCAATTTGATCCCCTTCCTACTGGTAACAGTGGTTTCCAATTCTGCAATATGTTTTTGACCTACCACCCATTCCTACACCCCCTCCCTTCCAAGCCGTCACCTGCTCTCCTCTGCCCTTATGGGCAGTGCTTTACCACAACATCATTTCTTCCTTGGTCCAGTGCTTTCCACCTGTCATCATCATCATCAGCAACATCATCATCACCACCATCATCACCACCAAGTCCTTACCTAAACCACACAATAACTATCCTTCAATTTGCCCTTTCATGTTTACCCTCCAGCCATCTCTGATTGCCCCCCTTCCTTACCCAGATAAATGGCTTGCTTTTCTCTAAGCTTACTAAAACACAAATATAACATAGTGCTCCATCTCTCTCTCACATGGTTAAACTTATATTGATACTCCTAATAGCCCCCTGAAGTAGATGATCCTCTTTTTATGAGGATGGAAACTAAGACACAGAGAAGTGTACATTTTAAAAATAACTTCTAAATGTATTCCTCAGGTAAATGATTTCTGATGCTTCTCTGTGGCACGGAGGTGTCTTGGGTTTTCAAAGCCTGTGCTCATTGAGGCAGGTACTTGGAAGCCAGAAGGATGTTGGCCTCTCAAGAGGGCCATCCCTCCTTAAATGGGGAGAGGCTTATCACCCAAGAGTTGGTCAGGGAATGGCTTTTTTTTTTTTGCTAGTCTTGAGGACAGTACATGAAAAAAACTCATAAAAACCATCTGCTACAAAGTATAGAAGAATTGGTATTCTCATGAATAGAGGGAGTGCCGACCTCCATGATTTCATGGATTGTTGAAGGTATTTTTTAAAAATATAAAACTTAGTAATTCTTTTCTTTTTTTTAGATTTTTCTTTTTTGCTATTGGGGGTGGGGAAGGTAGGGCAATTGGGGTTAAGTGACTTGCTCAAGTTCATACGGCTAGTTTTGTATTAAGTGTCTGAGGCCTGATTTGAAGTCAGGTCCTCCTGTCTCCAGTGCTGGTCCTCTAATCACTGCACCACCTAGCCACCCCCAAACTTAGTAATTTCAACAAATAGGAAACAAGGAATAAAATTCCATTTAAAACTTTACTCTTGTGTTCCTCACCAATTTTTCTTCTGTCTCTATTTCAAATTCTACCAACATTGAAGGGGAGGCTGTGAGAAGTTTTGGAGGGGACAGTGCAGAATCAAGAGAAGCTTCATAGGACCTGACACCAGCCTAGAACTTTGAAGGCTATTTGGAGAGCTACAGTAAGAGGCAGAGGTGAGGTGGGAGAGCCTTTCAGATGTGGTACTCCAGCCAGTGCAGAGGCACAGACAGAGGGAATGACAGAGAGTTCAGAGAACAGATAGAAGGACAGTTTGGCTGAAATGCGTTACACATGAAAGAGAGTGATACGAAATTTCATTCAATTTACAGTGAAACTGTAAAGGTGAGTTGGAACAAGATTATAGAGGATTGTAAATGCCAGGCTGAAAAGTTTGTTTGATGCTAGAGGCGATAAGGAGCTGCTGAAGATGTTTCAGTTGGGGAGTGACGCTTTTAGATTTTTATTTAAGGAATATTAATTGGCTAGCATCATGCTGGTTGGATGGGGAGGAGAAAGGACTGGAAGGAGGAAGCCAATTAGAATAATAATAATAGTTAGCATTTATATAGTACCTATTATGTGTCAGGCACTACACCTACGGCTTTATAAATATTCTGTTTGATTTTCACGACCCTGGGAGGGAGGTGTGATTATTATCCCCATTTAACACATATGTAACTGAGGGGAAGAGCAGTGAAATGATTCACCCACCTAGGGGCACACAAGCTAATCAGTGTCAGGCCAAGTCTGAACTCGGGTCTTCTGACTCCAAGTCTAGCACTCTCTCCACTTGGCCACCTACCTGCCTCTGTTGAAACATTTGAGGTAAGAGGTGATGAATTTAGGTTGGTAGCTATTCGAGTAGAGAAAAGAGATTGAATGGGAGATGTTTTGAAAGTAGCATTGATAACCTGGTAATAGAAAGGATGATTCTGGGATTGTGAGCCTGGGTGACAAGAATAATGGTGGTAACATTAATAGAAACAGGGAAATTTGGAAGAGAGATGGATTTAGGGGAAAATCTAAATTCTGTTTTGGACATGTTGACTTTGAAATGCCAGTGGGGCATCCAGGAGATGTCCAGTTTGTACAAACTGGAGCTTGAGAAGAATAAGGGCTAAACATAGAGATTTGGGAGTTTGCTACATAGAGATGATGTTTGAACCTATGGGAGCTAATGAGGTAGTTTATTCTAATTTTTTCTTCACTTTGTATTAATTCTTATAAATAAACATATTTCTATGTATTCCTTCCTATTTTTCTTTTTTTAGTGCTTAAAGCACAGTGCCTGACACATAGTAGGTGCTTAATAAATACTGAATGACTGACTTTGACACAAAAATAATACCTGGCATTGCTCTAGCACAATTTATTTACAATTTACCATAGAAATCATTAGTAGCTTTTCTTGTTACAAACAAAATAAGACTCAGAGAAGTTGGATGGGTTGCCCAAACTCTCAGAGCTAGTTAGTGGCAGGAAAGAGATTGGGACCCATGTTTCCTGCTTTATCTTGACTCTGGTACTTAGTAAGTCACAACCTTTCTGAACTTGTTTCCTCATCTATAAAATGAACAGGATGGATTAGATCAGGGGTCTTAACTTTGTGTCATGAACCCCATTGGCACTGTCTGTTGAAGCCTATAGATCCCTCCACAGAATAACGTTTTTAAATGAATAAAGTAGAATGCAGAGGATTACAAAGGAAACCAATTATGTGGAAATAAAAATGTAATTTATGTGGATTCTGGTTAAGAAGCCCTCAATGAGATGATTCACCATTAACATTGCTGAACCTCTGGAGACATAGTTGGTCTTTCATTGGTCAGAGTTTGTAAGGTTTTCAACATTGTTTTTTGTTTTTTTTTTACAATGTTGTCCTTCTATAAAGTCTTCCGGTTCTGCTCACATCACTGTATCCCTTCAAGTTACCCAGGATTCTCTGAAATTGTCTTTTGGGCCATTTTTTATATTGTAATAATATTCTGTTACATTTTTATACTGGAATTTGTTCAGCTATTCACCAGTTGTCAAAGAGGCAATCTAGTAGTCTGATTATAGTCTCATAGTCTAACTGAAAACCCCCCAGACAACCCCCCATCATCTCTAGGCTAAGCATCCCTAGCTCCTTCAGCCAAAGTCACATGGCATGTTCTCCATTATATCCTCCCTTAGATGCACTCCAGAATGTATCCATGTCCCTCCTAACGTGTGATCCCTAGAATTGACCACAGTGCTCCAGGTATGACTTCACTAGGACATAGTACAAAGAGACTACCACCGTTTTGTTTTGGTTTTGGGGGTTTTTTTGGAGGCAGTTGGGGTTAAGTGACTTGCCCAAGGTCACACAGCTAGTAAGTGTTAAGTTTCTGAGGTCAGATTTGAACCCAGGTCCTCCTGACAGCAGGGCTGGTCCTCTACTCACTGCCCCACCTATTGGCCCCAAGTAATTTTCTTTGAGCACAAATATGACCATGTCACCACTCTACTCAACAAATTCTAGTAGCTGTGTTGCCAGTAGGACCAAATATCAACACCTTGGTTTGACTTTTTTTGGAAAATAGATGGATATCTTTTGTTTTTACATGATACCTATATTTCACCCTGTATCCCTCTTCTTTCCTTTCCTTACAACAAAGATTTTTAAAAGAAAAAAATCAGTAAAACCACTGAGCATATGTAAACAATCTGGTGTCATATGCAATGTTCCACATCTGTTGATCCCCACATCTACAAAAGAGCAGGGAAGGTATCTTCTCATATATCTTCTATGGGCACAAACTTATTCTTTATAATTTATTGATGTTGAGTTTCATTTGTTCTGTGGTGGCTGTTCTTTCCATTTATGTTGTGCATATTGTTTTCCTGACTCAGCTTAGTTCACTTTGCATCATCTGTTTGGCTTTTAAAACAATTCATGGGGCAGCTAGGTGGTGCAGAATACATGATTCTTTTTCCTGCTCTTCAATCTAGCCAGACTGACCTCCACTCTGTCCCTCACACGTGGCATGCCCAACTCCTGAGTTTTCCTGAAAGTTGACTTCCCCAAAACTGGCATATATTCCTTCCCCACTTCACCGAAGCTTTTGATTGCTTCAAGATGGAGCTCAGCCATTACCTTCTTCATGAAACCTTTAGTGGTCCTTGAAATTGCTAGTACCTCTCTCCTTAATTAACTTGTATTTAACCATCTTGTATCCATTTTGTTTTTATTCTGTATCGACTTATATCTGTACATGTTGTCTGTGTTATCTCACTCTACTTGGAACATAAACTTGAGAAAAGATTGATTTTTTTTTTTTTTGCTTCATATCCTCAGTGCCAAGTACTGTGTTTTGGTTTGTCCTTGGTTTTTCGAAGAGGACCATGACATCAGGAAGTTGGTGCCATGACTGGCAGGTGAATTGGATTTAAGTGAGGGAGGGCTGTGCAAAGTCACGAGCCTCACTTTCTCCTCCAGAGCCACCTGGGTCCAATGACCAGACATAGATCAGGACAACTGGAGGAGGCCCTAGATGCAGTGGGAGATGTTGACCTTTTTAAGCAAAGGTTTTTCCAAGTTCTCACTTTGAATGAGGCAACACCCATTCAGTGAATAGGGTTGTTTAAGTAGTGAGTCTAGGGATGACCCCTTTAATAAAAAAAAAAAAAATTGGGAGAAGACCTTCAGGGTTTTTGGCCAAAAGAGAAACAGTTAATATTCACATTCACTCTGAGCCATCTGGGCCCCCCAAAATAACCATTAAGTGGTGCTTGGGCGGTGAGCAATTGTTGGCCAATCCTTGGGAGGCAGAGTGAGTTGGGTTTTAGACATGGTCTTGGGTTTAGGCAGGGCTAGAAAGAAATCTATTGGGTAAACCCCAAGGCATCAAGATAGGCTTCGGTTATCAAAATTTACCTTCCTTTGGGCAGAGCATCCTAAGGTAATGCCCCACATGAAGAGGGGAGAGGAGAGGCACATATAGTAAGTGCTTGATGTCAGAGGCCCTGGACAAATCTTTGGGGGATTCAAACTGTGCTTCCTTCCCTCAGTCTTTTAATAAAAGGAAGGTGTAAAAAAAAAAAAAACGAACACAAGTAACCACAATCTGCCTGTGGGAGTGCCATAGAGAGACAAAGGCATGAATATTCAGAGGAGAAAAGAAGAAATTCCTGGAGGATTTGGTATTTGAATAGTCTTGAAAAAGTATATAACTAAGGGATAACAAATCCCCTAGATGGAGTAGTTGGAGTCCCATCCCCGCTCCCATGCGCCCAGCCTTTTCAGTGGGAGACTGGTGGGGGACAGGCTTCTTTGGGAGAAAGGAAATCGAAATAATGTGAGGGTCATATCTCCCGTTGGGGTGGGGGTGGGGGGCTCAATTCCCGGAGTGCCAAGAGCCTTGGACATGAAGTCGGGAGAGACCTGTCGATAAAAAAAGCAAGTATTCAGCGCCTACCTCATGTGCCGGGCATTGTGCCACAGGGCAGGAGATACAGACGGTTTTGTTTAGCACCTGCTCTCAAGTTTACATTCTATTGAATGCTGGGGTGGGGGAAGAGGAGGGGGAGCGGGGTGTACATAACTAAGCATATAAAAACAAGTACAAGGTAATTGGGGGGAGGATAGAGAAACAGCCTGGGGGAGAGGGGAGTACTTAGAGAACTGGCCTTTGAGCCCGAAGGACCTGGACTCTAGGAATCCCACCTCGAAGCTGTACGAGTTGGGTGGTGCGGATCTGGACGGTTTCCCCAGATCCATGCCGCAGGCAACACTAAATTGCAGATTGGGTTCTCCTCTGTCTGCATCGGTGGACGGAGTTTTCTTTCTGGCCAGTTCCCTACACCACTGAAATCATAGGTCCAGACAAAAAATAAATAAAATAAAAATAAACGCTTGCCACTGAGGAATCAGGGAAGGCCTCTTTAGGCGATGGTATTTGGGCAGAGCTCTGAAGGGAGAAGGAATTTTGAAAGGCTCGGGTAAGGAGGGAGTGCATTCCAGGCGCGGGGGACAGCCTATCCAAAGGCGCAGAGATTAAAGTCCTGCAGAGGATCAGCCAAAGCCTGCTCGGCGGGACCGAAGAGGGTGCGGACGGTGCCGGGAAAGGCCACTTTCTACTGCTGGGACGGCGGTTCTCCGAACCTCAGTTTCCTCCTCTGCAACAAGAGGATCGTGACACACCGCAGAAGGGTAGCACCTGGTAAACCCTTCGCACGCACCTCTGCGGTGAGTTACTTCCTAGCCCCCTCCCTTTCATCGCGGCCCCCCTAACGTGGGCAGCTCTGGCTGGCCAGCTGCTGCGCCACGATGCCGCCGCTAGGGGACGCAGCGCCACCATCGCCACTCCGATTCGGCCCGGATCCGGCCAGCGTGGGGTGCCCGCCCTCCCCCTCCCCCTCCTCCTGGGGTCCCACGTTCTCCCGGACTGACCGAGGAAGGGGCGGGGAAGGAAGGCCAGCTGCCGGCCTCGCTCCCCGTCCCGCAGCCCCTTTGGCGACTCCCCCAGCTTCCGTCGCCCCATTTCTCCAGAGGCCGGCCGGAGCCGCGCCCCCTCGCTGGCCAGCCCTGCCGTCCTGCCTGGGAGACAAAGGGTTAAGGCGCTGGCTGGTTTCCCCGAAGCTGGAGAAAACGGGGCGGGGGGGGGCCTGCTGGGGAGGGGGCGGGTCCGTCACCGGCCCCTCCCCCGCTCTACTCCCCTTTCCGAACGGTTCGGGGCTGCAGGCTGGTGCCGAGAGGAGCCCGCGGCCAGCCCCGAGCTTGGAGCTGGAGACGGAGCTGGAGCTAGAGCTGGAGCCAGAATCGGGGCCGGAGCCGGGTTCGGAGCCGGGTTCGGAGCCGGGTTCGGCGCGGTGAACACCCGCCGGGCCCGGCCCCTTCCTAGGGCGGCAGAGCCGGGACCCTCGGGTAAGTGCCGGCCCGGGGAGGGCGAGGGGCACTTGGGGGAAGTTGGCGGTGAGGCGCCGGAGCCAAGCTCCTGGCCCTCGGCCGCCCGGCTTGGGGCTGCAGAGTCTAGAAGGAGCAAGCGTTGGCGGCGGGACGGGAAGTTTGGGCAGAGCCGGGAGTGTCCGGCCGGAGCGGAGAAGCCTTCTATGGGGGAGGGGGTTGGGGGGGATTGGGCGGGGCGCACACCTGCATAGACCCTTTCCTTTCTGCCCCCATCTGGAGGGCTCTGATGGGGCCCTGGGGATGCTGGGAGGGCAGGGGTCCCAAGTGCATCCCCCCCACCCCAGTCAAGCGCCTGGATCCTCCGGCCGATTTCATCCGGCGGCCCCTCGACAACCCTCCTGCCTCACCATCACCTACCCCTTTTCCTCCATGATTCAGGTGGTGTGGACAGAACCCGGCAGTTAGATCACCTAGGTTCTAGTCGCAGTGCTGTCACCAGTTTACCGAGTGACTTCGGACAAATCACTTCCCTGTTGTGGACCCCGGTTTCCTCATCTGTAAAATGGGTTGGCTGGACTAGCAGTCCTCTAAGATCCTTTCTGATTCTTGTATTCTCTGATTCCTTTCTAGGTAAAGGTGCATCCTCTCCCCTTTAGTACTCCTCAACCTCTGAGCTGGGCTGAGGAGCTTGTTTTCTGCCTCTGGAGATAAGGACAGAAAGCCACAGACGAACAGACTAATGTCTCATTCTTAGGCTGGATCAGCCTTGGGGACTGGAAATGATGCTTTTCTATGACCCCTGCTGAGCTCAGCAGTCTTCTTTGTCTTTCCCTTAGGGGAGCACCCACTGGCCCTAAGACTAGGAAACTGGGGGGAAGTGTCATCAGGGACTGACTGGGTCATGGCCCTGGGCCAGCAGCCACTTCCAGTGCCCCCCAAGTAAGCAGCCAGCTATGGCCAACAGTGGTGCCCGCACCTTTGTTTGGCATGTGTTCCCGGCCATGCCCACATGTCGGGTGTACTGCACACCTGCATACCAGGATGGGCACCTTTTTGTGCTGGGTGGATGCAGCCGGGTAGGACTGCCTTTGGGCACAGCGGAGTTACTGGATGTAGCTTCCCACAAGTGGCTTTCCCTGCCCCCACTGCCCACACCCCGAGCTGGTGCAGCTGCAGTAGCCCTGGGCAAGCAGGTGTTCGTGATTGGGGGTATGGATGCCGGGCAAAGCCCCCTGGCTTCTGTGGAGGCTTACCACATGGATGAAGGCCGCTGGGAGCTTCGAGCTGCCCTGACACAGCCAGCCATGGGCATCTCAGCCTTGGAGAGGGGTGAGCAGGAGCTTGGGTGTGGGAGGGGTGATCTGAGGGTAGGTGCATGACCCTGGAGAAGGAGTGAAAGACATGCTGGACCTCCAAGGGAGACAGAATGTGACCCTCTGATTTCAGGATCGTGGGGGAGTGTGATCAAACACAGGATAATCTGGAGGCAGTGGCTTATAAAAAAGTCCTGGATTTGGAATCAAAAGACCTGAGTTTCAATTCCTGCTCTGCCAATTAATACCTGTTTGACCTTGGACAAGTGATTTCCTTTCTCTGGATCTGTTTTCATTTCTTTAAAATGAAGGGGTCAGACTAGATGACGGCTAAGGTCCCTTCTAACTCTCAACAGTGATCCTAGGAGAGCAGCTCTGAGGGGCTATTTAGGGGAAAGAGGGAACAGCTGGAACCTGAGGTTCTTAGTGGATCCCAAGGGGGAGGAGCCTCTTCCAACCCCTAACTCATACCCTATTCCCAACCTTTTTGTCTCTTTCCTAGCACACTGCATAGGGTCTCTGGCTCTCCTGTGGTTTTTGTTTCTCTGCTTTTCCCCTAGGTCCCCACCTTCACCCAAGACAGGCATTTTGACCTGGTTATTAAAATTACTGACTATTGATTAAGCCTCTACTATGGTTAAGATTTACTCTGTGTTAGGGCTGCTTATAAGAAAAATGACCCTGTCCCTTCCCTCAGAAAACTTATAGTTTACTGGGAGATGACATCTATACAAATAAATGTTATAAAAGGTAGAATTATGTGAGGCAAAGGCTTCTTGAACAAGGCAGGCAGCACTTGAGTCTTGAAGAGTTTTAATGGCTAAGAAGAAAGCATTCTGTGTGTAGAGAGTAACAGTTCAGTGTAACTGAAACTTAAAGAGAATGTGAAAGAGAGTAATGAGGAAAACGTCTGGAACTCCTAAACTGCTAAGAACTAGAGCCTTCATGGAAGAGCTTCCCAGATCCAGGGAAGTGAACTGTAGTTGGACCCCTCAGAATCCCCCCCCCCCATCACCCTACGAACTTTGCCCACAGCCTTGGTCTACATAGCCCCCCTGGCAGGACCTAGTATTCTGAGTAGAAGGTGGGGAGTGAGGCTCCAGCCATTTCTGTGTGACCAACTTCAGGGAGGGCAGTCCTTCCATTCAAGGGAAAGAGGGGTGCCTCCCGCCTGGAGTAAGTTGGCTTGAGTCTCCATTTCCCCCCTCCAAAAAAAAAGAAAAATCAAACCTTTATTACTCATCCTAGGAGACATAAGGGCTGGGAATGCAGACAGCAGTGGCTCCCACAGTTATAAATAGGCTTGGAGGGAGGGGAACAAATGTGAAGACAGGCTAAGTGGAAGATTCCTGTCTAAAACCTTGAGTAAATTGAATTGGAAGGCCTCCTGCCTAGCTGATATCTTTTCCCACCTCTACCGTTCCACTAAGAGAAGCAAGACAGAAGGGAGCTGGGGAGAAGGAGACCAGGGAGGTAGGGCTAGATAAAAGTTCCAGCCAGATACCAGAGCTCCAGGCCCTGGTGATTGTCATGGAAGCACCTGCAGATCCTCCCTGCTGACCTTTGCCTCCTCTTCCTGCTCTGTTCTGTCCCCTACAGTGCCCTCCCTTCCCACAATCTCTCTTTCTCTCTCTCTCACTTCGGGGGTGGGGGTTGGGGGGGGGAAGGCAGGGATGTATTCCTGGAAACCAGAATCTTCTTCCCAAATATTCCTAAACTAGAGTCCAGGAAAATGTTCCTGCTCAACTGGGGCCAGGGCTAAGGATAATGGAGGTATCCAGGAATCTTCCCCCTACTCCTCCTCAGTCTGATCAGTATATTAAGATACAGCCTACAGCTGTTTCATTTTCCCCTCCGTATTTAATTTGGATCCTGTAATCCAGAGAATCCTCCATATATAGTTAACTCTACTTTGTTCCCCTCTTTCCTGACTTCAGCCCTGTACTGAGACCCCATGCTCATCTCCTGCCCCCAGCCTGAACCCCCACATTGGGACTCCCCATTCAGCGATTTCTTCCCCACATCATACATTGAGCATTCCATCCCCAGATTTAGCTGGCAATTTAGCCCCCTGCCCTAGGCTCTCTCTCCTATAACTACCTCCCCCTACCGTACTAAACCATCTCTTTCCCCACTGACCTCCATCCAGTTCAGAACCCTCCTTCCTAAACTGAACCCAGCCCCACCTCATCCCTTACAATCCTCCAGCTGAGACTGCGCTCCCTACTTACTCAAATGCCTCTACCCACACTTATGTATGCCCTGGGGTTGGGGAGGCCTCTTGGTTGTGGATCTGACTGACTACAGGCTTTGATGCTAGACTGGTTGCTATGGAGTCTCCAGGGAGACTGTGCCAGCTATTATAATTAGATTCCCCCGCTTTGTGCTCTTCCCAACTGAGAGAACCAAGGGGTGGGGGGTGCCCATTAGTGACCCAGGGAGCAGATAGCAATGGAGATCTCCCTCCCCATTCCTGTAGGGGCAAGAATTGATTTCAGGCTAGACAGGGAGGGGTAGGAATGAGCTGTTGACAACCTCCTGCTGATGGTGATCCACTCCTATATCTACTGGCTGTGGTGTCCCTGCCCCAAAGTACTTCTTTTGGTTTGTGGTGAGCTTCAGGCTAAGCAAAGTGGTTGCTAAGGATTGTCCCATCCCAGAATTAGGTTCGTCGAGGCAAGCTTACCCCGAGGAATTTAAAGTCTGAAGCTGACCCTCTCTCCGGCAGATGGTGTGGTATATGCTCTAGGTGGGATGGGTTCAGACACAGCCCCACAAGCACTGGCGAGGATGTACGAACCTTCCAGGGACCGATGGCTCTCCTTGCCCTCCATGCCCACACCCTGCTATGGGGCCTCCACATTCCTTCAGGGGAGTAAGATCTTTGTTCTGGGTAAGTGGCTCCAGGTCTCAGGTTTGTGTGACGAGTTAGGGACCAGCTTATGACCAGAGGCCAGTTTCGAGATGAGGCCAGCAAGGACTGGGACTGTGAACCTGTTCCTATGAGCATTGCTTTCATTTTCTCCTGTGGGCAGCAGATGATGCAGATAAGTGGGAATTGTATGATTTCTGCATGAGGAGAGGGACCAAGGGGTTGAGGGCTAAGAGGCAGAGAAGGGAGGGATGCCCTACTCTGACTTCTCCCAGAATCTCTTCCCTTTATGTTCCAGGGGGCCGCCAGGGGAAGTTGCCTGTAACTGCTTTTGAGGTCTTCGATGCTGAGATGCAGAATTGGACTCGCTACCCAAGTGTGCCCAGCCGGCGGGCCTTTGCTAGCTGTGCCATGGCAGAAGGCAGTTTTTTTAGCCTGGGGGGCCTGCAGCAGCCTGGACCCCACAACTTCTATTCTCGCCCACACTTTGTCAACACTGTGGAAATGTTTGACTCTGAGCAGGGTGAGTCCCAGCTCACTTGAGGTCTGAGAGTCTGAGGGCCTACACACTGATTCTTTCCCTTGGGCAGAGGGCATGGGCATTTCTGTTTAGATGCAGGTCTAAACTTGGGCTTCAGGTCCATTTCAGTTCTCATTTGGGAGCCCTAGCGGTAGTTTGAGAGTTCATTCTGGTTTGATAGTACAGAGAAACTGTGCTGTGTCTCTCACAGGTGCCTGGACAAAGCTTCCTCGTTCTCTTCGAATGAAGGAAAAAAGGGCGGACTTTGTGACTGGTTACCTTGGGGGCCGAGTCGTGGCAGTGGGAGGCCTTGGTGAGTAGCCTTAGACCCCTAGTCCTGTTTATTGTCTCTAGGATTTGAGGTGGGTAAAAGGGCAAGATTGTGGGAGTGCTGACAACAATTGTGGGAGTGATTACAGGGTTACATGGAGGTATATTGACTACATCTGAAGCTAAGACACCATCTTTCTCCACTTTCTTGGTGTCGCTTGGTGTATAAAGACATTTAATGGGTCTTCAGTTTACCTACATGTAAAATGGAGATGGTTAATTGCCTTACCAACTTCAAAGAGATGATTGAGAATAACATAATACATAATGACTTTTAAAAACGCAAATAGAAAACATTTTCTTAGGGATCTTTGCTGTGGTAGAGAGTTTTAAAAGGTGTCTTCTGAAGGAGCTGAATATGCTTTGCAGCATTAATGAAAGTCTAGGTGCAGGATTAGAACATGATACAGTAGAAAGGACACAGGATTAGAGTCAAAAGACCTAGGTTCTAAGTGTAACTGTGGACAAATTACAGAACCTCCCAAAGCCTCATTTTGTCATCTGTAAAATAGGGTCAGCAATATAATTGCTACTTACCCCAAAAGGGTTGTTGAGGAGAGTACTTTGTAAAACTTAAAGCATCAAATAAAAGTAGTTGTGAAAGGCTTGGACTAAGTAACCTGTAAGGCCCCTATAATCAGTGTTCTTTCTTTGATCTGGGTCAGGGCTGGTAGAGGCCAGATGCTGCCATGTAGCCTATCTTCCTGGGGCTACCCCTGGCCCAAGGGCTCAGACTCTTCTCATCACACTGGATCTCTCTTCTCTAAGGCAACCAACCATGTCCCCTGGGCTCTGTAGAAGGCTTCAGCCTGGCAAAGAGAAAATGGGAGGCACTGCCCTCGATGCCGACAGCTCGATGTTCCTGTTCCAGTCTCCAGGCCGGGCAACAGCTTTTTGTCATTGGTGGAGTGGCCCAGGGCCCCAGTGGAGCTGTGGAGGCCTTGTGCCTACGGGATGGGGTCTGAAGACTGGCACAATCCACCTGATCAGATCTGCCCACCGAAGATCATAATGGCGGTTTCTGCAGAGATTGGGTGGTAGGGGCGGGGAGGCTAGTGTACTTCCACCCGTGGCTCAGTGATGCTATTTTCCTGTCCATGTTTAGAACAAACTTTGGCTTTCTGAGGTAGGGAGTAGCGCAGGGACACAGAGCAGCCCCTCAACAAGAGCTGAACCTGGGACATGTAACAACAGCCAAAGGGTTGGCCCCAGTGGTAAGAGAGGCCCACTCCCATCCTAAGTGTAGGGGAGAAAGTCAAACTGGCCACCCAGGGACTGAGCTCTCTTTGGTATGAACACATCTTGAGCACCAGGGCTCTAGGGCTCCAACTTTTCTGGGAGTGGGAGGCCAGCAGTTTCCTCCACATCCCTACACTCCCTTTGCCCTTCTCCATTGTGGTCCTGACCCAGTTAGGCCACAGCAGGGAGTTGCTGTGGCCCTTAGTAGCTGTACCATCCATCCCTGCGGGCCTAAGCTGAACAAGAGTCAGGAATCGCCCCTGGGACCCAATAGTAACTCCTGCCTAGTTTAGTGCCTACCAGGAGGCAGCCTGGCACACCTGCGCCTCCTGCATAAAGCTGGCCTTCACTGTAAACACAACACTGTAAACACACAGCACCCAGTGGAGCTGTTTGTGCTGGGGAGGGGCAATCTCGGGTGGGGGAGAGCTCAGGCTTATCCTGCCCAGTACTGGGGGAAGGTGCAGAGAAGGGTGGCTTGCTGGAATTGGCATGGTGAGAGACCTTGCTTCTAGTGCCCCATTGCACCAGTCACGCCAGCTCGTTGTGCCTCAGCTTTCCCATCTGTAACATGGGGATCTATAATAACCTGCCCTACCTACCTCACAGGGCTGTTGTGAGACTCAAAGCTGTCATCACGTGAAATATGAAGACCTACCCCAGTGTGTGGTGGTGTTGGTTACTCTGCGAACGCTGCCTTTTTCCATTTCTTCCCGAGGACCAAGCAAGGGGACAACTAGAACCAGAAACCTGTTTCCTGCTTCTTCAGGATTCAGGTCCTGGGGCCTGTATGGAGAGCGTGAAACATCTTCCTCTTGCTTCATACTCACTCTCCTCAGGCAGGCTAGAGGACTAGTGACCAGGCTCCCTCTTAGTAACAGTGGCAAGAGGCTCATATGATGGCTTGTCAGACTGCTGCAGCCATCTCTGTTCTGTCTGAAGAAAGGTATTCTCTGACACGTAGGTCTTGTGTTATATTCTTTCATTATAATGTCACCTTATTTGTAAAGGCTATCTGGAGAATAAGCATGAGACCTGGGCACTACCAGCCTTTTAGATGCTCAGTTTCCTTATCTGTCAAATGGGAAAAATAACTTCCTTTTCTACCACATAGGCACAGCATGAGGATCCATGAGTAAAAGGATAGAAAAGCTCTTTGCAATACAAACTTAGAGTGGTATGGCAGCCCTTCAGATTTTGGACAATCTTGAGACCTCTCATTTTTGGACCTTGGTCCCTCTTTTAGAGAGGGGGAGTTTTGGAAGGAGACTGTGGGTGCCAGACAGAGCATAGTCCTCTGCCTAGAAAATACAATGGTCTTCCTACGTTGGCCTGACTGTTTATGAACTACATATGTCAACAGCCTAGTGTTTGATCCCTAGGTCAAGCTTTCATCCTCCATCTTATCTCAATGGGCAGAGGTTAAAGGTCTGAGCCACAAAAGGGACCTCTTCCAAGAGATATCTTTCCTTTCTTTCCCTTGATCTCAGTTATTCCTGAATGTGATTTGAAAGTCTTGCTTTTCTTACAGCTGTTTCATGTGGAAGGCAGGGACAGAGCCATGAGAACTACCAAATACCAGAGCTGGTGCTGCTGGGTGTCCTGTGTTAACCTGGTTCTGGCAGTGCCCACTTCCGCCCCACTGAATATTGCTGTCTGTAACACTTCACACTCCTTTATTCATTCCAGCCTCCTACTTTGGGGGCAGGTTTCTGGTTGTACCCTTTCTTGCCTAAGTCATGCCCTACCATCATGAGAATGACTCATGTAAAAGGTATTGCCCCAGAAGTAGCTTAATCTTTCCCTTGGGACCCAACTCCTACTTCCATAGGTCAAGTGGGGATTTGACATTCCAAATAGGAGTGTCTCACAAAAACTGAACCTTGCCCACAGCATGACTCAGGGCCAGAATGGGTATGGGGGAGCTTCTGCTGGACCTGCTAGGCTGTGGCCCCGCTGCTGGCATGCTTCTCAAAGTATTGAAGGATGTTAGATTTGGGGGGACCCATAGCTGAACAGGACTCACTTCTGCAACAGCCTCTGCTTGAAGATCCCTAGTGATGGGAAACCCACTACACCTCCTGAGGCAGCCCAATCCACTTTGGGATAGCTCTAATTATTCCAAGGTTTCCTGATAGCAAGATGAAATCTGCCACCCATTGGTTCTAGTTCTGTCTCCTGGGGCCAGATAGAACAAAGGTCTGTCTAATCCTGTTTCCACATGGCAGGCTTCAAAATATGTGAAGATAGCAGTAAGTCTTTTCTTCTCCAGGCTAAAAATCCCTAGTTCCTTTGAAGGATCCTGCTGAAAAAGGAGGAAAAACAGTCTGGCGTGCTGGGTGCTTTGGCAAAGGATGAGGACTAACCTACTTTCTTTAATGGCTCAAGCCAGCATAAACAGTCAGAGATAGTGAAGTGCAGGAAGGGCTCTGGTTTCTTACGATTCACTGTAACAGGGAGCTCTGGCAGAGCTTGGGAGGAAGCGCTTGGGGCAGGGCAAGGGGAAATTCCAAGTCTTTCCTTAGACTCAGAAATCTGAGAAATCCCCAGTTTTTCCCTGGTCTCAGAAACCTCCTTTTTAAACTTCTTATCTGGCATCTGGCTTACAAGTTGATGGCAGAAGGTGTGCTGGTAGGTGGTGCTAGGTATTCGTTTCAAGTCTAGGGACTGTGGGACTCCAGACTGAATATAGTGAACTAGTGGCTGAAAAATTGGTCCACCTGACTCCTTCTGGTAGTAGTCTTTCTGGTAACTGGAAACAAGGGGGCCCTGGGCTTCATCATCAGAAGGCCAGCTGAAAACATTGCATCTCTTCTTGAGCTTCTCCCAAGCTTTCCGTTTCCCTATTCCCTATATAACAGAAGAGAGGGTCACAACTCATTGATCCCAGGCCCAGGGCTACTCCCCTGGGGCCTTATCTCTCTCTGCCTCTACTGTTCCTGCTGATCTCAGCTCAGCCTAGCCTGCCCAACAGATGCAAAGCTCGGCCTTGGCCCCAAGGGACACACAAGCACATCCCATCCCTAGCAAAACCATATATCTGCTATGTTCCCATCTATGGCTTCTCCTTTTCTCATCCCTTAATGCCTTCCTGTTTTCCTCTCCACCTTTCAAACTTTGCTCTTAGATTTATTCTAAGGCATAAATGATTGATAACACTTAAAGTGTAACTCTTCCAAAAGTAATTGCATTTTTAATAAGTCAGCCTATTAAGGTGTCAGGCAGAGAACTATAGTGTCAGGACACCAGAACCTTTCCAGTGCCTCTAAAATCCCACTACCAAGACAAGTCTCCTAATTAGCTGAAAGGCTGATTTAGAACAAAGGAATGGAGAGTGGAAGGTCCCACCTAATGGTCCCTCTAAGACCCTGCTGTGGACAGACTGATACCAGGAGCTGTATAGAACTGTGGAAGGGACTAAGGAGCTACCTTTCCCACCCTCCTCCAACACTCACTGGATCAAAGATACCACGATTGTCATGTTTGGAGAATAAGTGTTGTCCCGGTGGTTCCTTGAAAGAAAATAAAAAATGGAATGAGATGGGGGAATAATTATCTCCCCTACTTTATGGCACCATCATACAAGAACACCTAACTATCCCAAAGTTTTCAGAAAAATGGGATTTTCTCTGCAGTCAACTACCAGAAAGAGGCAAACAACAAGAAAATGAAGAGGAAAGAGTTGTTATGGACTCCAAAACCATGTAGGTTCTTCACATTGGGATAAATTTGGGAAATGCTACCCTCTGATATTGAGGTTAATAAGAATCCACACACCGGGAATAAAGATCAGCATCTTCAGGAATACTTTTAGAAGGAACTCATACACTTAGAGGCATTTCTAATGAGATGTAGAGGTTGCCCTTCTTTATAATATTTAGAAGTCACCTTCCCCCTCTAATGTGACCAGTGACTCTGTAGCCTTGGACCCTCATCAACTGCCAGGAAAGCTCAGAGAAGGGGAGGATGGTGTGGCAGAGGGCAACTAGAACCTACGTCTCCTAAATTGCAACCCAGGGCATTGTTTACCTCATCATACTGCTTGTTTGGTACAATACTCGTGTTCTCTCACAGGTATTATGCAAAAATATCGCTTGAATAGAGAAGGGCAGCTCATCAGGCCTGTTAGAAATATCCCATAATACTACTGGTTAGAAATTTGGAATATCCAACTTTCTTTGCTGTAAATCTATACTCAACAAATTTGATCTTGAGTATATTTTCCTACTAGGAATGGGCTGTTAAATTCAGTGAAAATGGAGATTGTTCTTAGGATACCTACTAATATGCTACCCCTGCTGTCCTTCCACACATCTCATACTATTCAAGGAATCTATTGGTTTTCAAAAATTTGCAAATCATACTCAGTTGGGAAATCTAGAGCAGAGTTCTGGGGTCTGTGTAAGCTGATCAAGACCTGCATCATCTATATATTATTCCCTTAAGTCCAGTGGGTATGGACCAAGGCTTTGGGCCCCCTTCTCTCTATACACTCACTTTGGGACCTCATAAGTTCACCCGGGTCCAGTCATCTCTCCATAGGTAACTCCTTGGTCTATATATCCTGTCCCAGTCTCTCCTGAACTCCAGTCCTACACCACCAAGACTGCCTACTGGATATTTTGAACTGAATGTCTCATAGATGTCACAAATTTAACACATATAAAGCACAACTCACCATCTTTTCTTTGGAACAGCCCATTCACTCATTTGGCTTTGGGGTCACCCACTTTCTCTCACCTAATATATCCAACCAGTTGCCAAATTTTGTAGATTCTGTCTCCACATCTCTTACATAGGTCTCCTTTCCACTCAGCACCATCCTACTTCATTCCCTCATCACCACACCTGGATTACAGTAAGAGCCTGACCCTACTGAGTCTCCTTGCTTTCAGTCTTTCCCTTCCCTAATCTATCCTCCACACAACTGGCAAAGTGATAGAATGTTTCACTCCCTGGATCAGTGAACTACAGAGGCTCCTTAGTACCCTTTAGGATCAAATACAAACTTCCTTCATGTGGCATTGAAAGCCCTTCACAACATGGCTTCCACTTACCTTTCCATACTTATTTTGTAGATAGATTGATAGATCTATATATCTCACTCCTCCATGTACTTTATGGCCTATCCAAATTGGCCTTCTTGTGGCTTCTCTCACAGGCCACTCTTGTTTCCCCATGCCTTTGCAATGGCTATCTCCCATTTCTGCCATGTATTCCTGTTTCCTTCAGAGCTTAGTGCATGTGCCACCATCTACAAGAGACTTTCTTTTTTCTCTCAAGTTGCTAGTTCCTTTCCTCACAAAATTTCCTTGCATTTATTTTGTATATACTTATTTATGCGAGTTGCCATTAGAATGTAAGCTCTTGAGGGCAGACACTTTCATTTTTGCCTTTGTAGCTAGCAACTACCTCAGTGGCTAACAGTAAGTACTTAATAAATGCTTGTTGAGCAACCCTGCACAGCCCAGGCAGAGACAGTCTTCTATTCCTACCTCCCTTTATATAGCAAACATACATTAAGTATGATTAAAGCCCTTCTCCAAAGCCTCATTGTAGCAGGAAGGTGACTCTAGATTCTTGAAGGCTCTACAAGCTGAGTGCAAGCTCTGGTAAAACCCATGCCATGCTAAACACTTCTTTTTTTTTAAGTAACTTTCTCAAGGTTACACGGCCAGGTGTTTCTGGGTGGGTGCTAAGTGTCTGAGCCCGGGATTTGATCTCCAGGTCTTCTCAACACTGGAGCCGGTGCTCTTACTCGCTGTGCTACCTGGCTGCCCCCATGCTAAACACTTCTAATATAGACCTAAGAATGAACTGTGTATTTGTCATCTGAGTATGAGCCTACCTAAGTTTGGAGAGGCTTATCAACTGAAAGCCTCCCAAGTGATGGAGTTTTTGAGGTGTTGTGATCTACAACAATGGGTGAAAGGAGTACTGACTGATGAAATCACAGAGCTTTATGCATAGTCTTACTTACAAGAGAAAAAATAGTAGGGGTAGCTAGGTGGTGCACTGAATAGAGTACTGGCCCTGGAGTCAGGAGGACCTAAGTTCAAATCCAGCCTCAGACACTTGACACTTACTAGCTGTGTGACCTTGAGAAAGTCACAACCCCAATTGCCTTGCCTTGCTCCCCTCAAAAAAAAAAAAAGAAAAAGGAATGGTCAGTGGTAAAAGCTGAGTCATCACAATGCCCATCACTTTCTGCATTTACAATTATAGAATTGTATACCATTAATGATGATCCTTGGGAATCTATATCATTTGAATCATCAAAAAAAAAAATGCTGCAATGGTGTTCACCATTTTACTTGCTAAACCAGATAAGTGAATTTAGACATTTTAGAAAGGTTTTAAAGTAGGAATTATAAGAATTAAAGCAAAAAGGATTTGCTTTTTTGCTAATCTTCATCTATTCAGAATATTAAATTTGTCATTAGAAACCCAATACCCATGGGGTGGCCAGGTAGCACATCGATTAAAAGCACAAGCCCCAGTGTGAGGAAGACCTGGGGATCCAATCCGAGCTCAGATACTTAGCACCACACCCAGAAATAACTGGCTGTGTAACCTTGAGCAAGTTACTTAACCCCAATTGCTTTAAAAAAAAAAAAAAAGAAAGAAACCCAATACCCAAGCAGTCTTCAGGGGCATTATGGTACAACAGTACTGACCTGACAGGATTGTTTTGAGGATCCAATGAAATGATATATGTAAGCTGCTTTGTCAACTTAAACTCACCATACATATATTAGCTATTATTATTACATAGATTAATTAAGGACTCACCATATTAGCCCTTTTATTTTTCAGTGGTTTCAAATTTATGTTTCAGTTTCAGTATAGAGTCTTTTCCCTAGTCCTGAAGGGTGTTTTAAGTTGGGAGTTGCACTTTTGGACATGGGCTCCTTTATGACCTCCCTCACCTTGTATAAATAAGCTTCTGCTCTGGGCTGGTACATCTAGGGAAAAGTATCCAGAGAAATAACTCCATTGTTTTCTCAGACTGCTTCAGTTCCACCATCAGTTCTTTGGAAAATGGTCACAAACCAGCTCTTACTAAAAGCTTTGCTAATAATTCCAAGAGCTGAAACCCTTTTGCTATTGGCTTTCTGACAAATTATTTGCCCTGAGTATGGAGGCTATTTGAGTAATAGGGCACTGTTAGCTGAGATGACCAGTCTTTTAAGGCTTGTTGAGAAAATTGGGAACATGGAAGCATTTCCTAGAGCTGTCTTCTGAGATTATTACATTTGTTCTAGACTGGGAAGAATGTGTACTAGGGAAAATATTATGGTATATGGCATATAATGGTATAAAACTTAGAATTAAAACTTGTACTCAAATCTCACTTCAAAAAAACCACCTACCTCTAGGACCCAGGACACATGACTTCACCTATCTAAGCCTCAGCTTTCTTATATGTAATATGAGAATAATATCTGTAACCTTTGCCTTGAAGAGTTGTTATGAGGAGTGAATAATATGGGGTTGTCCCAAAAGTCTTTGTGCAGTTTTAAGCTTTAGTACAGGGATACCCTAAAGTAAAGCACTTTGCAAACCTTAAAGTGATATATAAATGTCAGTTATTAGTACTGCTATTGGCTCAATACATTATGTCTCAGAGAAAAATTGAGGACTGGGAGAGATCTACCCAATGGGATCTTAGTTATCTAGGTAAATCTGGGGCAAAGTCTGACAATGATCTGTAGTTTATCTTTTAGAATCAGAGGAGGCCAAAGAAGTAAAATAAAATGGGTCCTCAAATGGTCCGATTTGTGAAGAATGAGATCTGAGACAAGAAAGCTAGAGCTCTTGGACAGCCCAAGAAGTCTTAGCTTTCTTCCTACCACTACTTAGGCAGCCTAAATGAAACCAAAACCTGCTTTTTGGTAAATACACAGTACCTGGTGCATTTGTCTACCAGGAATGTGCTGTTCAGTTCAGTGACTGAATACAGTTGACTAGTGACTGAAGAACTGGTCCATCCATGCCACCTGACTAGTTCTGGAAGGGGGAGGCTCAGTCAGGTTGTGCAAACTGGGGGCCTAATTGAGGACATGGCCCTAGTAAGATTTACTCTTCTCCTTCCTCAGGGCCAGCCCATCTTCCAATGATGCTTCAGCTATCTGCCCTGGGCATCTCTACTTGAGGAAATTAGTACTACCATCAGAAGACTTTTGTTGAGCATTTGGTTGTGTAGCTAGCAATGAGTA
The DNA here is from genome assembly GCF_028583685.1 of Petaurus breviceps papuanus. Lineage (NCBI taxonomy): Eukaryota > Metazoa > Chordata > Mammalia > Diprotodontia > Petauridae > Petaurus > Petaurus breviceps. Next base: position 11,149,436 of record NW_027185896.1, on the reverse strand, counting down.
TTGACTGATTTGGATGGAGAAACTGAACTTTTCACACCATATAGGAAGAAGAAAAGACAGCTAATGTAAGTAGATACACAGGAGTCCATTTGATTTGAAAAAATGCCATGACCTGGCTTCCTTTTGGAAAATAGAATTCAAGGCTAACTTCCTAATCTCCTAAGGACTTTTAGAAAAATACTTAGAGATGGTAAGTACTTTAGTCTATCTTCTTCATTTTTTGTTGCCTTTTTTGGGAGGGCAATTGGGGTTAAGTGACTTGCCCGAGGTCACACAGCTAGTTTTTTTGTGTTAAGTGTCTGAGGCCAGATCTGACTCCAGGGCTGTGCTCTATTCACTGGACCACCTAGCTGCCTTATCTTCTTCATTTTACAAGAAAACTAAGGCCCAGGTAGGAGAAGTGACTTCACAGGTTTCAGCAGACCTGGGATTCAAGCCCCAGGGCTCATTACACCAGATCCTGTATCCCTTTCCCATTCCCTGAACTCCCAGTTACCTGGGCTTACATTCTTGTATGAAGCTCAGCTTCTCCCCCAGACCAAGACAACTGCTCATAGGACCTAGAACTGAAAGACACCTTTAAGATAACACGGTCAACAACCTTCTCATCTTACAGATGACAGAGCTATGGCCCAGAGACGGGAAATCACTTGGTCAAGGTCACAGAGGTAGGAACCAGCAAAATCAAGAATGGAACCCAGGTCTCCTAACTTCAAATTCAGTGTTGTTCTTTTTAAACCAAAACAAACCAAAACAAAAAAACTTTGTTATTCTGTATTTGACACACAAATTAAAATGAGCATTCCATATATAAATAAGAGAAATAGTATTGTATATGAATCTTTATGACAGCTGGCTTCAATAAAAAAAAAAAAGCAATACAATGTTTGTTTCCAAACTCTCCTGTTTGTCCCTCCCTCCAGCCCTCCGGTTGTTCTCTTTTGTGTGTGTGTGTTTTAATGTTTCAATGACCTTTTCCGTTATTTTTCTAACTACAGAACAATTCCCGTTCTCATGGACATTTTTAGTTTGTTTTTGTTTCTTTGTTTTTAATCTTGCCTTGGAACATGAAGGCTGCCTCAAGATCTGGGGTAGTGCATTCTGGGGGAGAGCCAAGAAGTCTACCTATGGGCAAATGACTGTCCTCTCTGAACTTCTGAACCTGCTGTGAGAGGGCAGCATCAAGAACAAAAAGAGTTTTGATAGGCAAAAGAAAAGTGAGACAAAAGGTTTGGATAACCCATTTTGGTTCCTCTGCCTTTCCCTGGCCTACAGTCAGTGGTGCCCTCCCCTCCATTCTTACCTTAATTCTTTGTAGGAACACTGCTGGAGGCTGAGGCTTGGCTGCCAGGCGGTAATCCTGAGCAAGTTCACACTTGAATTGGCCTCTGTAGTGGCCATAGAAACCAGTGTTGTGCTGTAATAAGTAGTAGGAAAGGTAATGAATTTGACTTGGTCCCTGGGTACCTATGCCTAAGGGTATCAGTTTAAGGCTGCTTCCCAGGGCCTTGTCATTAGGGGAATCTCAACCCACAGAGGCTTCTGGGTAGGCAGTGCCTTTGCACAAATAGAGCTCACAGCAGCACATCTGAGAGGAAGCAAATCTCTGAAAGGAACTCAGGTCTCTGGAGTTCAAACCTCTACGGGAATGTTTCTGACCTCAGCTCTTAGGGGGAAACATTCAGAGATACTATTTTAGGGTAATTAGAACTTAAATCATGTGCAGATTTACAAAACAAAGGGAACCAAGGGGAGAAAGGGGAACCACTTCTCTAACCCAAAGACAGTGGGGAATAATAGGGTAAGGTACCCATCCCTGATTGGGAAAATTGCAGAAGACCAGTAGTGGAACTGTAGAAGATGGTTCAGCCTTCCTTGGGGTTAAAACTATTGTTGAAGAAGTCATATTTGTACTGAGGGATTCCAAGAGATTGGAGCCTTACTATACAGTATGCTCATGAGCTCCTAGGTGGATTGTTTCTCATATCTCCTTAGTCATCCTTTCTCCCCTCCCCACCCCAAAAGCCAATAGCTCCCAAATCCAGTTTGAAAGGCAGAGACTAAGAGATGGTACAATCAAAACCCATAAATTCATTAGTAGTCTGGATAAGAGAAGCACAGCCTTATTTACACAGTAAATGCTGAAATGCTAAGTGTGTGCATGGGCACAAGCACATGTGCATATGTGTGTGCACATGTGTTTGTGCTTGTGTGTGTGTGGCTGTAGGGGATGGAATCATGAATGATGTTAGGGAGACAGCTGTGGTACAGTAGAAAGAACCACGACTTTGGTGTCAGAAGACCTGAGTTTGAATTCCAACTTTGTCCCTTTCTAATTGTGTGACCTTGAGTAAAGTTAATTTCTTTCTCTAGGATTTTTTTCTTATCTGCAAAATGGTGACAATATTACCTATAGTATAGGCCTCATTGTGTTTTTGATAGTCATAGATACAGAGCTGAAAGGGATGATTTAGCACAATCCCCTCATTTTATAGATGAAAAACTGAGGCCTACAGAGTTTAAATGCCTTGCACAATATCACACAGCTGGCAATTATCAGAGCTGGTATCCTTAGCAGGCTCAAATGGTATAAGATGAGTAAAGTACTTTGTAAATGTCAGCTGTTACAGCATTAGGGTCATAGACCTAGAGCTGAAATGGACTGTAGAGGCCCTCTGGTCCAACTCCTTCTTTTTTCAGAGGAGAAAAGTGAGACCCAATCAAGGTCCCACCCACGGCTAGGGACCTAGGGCCTCCTGCAGAGCCTGGAGTGTTTCTCCTATACCATGCTGCCTCCCTGACATCTAGGACAGATAAATCATATAAGACATGAGCAAACTTGTTAGATGAGTATAGGCAAACGAAGCAAAAAAGATTGTGATAAATTTGTGATTTAAATGTTACCTTAGCTTTTAATAAGATTAATATTAAAGAGACCAAATGTATCCACCCACATTATGTCAAAATCCTGAGCTGAATGGACCATTAGGTTTAACCCAGTCACACAACACTTATGATCCTAATTTGTTTCTGATGTAGCCCTTTGCCTGGAAGAAGAAAGGTAATCCTGGGCCCCAGACCCCCGGAAGGAAAGAAAAAGGCAACTGGCAATTTGGCAAGGAAGAGTTTTCCAGGATTGTCTGTAGGCATCCACAAATGATTTTGGGGACAGAACCTTATAAGCTTTTCTTTAAAGATTTATACTGTTTATATTTTGTTATACCTGCCCCCATCAACAGAAGACCCAGTAGCTCATGGTTTAAGGCATCCTATCCATTAGTATTTATTAAATAAGTCCCTTCTTTTCTTGATGGCTCTTCTCATGGTGGACTCATTGAAATGCATGACTTTTCTCTGGGAATTTGGGGTATGCTAAAAGGATACAAGTTGATACAATATTCTCTTATCCAATAGGTTAGGGAGCCAGTAGGAGTGAGCTTGGCTGGTATCTACACAGGAAAATTGGAGTCAGGCTAGCTAGAACAGAATAGAGAACAGAAGCCTCATTGGCAGTATCAACAAAGGCTGAACTGGATAGGAGACAGGTGGAAGTGACTTGAAAAAAATTATAACTATATTTTATTTTTCTTTGCCTTCATCACTGAATATGTCTCTCTGCTCTCCTCTACCTAGTAAAACCATCTTTGGTAAGGAAGAATTAAAAAAAAAAAGAAAGAGCAGTCTAACACAACCACCTGTACCCTCAATCATGTCTGGCAGGATATGTGATACTCAACACCCAGAGAGTGCCCTGCCTCAGCAAATAAGGGAGGTAGTTCCATTTAGAAGAAACCTGGGTTGTGGGTGGGCAGGGGAAAATTAGTAGACTATCAGATGTTCATTTTTTTTTTTAATTTTATTTTATTTTGCTCTTTGGAGGGCAATTTGGATTAAGTGACTTGCCCAAGGTCAGACGGCTAGTTTTTTGTTGGATGTTCATTTTTAATCTAATTACAAGCCCACACCCTAGACAAAGGCATATATAACCTGTGAAATTTTGGGCAAACTATTTCCCTTCTCTGGGTTCCAGTTTCCTCATTTTTAGATAAAGGTAGATTGGAATAGATGACTTCTAAAGTCCCCTCCAAACTCTAAATTCTATATTTAGACTTGTAATTATTAGGGCGACAGGGTCTTTGACTCAGAATGCTAATATGTAGAGGGTGCTGAAAACACTTGTGCTTCTGAAATTGGAAACTGAACTTAGCAACTAGTTAGAAGGAATTATAATTATGAAGAAATCATTTGATTCTTCCTCTCCATGTATTACTCTCCTCCTTGGATAACTTCCCTAATAGCTACAGCATTTCCTAGGATCTCGAGTCTGTCCTGAAGTACAAGTTTTCTCTGACAAAAGTTCTATTACCTAAATTTATTTTGAAAAGCTGTTTTGAGACCTCCTATAATTCTGCTCACCCCAGAGTACATTTGGGGGATTGGCTTGGGGTATTAGAATGTCTAGTTAAAGCTTTGTTCCAGGGACCTCTAATCTTTAGGTTTTATTTATATTTAATTCCGTTGGCTCTCTCAAGTTCCAGGTAATCAATTAGTAAAAGTCACAGAATTAAGGCCTAGGGCAATTATGCAGCTAATTGGTTGTAGATAGGCTCTTACCCAAGATCCAACTAAAGCACTTTGCGTCATCTCCCAAGGAAGTAAGGTGAACAGCTGGAGTAGCTGCTATTTCCTCTGCTTGAGACTATTAAGCCTGGAAAGACAAATGCTCTGTGGTCAGCTCCTTGTTGCTTAGATACCGAATGAGTTGTGACTGCACAATACTGATTGTTGGAATGAAAGATGGCTTTCTTTGCCCTGTTTTCCTTCTGTTTTCATTTCTCCTCTAGGCAAGGTAACTTTCTTGAAGACAGCTGTCCTGAGAAGGACATCTTTTATATAAATCCATGTTGTATGGAGGAAATGAAATTAAGAGTAATATCTAATTAGTGTAATGTCCAAGTTCCATTCACTTAAATATTAAAGAATGTAGGAAAAATTTGCATTTTTAAAGTCAAGCTCTAACACAGGCAGGGAGGCTAATTTTAGAAACAGTTCCAAGGGAGCCAGAAGAAATGTTGAGATGGGTAGTTCTTAAAAGATTAAAGCTACAATATAACAGTGAGTTTCTATTATTAACCAATCTCTCTCCCCAAAAGTCAGGGATCACCAAAATTCCCTGGTGAGTCAAGTTAACAAGCATTTATGAGTACCTACTATGTGCTAAGTTCTGGGGCTATGTTGTCATTCAGTCCTTTCAGCGTATCCAGCTCTTTATGACTCCATTTGGGGTTTTCTTGGCAAAGATATTGGAGTGGGTTGCCATTTCCTTCTCTAGGTCTTTTACAGATGAGGAAACTGAAGCGAACAGGGTTAAGTGCTTTGCCCAGTCACACAGCTAGTAAATGTCTGAGGCCACATTTGAACTCAGTACTTCTTGACTCCAGGTCTGACACTCCATCCACTGGGCCACCTAAAGAAAGGTAACAATGGTCCCTTGCCCTTAAGAGGCCTACATTGCAATGGGAGAGACAAGATGTAAACAACTAAATACCAACAAGCTAAATAACAAGATAAATTGGAGATAACTACAGAAATAAGGTACTAGCACCAAAGGCAATTAGAAAAAGCTTCTTGAAGAAAGTAGGATGTTAGCTGAGATTGGAGCTAGGACAATCCAGGAAAGTAGGAAATCCAGAAGGCAGAGACAAGGAGGGAAAGAAATCTAGGCATGGGGAGGGGGAGGGACAGCCAGTGAAAATTCATGGAGTCTGGAGATGGATTGTTTTTATGTGAGGAACAGCAGGGAGGCCATATCAGCTGGATTATAATAGAATACACAGGGGGAAGTAAAGCATTAGAAGACTGGAAAGGTAGGAAGGGCTGGCCAGGTTATGAAGGACTTTAAAAGTCAGATGAGTCTATATTTCATTCTGGAGATAATGAGAAGTCACTGGAGTTTACTGAATGCGGGATGACATGGTCAGGCTAATGCTTTACAAAGATCATTTTGATAATATTTTGATGGACCAAAATGGGAAAAGATTTGGTGTAGGGAAACCAACCACCAGGTGTTGCAGTAGACCAAGTGACTTTGTCACCAATGAGGTGACAGAGGCCTGCACCAAGATAGTGAGCAGTGCCAGAGAAAAGAAGGGGACATATATGAGAGGAGATGTGAAGGCAGAATTGACAGGACTCAGCAACAGATTGGATATGGGGGAGGGGTTCTTACCTCTGAGGATGTCAAGGGTGACATACTTAGGATGACGATAGAAATTTAATTATACCAGGCATTATCGTTCTATGCTTCCTCCCTTCCTCACCCCTGCTTACTCCCAAATGATCTGTTAGCCTCAGAATAGTAAAGATTTACCAAGGAGTAAAAGGAAAAAAATTGTACCTGAGCTTTCAAAATATTTTTCTTCTTCTTCAATAATAAATAGAAGCCTACTTTCTTAATATCTCCCAGTGAGCACACAATCAGATATTCCCAGATCCAAACACTGTTCAGGTATGAAGTTAATGAAGTTCAAGTGAAGGCTGAGAGCTTAGAATACTAAGGTAGTATTCTGGGACAGCTAGGTGGTGCATTGGATAGAGTACTGATGAGGAGGCAGCAGGACCTCAATTCAAATCCAGCCTGAGATACTTAATAGTTGTATGATCCTGGGTCAAGTCATTTAACCTTGATTGCCTCCCACCCCGGCCCCACCCAAAAAAAGCAGTATTCAGTGTTGATTAAACAAGTTCCATTCCAATCTCCATGGCTTCTTGTCAGTTAATATTAGATCTGCCTGGTGTGGAAAACGCTGCTATCTTGTTTTAATCATCTCTCAAATAGAAGGAAATAGTAACATAATTATAAAGAAAAAAGTCTTAAGTGCTCTAAGTTTATTGAAGAAAAAAATCATAACCTAAATACAAAGTCCCAACAGATAACCTAGCCTAGAAGCTCTTATGTGCTAAATGTTCAGGATCCAGGGATAGATTTCAGGGGGATCTATGAACTTGGATGGAAAAATATTCATGTTTTTTATTTTTTTTTTATTTTTTAAGCAATCTGGGTTAAGTAACTTGCTCAAGTTTACACGGCCAGTTATTTCTGGGTGTGGTGCTGAATATCTGAGCCCGGATTTGATCCAGGTCATCCTGACACTGGAGCCGGTGCTCTTACTCGCTGAGCCACCTGGCCGCCCCTAATATTCATGTTTTTTAACCAAAATTGGACATTTCCTACTATTATGAATGTGGATAATCTTTATCCTGAGAAGGGATCGATTAGGCTTAACCAGACAGTCAAAAGGGTCCACAACATAAAAATGGTTAAGGAGCCCTGGTAGACAGGAATGTTAAGGGATCTACTTAACAAGGGTTAAGTAGCCCTTCTGTGTGTAAAGAATTAATCTCATTGCTACAGGGAGAACATGAAATTTTCTATATTTGAAAGCTTCTACCCCTTACATAGAGGGACAAGGGGAGATAGATGGTATAATTACCCAGAAGTCCTTCTGGATCCCTTCTTCCTAGGGTCCTGACCCAGGATCCATTAAATTTGGCCTAGGATTTATAGTATTTTCATATGATAATTGACAAATTTATCACATTGTTTTGCTTGCCCTCTGGGAAAATTTCTGAATACAGCTCATGCTTCATTTCCCATTAAGGTACTTAGCTCTTTCTCAACTTCTCTAAAAGGAAAAAAAACACTTGCATTATAGTTTAAAATACATTTTCTGCATGAAATCAGAATTTAAAAGATACAATATAAATAAACTTTCCAAGCAGCTGGCAGCCTGCTGCTTCCAGCAGGTCTGAACTCCCAATTCAGTTCACAAACTTCGCTTTTTGCCAAGGGAACAAATGCTCTCTGGAGATGTTGGCAGAGGAAAACCATCATTTTCTCCCCTCCCCAAATCAGTCATGAAGTGGGTTTTTTGTCCTGAGTGGCAGTTATATTTGACTCCTACAGAGGCAGTTGTTGCTCCCTGATGGATGCTAGGGCAAACTGGAAGCTGTAGCTCACTATGGATTTCTCAGAAGTTTCCTCTATATACTTCCTGAAAAGACCAGGCCTCAAGAAATCACATTTTAAGTTTATCCATGATGCCTCTCATCAGCTTAGTCTCTCTTGGTTTTAAATGTTCTGCTATAGTGGACAAGGTCCTTATAGAACAGCTTTTTTTATCCTAAGGTTGTATCAATGCCAAAGATACTCCTCCACTTTGGTTTGGTTAGGGTTAGGGTTGGAAAAATACAATGAAATGCTAGGAAAAGAAAAACCTGGCCAGCAAGTGTTACAACACCATGTTAAACACTCCTTACAATTTCATCTCCTCTTGTTTCCCATCTTCATTTCATCCGGTGTTTATTAAATGCCTGTGATGTTCTTCATCTATAAAAGGAGCTGCAGAAGGAGATGGTAAACCACTTCAGTATCTTTGCCAAGAAAACCCCAAATGGGGTCTCAAAGAGTTGAACTCTACTGAAATGACTGAACAGCAATCAGTAAGGCATTGTGCTAGCTGCTAGATGTACAAAGACAAAAAAATAAAGCAGTTCCTGCTCTCAAAGAGCTCATATTTCACATCAACCATAGTAGGAATGGTCCCCATATATGTTCCATGTGCCATGCTCATTCCTAACTTTGTTTATGTTGGTTCCTGTCTGAATTTGCACAAAATAGGTGATTTAATACATACCTAAGCACGTTCTAAATTTTATCTCTTTTCCAAGCACTAAATATAGCGATCTGCACAGAGTAGGCACTTTAAACATTTGTTGAATGAATGGACTGTTCTTGTCCTTTTGACCTATCTGAATCTTACCCATAATTCCTACTCTACAATTTGCCAGGAGAGACATTTCACAACTCCTCCATTAGTGGATTAACTGCCCTTGTGTAATTCCCTGGAAATGCTGAATTTTCTTAGTTTTTACAAGGAATTTTTTCCTGGTAAAATGTCAGAGGGGAAAGGGTCACAAGCATAAGAAGTGAAACAGGGAGGTCTTCACCATTAGGCAGTAAAAATTCCCAGAGACAGAGCCCAGTATTGTATCTCTTTTCTTGCTTTTACTAAAAATAAATCTGGCTTATTTCCAGGTAGGACTATGATTAAGATTTCTATTTATGTTAAAATGGTCTGTTTTTCTTTTGTTATATAGACTGTGTACTTTTAAAAATCCATGTAGCAGCAATATGCAATACTAAACTCATTCATGGTTTCTTCCTGTGGATGGGACAGCTAGAATCAGGTAAAGAATGTACTCTTGAGTGGAGATCTGCTGTATATTTAGGTTGTCCAAATAAAGCATTTTACAGGCAAGTGGAAAATCCAGTACAGGATTCTTATAATGCACAACTGAATGTTTTGGCTGAGCTGAGATGCCAAAGCTTTTGGATGGATGCTGGGCTACTGTTATTTGCTTAAATAATCAGCTCATCTGTTTTCTGGTTGTTTGAGCATATGGTAGAAATGTTCTTTCTTCTGTCTTCTGTTTCTGGGTAAAAAACAGTACTTTTGGGTAGAGGAGAGGAATGCATATAAAGCTGTGGCACCAGCCTTTTGGATAGGGATTAACTATGAAAATTCAAGAGGGGAGACTCTTGAAGACAAGGGACATGTCTTATTTCTTCTGTAGCCACCAAATCTGGGAACCTGGAACAATAATAATACTGTATATATCATACTGTACAAATATTTGTGTGGTGTACTAGGGTTTTCAAAGGTATTTTTTCACACCTATGACCTCCTTTTCAAGTCAATATTTTTATGTGTCCATTATGTCTCTATTGCATCAAATCTGGGAACACTATAAGACTTGATCCAAGATCACTCAAAAGAGATTGGTCAAACAACTCAGGAAAACTCAACTTCAGGAAGAATACATATTGTTCAGACTGAACATCACTTCTATACATCTGGCCAGGGAGAGTTAAAGCTATTCTACTGCTTAGCTGAGGGCCCTGATTCCAGTTTGGGATCCATAGCTATCAAACCTAAAGGTCAAGTAGTCACCAAAGGCCATCAGAATGGCCAAGTCTAAGATGAAGTCAAGTCTTTGGAATTCCTTACTTCTAGGAACTAACTGCTCAAGGTCCCTGGTTCCATCACATACTCTCTCCAACATTCTTGCCTTTATTATAAATATCAACTGACAACAAAATTGCTGATATTTGTGCTATGTTCTGGACAACAGAAGTCTCACCTGGAGCAGCACAAAAGTTGGTGGTTTTCTTCCCTAAGTCTTGAGTGGTAGTTTAGAGTGAGATTGAGAGTGAGGACTATCTCTCTGTCTTTCTATTGGTATCCTCAGTGATTTGCTCATAATACATCTTTAATAAATACTTCTTCACTCATGCAAAAGGCAAAATCAACAAGATTTGGCAATGGATTAAATATAGGGAGTGATGAGGGAGAAGAATGAGTTGAAGATGACTCAAAAATTATTAACTTGGGACTAGAAGGATGTCAGTTCTCTCAGCAGAAATCAGGATGTTTGGAGAAGAGGTGGGTTTAGGGGAGATGAGTTCTCTTTTGAATATACTGAGTTTAACCCCAGCCACCCACCACAAGCAAGGCCATACTAAAATCTCCCTATCACTCCTAATTAGTAGTGAATAAACTAGGATAGTAGTTGTATGAGCAGAGATAAGGGGATGGATGTAAGAGATGCTAAGAAATAATTTGAGATGTGTAATGTTAATGGTATTTAAGACCTTCCTAGCCCATTAATAGGCCTCACATGGAGCCCATTAAAGGAAGTTTGCTTAGGGGAGGTTTGCTTGGGAAGATTTTCATACTTTTTGCTAATTTCTAATTAGGCACTGAGTCACAAGGGTTTTGATGTCTTCTGGATCTGAAGAAGGGTATATATACTCTGAGTGAGGTTTTGCTTTGGGGCTCACTCATTGGAAGAGTATTTGTGTGATATGGCCAGATGAGACTCTGGGTAGGCATTAAGGAGCACCCCCACACATTTTCAAAAACCCAGATGTTGGTGCTTCTCTCTCTGGTAACTATGTATGTATTGCCTTGGTCAGACAGTTGGATCTGTCTATCGATCTATGCTAATTTCTCAGACAGTTAAAAGCCCTGTCTGTTGGTCTTTATTTCTCTGCTTGTATTTTCTCTGTTTTCTTGGTTTGAATTTTCTCTGAAGTTCAGGGTGCTGATTTTTCCCCTGAACTAATGAATGTAATTTAAAAAAGATTGTTGACCCATTGAATAGCTATCTTTCCTGGTAAAGCAGATCTAAGAACCTGTCCTAGCAGCCATCCTGGGTATGCCAGTATGGTTGCTGCTACAAGATGCCAGTAGGGCATCCAAGTGGAGATGCCCAGTGTGCAGTTGGTTATATGCAACTGAAGTTCAGGAAAGGAGATTGGGTTAGCTATAGATTTGGGTAGTCATTTGTAGAGAGGTGTTGAATTAATGAGCTGATTAATTAACTTACTGAGAGAGGACAAGCTTTAGGGCCCTGTTCCTTTTCCCAAATAAGTCAAGGTTACTCTTGGGGTTCAAAGAAATTGTGAAGAAAAGACTTTATCAGATTTTCGTCTTTACCTTTAATGATAATTTTCCTCTTAATGAGTAATTTGTCATAGACTATCATACCCAAGGGAAAAAACAAAAGTCAAATGCATAAAACTTACTAATTTAAGATGTAAAATATATTCTTTGTAGCCAATTCAGGTCTTTTTTTTTTTTTAACAAGTTAATATAAAATGAGATGCACGGAAGGTCTGTGTCCTGAATTGAGTCTTTACCAGTTATCTGAATAGACTTGCAGTCTCATATGAGACAGTGAGAAAGGAATATAGTTGGATAAAATAGTAAAGAAAGAGTATGGTAGTAACTTCATGGGTTTCTAGGAGAGTTGCATGACCAGAGAGCAGAGAAAGGTTCTGCTCTCTCAGATCACCTAGTTGGGTTGGGATTGCCCACTAGCATCTCATAACTTTTCCCATATGGCTCACAAGTTTTACCTTTTTATACAGACAGGATCCTGGTTGATACATACTTGACATCTCATTTCAGATCCTTACTCCCTGTGGGACTTTGGACAAATCACATAACCTTTTTGGGACTCAGTTCCTCATTTACAAATGAGAAGTTTAGATTAGATGGCTTCTGAGGTTCCTTTCCAGTAAAACTACAATCCTGGGTTTCAGTTTTCTAGTTCCTGGGGATATTAGGTAGTGATTAGTTTAATGAGATGGTGAAACCACCCTTATTAGATCAGCTCAGATCAGAGGGGCCCATCCTATTATCTTTGCTTGGTATGCAAAATCTGTTATCTGTTAAGAACTAGAGCACCTAAAAAACACTGCTTCAGTTAGGCTTAACTAAAGCATTGTCACAATTCTGAAAACAGAGAGACCTTCCTAACAGTTTAGGATAATAAATCAAAACGGTGAAATTGTATCAGTGCCTGGTAAGCAAAGTATCTTGAAAAATTTGTTGTTGTTTCTAATTTGACCAAGGCTTAGGAGCACAAAAGCCCAGAGGCTTGTTCTTCAAAGATGAAAAGGAGCCTCTTCTTTAAAGATTTACAGTATTCTCCTTGGATTCTCTATATGAAAGCTGACAAGACAGGGTACTGGAGAAAACTTCCCCCAAATTCTAGTATTAAGGAGAAAAAGGTCTCATTTTACCAATATGCATGAATTATTATTTTTATCAAGTAATATCAACTTATTTCCCTTAGGGGAATATTATTTTAGAGGCAAGCTGGCATTTGCAGTTACGAAATTTCTGAATAGCAAACACATCCTTATGTACATTGTTAACAAGTATAAAGAACTATAGAGACTAGACTTTACGGAAGCAAACAAAAAAGGAAGCATTATACAGCAAAGTTTATTCTGTTCTGCCAGACTGTAAGATGAGAAGAGGTTTAGGATAGAAACTTGAGGGACCAACCCTGCTAAGGGGTTGGAAGATGAGCTCCAAGAGGAGTATGCTTGGACAACAAGGAGATCTAGGAGAAAATAGCTTCGTGGAGTCTAAGGAAAAAATATCTAGAAGGAGGGAGGGGTGGTTGGCAATGAACGGTAAAAGTTGCAGAGAAAACCACAGAAAAATTTTCCTAGGAATTTGGAAGAGACTAGGCATATTGGTGGACAGCTAAGAAGAACCCAGTAGATAAGTAGAGATTAAAGATGAGGGAGGGAATGATCAAAGGGGCAATTTGTTAGAGGAAATAGAGAGGGTTGGGATCGTCGGTTTTGGCAAAAAAGGCTACCTCTTTCTCCGATACTGAAGCGGAAGGAGATGATAAAGGAGAATGGTATAAAAGGACTTTCAGATGTGGAGTGGGGGGAGGGGGGGAGAAGGGGATGCATAGCAAATGGTCTTAATTTCCAAAGGGAAGTTTGGGAGCCAGGTTCTCAGTTGAGAGTGATAAAGAGGTGATAGAAATGGGAGTTTGAGGAAAGAAGAAAAATTCTGCAACATTTTCTTTGGCAATCCAAGAAAGAATAAAAGAGTCTCCATACCCAGTAGAGTTCTGCTGAGATTAGATAACACACATGGGTAGTGGATTCATTCACAGAAGTGTGGCTTTCTTTAGTAACATTTAGCAACACTCAGGTTCAAGAGAAAATACGTGATAGCATCATAGAGTCAGAGCTGGAAGAGATCTCAAAGTTGAGGTCTGACAAAGTATTAGTTTCAGAGAGGACAATGGAGTGAAAGATTTAAGACCAGAAAATAGTTGAATTGAACTGGGTTCAAGACTTTAGGTTATATTATAACACATTAAGACAATTCTGTACTATGATTTAGATATATAGGATAACATCATAAACAATTAGAGGAGCCTGGAAGAAATCACCAGTCAAATCTATGGATAAGGAAAGAGTTCATGTCCAAACAAGAAATAAAGAGAAGTTCCCAAGAAAATTTTGATGGCATAAAATTGAAAAGTTTTTGTACATGGAACTAAAATTAGTAGAGAAGCAGGAAACTGAGGAAAAAATCTTTACAGCAAGTTTCTCTGATAAAGGCCTCATTTCTTTTTTTTTTTTTTAAAGCAATTGGGGTTAAGTAACTTGCCCAAGGTTACACGGCCAGTTGTTTTGTGTATTAAGTATCTGAGGCCAGAACCGATCCTGGGTTCTCTGGACTCCAGGGCTGGCACTCTTACTCACTGTGCCACCTAGCCAACCCTAAAGGCCTTATTTCTAAGACAGATGGGGAACTGATTGAAATCTATAAGAATAAGAGCAATTCCCCAATTGACAAATGGTCAAAAGATATGAACAGGTAATTTTCAGATAAAAAATTTTAGCTATCAATAGCCACATGAAAAAACATTCTAAATCAAAACAAACTTGGAGGTACTACCTTTTACCCATCAGATTGGCAAAATTGACAAAAAAGGAAAATGACAAATGTTTGAGGGGCAGTGGGAAAACAGGTACATTAATGCACTGTTGGTGGAATTGTGAACTAACTGGTCTGGCCATTCTGGAAAGCAGTTTGGAACTATGCCCCCAAAAGCTATTAAACTGTGCATACCCTTTGACCCAGTGAGATACCGTTACTAGGTTCATACCCCAAATAGAACAAAAAAAAAATGAAAAGGTTCCATTTGTACAAGAATATTTAAAGCATTTCTCATCATAGTGGCAAAGAATGAGAAACTAAGGGAATGCCTTATTAACTGAAAAATGGCTAAACAAATTATGGTATATGATTGTGTTGGAATATTATTGTGCTGTAAGAAATGATAAAAAGAATGGTTTTAGAGAACCCAATAATACAATAAATTGATGCAAAGCCAAGTGAGCAGAAACAGGAGAACAATTTACATAATAAAAGCAATATTGTAAATATAATCAACAGTCAAAGAAATAGTAACTGATCAACACAACTACACATCACAATTCCAAAGGACTCATGTTAAAAAATGCTATCCATCTCCAGAGAGAGCTAATAGATTCAGAACGCAAATTGAAGCATGTTTTTTCTCTTTTTTTGCCTCCCCCCCAACATGACCAATGTGGAAATTTATTTTGAATGACTTCATATTTGTAATTGTTGTTTGTTGTTTTTTTTTTGCCTTCTCAATAGGTGGGGAAGGAATGGGGAAGAGAGAATATTTAAGATTGAAAACAAAATTTTCTTAAAAAGAGAGAGATTTGATCAAGATCATATATGCAGCAAAAGCCTCATAGAGATATTACAAACCCAGGTATTACAAAGGTAATTCTCTTTCTATTGTGCTATGCAGCCTTCCAATCTAGTTCCGAAAAAGTATCAGTCTTGGAGTCCCTAGTGAGAGAGAAGGGAAGAGGAGGTCCTGGAGCAGGAATCTTGTACCAGTATTAGTACCTGATGGTAACAGAAGGCAGAGGCATTTTTTTCTCAGATGGTTCTATGATCCAGGGTAGAGAGGTATTCCCTACAAAGATAACAGAGAGGGAAGGCTGAGCCTGGAACCCAACCCTTTTGAATGGAGTCATTGTTAAGCCCGGAGCATCTCCTTCCTACCCACCTGGGTAGTTGGGCGGAAAAGTAGGCAGGTGGCAAATAGTTAAATAGTAATAGGAACCTAGTAAATAGATTCCTAGATCAGAAGGGCTTCATAATATTTAGAGGAATGAGGAACCTCTTTTCAGGGATCGGGAAATAACAGCCACAGCTTTCTGGCTCCATTGTTATGTTATAGGGGTAATTGTATTAGGGAGTCGGCTTGGTACCATTAGTGGAAAGAGCCCTAGCAGCCTCAAAGAACTTGGGTTCAAATCTCTCCCTGACAATTACTAGCAGCGTCCCTGGACCTGTTTCATCATCTGTAAAATCAAGGGGTTGGACTAGTTCCACTCTACGGATCCTTCCAGCTGCAGAGATGGTGTGAATCACAAACATCTTGTTTTCAGACCAACCAAAATTGCAGAGGCTGGAAATACCAAAATTTAAAAATGAGAGCCTCTGTCCTCGACAGGTTTATAGTTTTTTTTCATTGACCATTTCCCCACATGTTATCCACTTCATGGTGAAATGGGGATCGTCATGAAGATCCAGGGCTGGGTTTCTTCCACACCTTGTAGAGGCAATACCACCTGCGAAAGCTAGGGGCCCCTAATCCTTCACTCAAGGCCAACCAGAGGTGCCCCGACTTCGTGGCTGCCACCCCTCACTGGTGCGCTCGAGCTTTCCCAGGCCGGGGCTGCCCCAGGCCACGTGCTCGATACCGTCCTCTGATTGGCTGCTTCCTCGGAGGCGGAATCTGGTCACGTGGACACCAGGAGGGCGGGGTCTCTGGTGGAGGTGAGGCAGCAGGTGTCACACGAAGAGGGTGAGGCTGTATTTTTTCCCGGGA
The DNA here is from genome assembly GCF_028583685.1 of Petaurus breviceps papuanus. NCBI lineage: Eukaryota > Metazoa > Chordata > Mammalia > Diprotodontia > Petauridae > Petaurus > Petaurus breviceps. The sequence goes on along the minus strand of NW_027185896.1, from coordinate 11,133,110 downwards.
TGGAGGTGGACTATAAAGATACCCAGGTTTAGGGACTTGGGTTCTGAGGGGAGTTCCTGGGGCTTTGAGGCTGGAGTGGGGGTGGGACAGAGTAGCAGAGTAATTCCCTCCCACTTCATTCTGTGAGAAGCGAGGCAACCCCCGCCCCCCTCCCCCACCCCCCCAGGGCGGGGTGAGGCGTTCTGGAGAGGAGGCCTCTTTCCTAGCGCTTCCCCGCCCCCCACCCTCTCCGCCTGCCCTTCCCCTCTCCCTGCTGCGCAGGCCCCGCCTTTCCCCCATCCCTTCCTTTGCGGTGCAAAAACCTGACTCTACACTCTATGCAGTGTAATCTCCATGAGGGCAGCTCTTCTTTCGAATTTTGGGGTAACTAAACTTCTGTAGGCCCTTCCCCCAAAGGCACCTGTGTCCTGTCCTCTCCGCCCCGCCTTCCCTCTTCCCACAACTTCAGACTCCTCCTCACCCACCCTGATCCCGGTCTCCAGGCCCCTCCACCCATAAAGGCACCAACCCTTCTCAGTCATTGTGAGTTGGAAAAGTGTCCCGGACCTAATGTGGGGAGAGGGACCTGGGTTCAGATTCCTCAAAGGACACTTTATAGCTAATTGTGTGTTTATTCATCTTAAAATGAATGATGTGTTTTATCTTCTAGATAAGATTAGGCTTAAATGATAGTCTGGTTAACAGCAGTGCTTAAGATTTCCTCTTAGCCATTATATGTATATGCATATGTATATAGACATGTATATATGAGGCAACTAACATGTAGACACACATGCTACACACTTGTTCTTCACAATCCTTTTAGCCCTTCTCCCCATATATATCTCTACCTCTTCTCACCTTTTGAGTCCTCCCCTCATGTACACACACCCTTCCTTGTATATACTTTACCCCACATGAACAATGTGTATATATAGGTATATCTTAACATACATGTATGTATATACATATGCATATCTATATATCTGTATACATGTATATGTATATATGTGTTTATACACATACCCACATCTCTAACATATATAGTATAATAGAGATAATAAGGGTAATCTGACTCTGAAGTAGTACATTCAATCTATGGACATATAGATGCTGGCTAAGCATTTTACTAAGTACCTTTTTGCATGTAGCATCTGGCTATGCAAAGAGTCAAGCAGACAAATCCTGGCCTTCTGGGAAGACCTGCCATCACTGAGGTGAATACTTAATTATAGACTTAAGTATACAATGAGTATACATATCCAGGTAAAGTTTAGTAGCAGAAGTGTCCCTTAGGAGAGGACAAGGTAAGTGCCATGGAGTTTCAGTCTCTCAGTACATGAGTTTAGTAAAAGATGTAACTTCGAATGTCCCCTTCTCCCACTTTTTTCTGACATAAGGTTAAATCAGAGTTAGATAATAGTAGCAGATTGGAATGTAGGGATAGAGGAACACTGTTATAAGAAACAAATGTATCTAGCTCTGAGTATGTAATTGTCTAAGGAAAGGAGGTGTCAAGGTGAGGAGTAAACAGGAAAATTGGGAGTCTAGCATTTATATAAATACACCCACCATTCCTTCAACTTGATCAGTCTTGTGTGGCAGTGCAGGTGTAATTTAGTGGGAAAATGTAATCCCCCACATCTGTGGAGTGACAAAACCATGTGCTCCACCATTCTGATTTTGCTCCTAAGTTTATAGTAGATAACTTATTTATAAAAGTTCATGAAGTCTTACTATGAGCTGATGCTGGCTTTTTATAAGTAGCAACAAATTTATTTTCCTTGTCTTAAGTTAATTATTTCAAGTAATGTGAAAGGACTGGAGGATATGATTGCATTTTTTCCCCCTCTGAAAAGTTTCTGCTTTTCTGAGAAGGGTGCTGGCCAGAGGATGGTGGAAAAAGTTGGAAGGAATGACTATTGGTCAGTTTGTAAAACTTATGTAGTATATTAAAAAAAAGTGATAGGAAAATCTGGAGTTGTTTTCACATGCACTAGCCAGAATGACTTGACTAGAATATTACTCTGCTTAATTCTTCAAACAAATAAATGATCATATTTCTTGTAGGGTCCTTAGAGAATTAAGCATTAACTATTTATGAATAGAATTCTGTTTTACAGATGCTAGAATAACACCTGCAACATAGCTTAGAAGGCTACCAGTTAAAATGTTGATTGCTTCTCAAAAACTTTAACTCCTTTTCAATCCACATAATCGGCTTGGCACCAGCCAGTTTAATTTGAAATTGTCTTTCCTCTTGACTACAAAACACGTCTCATGAGGTTCATTTTTATCTTGCAAACTAATTAGTTCATTATGTTTCCACATCCAGGGTTTTTTGTTTGTTTGAGGTCTGTGACATCATTAGGGTCAAGAACTCATGGTGAGGAAACTCTCCTCTACCAATTCATATCTACAGCTATTCTGTAGCTTGTGGTCAGAGGGTTGTCTGGACCACCAAAAGGTTAAATGACTTACCTAGGATCACACAGTCAATGTATGCCAGGGACTAGCTGACCCAAAGTCTTTCTCATCCTGAAATCTGGCTCTTTATCCATTATACTGTGTTGTCTTACATAGCTATATAATTTTTGAAGATAACTTTGGGTTCTATGATAACTTCACTGTAATGGAATGTTAAATTTTTATGGTGTCCTCTGACTTGGTTGGATGTTGGAGCTTTGTGAGTGTAGTATGCCTTCTGGGCTCTCTCACTATCCCAACTCCCACAAGCATTGGTAGGCTATGTCCACAGTGGGCAGTTGACTCTCCTCTCCTAAGAATAACCATGAGGGACTGAGATTAATTTTTCTAGTATTGTTGCTCACAGGTTCCCATCTAATGTACTCCCAGATGATAACTAGCCAGCCAGACTTAAGTTAGATTTTAGAAAGGAATATTTACTGAGATGTTATAATAAGAATGGTTGGTATGAACATTCACCCCCCAAAACTGGGAGCTCTCTCTCACAAGTACATAGAGTTCAGGGTAAAGTGGGCTCAGGCTTAGAGAGAATATGTAGAAAAGGGGTAACTCACAGCTCCTTCTTGGAACAAAAGTCCTTTTCTTCCTTCCTGGAGAATTCATGAGTTCCTTCCTCTAAGGTGTGTGTAGTCCTCCACTGGACCTTTGTCCACTTTGTCCTCTCAGTTACCAGATGGATGCATTATTATTAGTCCAGTCTCTTTGATGACCAAGTAAATGGGAGGAAGGTGACACTCCCTCTGGGTTTATCCCCACCCTTTTGCTGCTATGGTTACAATGTGTACAAGGGTCAGATTCTTCAAAAAACTCCCCAAACCTTCCCGCTTTCCTACCTTCCTGCTTGAATCCCTTCATGTGTGTGTATGTTTAGACATATGTGCATATATGTATATACATATATATGTAAATAAATCAGTGAAGGGATTCAAGAAGGAAAGCAGGTAGAGTAGGAGCATTTATATCAATACATACATACATATACATGTGGGTATATGTGTATAGACACAGACATACACATATGCAAAGAGGTGTGTCTAATTCAACTAATTAAGATGTCATCTAGTTGGGCAGCTCAGTGGCAAAGTAGATGGAGTATCAGGCCTGGAGTCAGGAAGACTCATGTTCCTGATTTCAAATCTCGCCTCAGACACTAACTAGCTATGTGACCTTGGGCAAGTTTAATCCTGGTGACCTCAGCTCTTCATCTGTAAAATGATCTGGAGAAATCCAATATCTGCCAAGAAAACGAGTTGGACAGACTGAACAACAACAAAAATTTCATCTAATGACTTGAACCACTTCACTGCTTGATTATTTGACTCAGTAGTGTTATCTATGAATTGTTCACACCTAGTTTATAGATTTGATTGATTGAAAGAAGCATTCTTCATTTTTACCTGATAGACATCAGGGTGTAGAGCATCTTGCTAGTTACATTAATTTGGGCTGGGGTGAGGTGTGTAAAACATCTCTTACATGTGACTGTAAACCTTTTTTTGTGGGGGGGGGGGGGTCCATGAATGAGGTAAGATTGTGGCAAGATTTGAGAACTGCAGTTCTAACTATTGATGAGTTTGTACCCCTAGAATTCAAGTTAAATGCCAGGGCTCAGTCTTTCAGGAGTTGGTGAGCTTAGATATTCTCCTCAGGGAGTCTAGGAGGGCCTCCTGGGGAACTAGGACTATGGCCTAAGCACAGGTAGGAGTCTGAGTGAATTCCAGCCATCATTTTTGACCTTTTCTTTTTTGCTGGCTAAGCTCTTTCTGAACTGCTTTTGCCTTTGAACTTTGGGATTCCTTTAAGTATGAGACATTTAAAGAATGTTTGAATGTAGCCAGTTGATTAAAAAAAGAATCTATTCTTCCTGCTTTCATCTCATTTAGCTATGTTATTCGTTTATTTGCCTTGTAAGAAGAGTCTTTCAGTGGACTTTTTTGAAAATAGACTACAAAGAGGAAATTAATATATCCTTATATTCACACAAGTTGAAACAAATTAATTAATTGTAGTATTTAGTGGTAACTGTAACCATTTTTTTTAGATAAGGCAAATGTAGCTTATGTCTTTAAGTTATTTCTATCTTTTGCTTTTATATTACCTTCATTTTCAAATATATTTCTTCTCCTCCCTTCCCCAGAGAGCTTTTCCTTATAACAAAAAATAAGAGAGAAAAAAAAGCAATTCAGCAGAGTTAACCAACACCCCAACTGAATCTGGTAGTATATTCCATGTTAATCTATTCCTATAGTCCTCCACCTCTGCAAAGAAGAGAGGTAAGTGCATGGGTAGAGTCTTTTAAATAGTAATCACTCAAATTAGAGCATAGGACTAATTTTTAATACATTTAATTGTTACTTGTCCTTCAGTTTTTCAGCACCTTTATCTCATCGAACTTTCTTTGGGACAAAGAAAAGCAATTAAGAAAAATATCAAATCTGATAATGTATACAATATTCTGGCTGGCAGTAGTTGTCCTTCCAGCTTTCTGAAGAGAGGGAGGAGGTAGGTTTCATTATCTATTCTCAGGGAGTTTAACTGATTTTTTCCATTACGAAGACTCTTTTCATTTTCATTGTTGTAGTCATTACATTTATTATTTTCTTAGTTCTGCTTATTTTCCTCCACATCAGTTCCTATAAAAATGTTCTTATTTCTCTGGATTCCTTACATTCCTCATACTGCATAATAATGTTCTATTATAGTCACATATTGAAGTTTGTTCAGTCATTCCTCTTTTGATGGACATGCACATAGTTTGCTACCACAAAGTGATATGAGGAAGATTCTGCTATATTTGGTATTTTGGATCCTTGTTTTTGTCTTTGATTTCCTTGGGATATATGCCCAATGTTAACCCCCTGGGTCAAAGGGCATAGATAATTTTGTTATTTTTCTTGCTTAATTAGGATATTAGGATTTAGTTCTAGATCACAGTCCATTCTCTGAGAAAACTGAGATGCACTCAGAAGGTTGAGTGACATCTTGTATTCACAGAACTAACAATTATATGGAGAGCACCAGATGTTTACGAACTGGCTCTTAGATGGTGGAAAGCTATGGAAAGCAGAAAGTGATGGGCATAACCATTTTCACCTAGTGTCTAATGGCAAAGCCGAGACCTTATAGAGAGCTTCTTGGCTTCTGAATAATGTGTTAGTCTGCTGATTTGCATTACCATTCCAGAATAATAAACAAGCTCTGAATGTCCAATTGAATTCAAACTATTTTTTAAAGAATTGTTTATATTTCAGTGTAATAGTCTTCCCAAAATAAAGTTAGGTGGTGTAAAATATAAATGTTAATACTTACTCTCAAATGCTTTAGTATTTGTTTGGTTTTTATTTAGTGTTCTCTGTTTGCCTCAGTTTCCTTATCTGTAAAATGACCTGGAGAAGGAAATGGCAAACCACTCCAGTATCTTTGCCACAAAAACCCAAAATGGGGTCATGAAGAGTCAGACATGACTGAACAACAAAGAAATGACTATTACTACTTCAGTATGTATTACCTCAGTACTTCTATATCTCCTACACATTTGTTGGAGTCAGTGTTGTTCAGGGTCAAATCACTTAAAATCAGTCAGTGCGTAAATTAAGCACCTACTATGTGCCAGGCACTGTGCTAGTCACAAAGAGGAGTAGAAGACAGTCTCAGTCTAGTGGAGGAGATGCAAACACTCACTTTGCACAGGATTAACTGGAGATGATCGACATGGAGAAGGCCCTTGAATGAAGGGAAAGGCTAATTAGCTGGGTGTTGAGGGAAGCATGGAGGTGGAGATGATGAAGGAGAACATTTCAAGCCTGGGCAAAAATTCTGGGTCTGCAAATAGAGTTGTCTTGTGCACGGAAAAGGAAGGAGGCCAGTGTCACTGGATCTCGTAGTGCCTGGAGACTAAGAAGCCTGGGAGGGGAGTGGAGGGGAGTAGAGGGGAGAGGGGCAGAAGATTACATTTGATCCTGAGGATGATAGAGAACATTGGAGCTTATTGAGTAGAAGTGTGACCTGGTCAGACCTGTGCTTTAGGAAGATGATTTTGGTAGCTGAGTGCAGGATGGATTGGAGTGAGGAGAAACAAAGCAAGGAGACCAACGTGATAGGGTCTGCCCTTGGGTGCCAGCAGTGTGAACAGAGAGAAGGAGGCATCTGGGAGAGATATTACAGAGATAAAATTGACAGGCCTTGGCAACAGATTGTTGGGAAGGGGGTGTTTGAGAAAGAGAGAGGAGTTGAGGATGATACCCATATTATGAGCCTGGGGTCCTGGGAGAATGGTGGTATTCTTCAACAGTAAAAGGGAAGAAGAGAGGGTTTGGGGAGAAGATAATGAGTTCAGTTTTTAAAAATGTTCAATTTGGGGTGGCTAGGTGGCGCAGTGAGTAGAGCACTGGCCCTGGAGTCAGGAGGACCTGAGTTCAAATCCAGCCTCAGACACTTAACACTTATTAGCCATGTGACCTTGGGCAAGTCACTTAACTCCAATTACCCCTCCCCCAAAAAAATCTTGAATTTGCATTTGTTGATAGGAGACTGGAGGTCAGCTGGATCAATAAGTAGATTTGATAATCATCAGCCTAGAAATGATAATTGAATCAATGGGAGCAGATGAGATCACAGAGAAAAAAATTTGGAGGGACAAGAGAAGAGGATCTGGGACAGAGCCTTTTAGGACACCCACAGGTGAAGATGCAGAAAGGAGACATAATGAGTGGTCAGATACAAAGGAGAACTAGGAGAGAGTAGTGTCACAGAAAGCAAGAGAAAAGAAACTCTTAAGCGAATGAGGTGATTTAGCATTGTCAAAGGCTGCAGAGAGGTCAAGAAGGATGAAGACTGAGAAAAGGCCATTATATTTGGCAATTAAGAGATTATTAGTAACTTTGAGAGAGCAGTTTTGGTGGAATAATGACAGGAAACCAGATTGTAGAGAGTTAAGAAGAGAGTTGAGAGGAATGGTGGTACCTATTGTAAATGACCTTCCCAAGGAGTTTAGTAATAAAATGGAAGAGAGATATGGGAGTAGCTATCAGGCATGAATGGATGAAGTGAGGGATTTTTGAGGATGGAGGAGACATAGGCATGTTTATATATAGTAGGGAAACAGCTAGTAGAATAGGATCAAGGATAGATCAAGGATAAATGAGAGAGTGGGGATTTTGGCAGGAACAATCTATTGGGAAAAACAGGATGAAATGGGATCAATCACTTGTGTATGTAGAAGGGCCATCTCAACATGTGAGATGGGGTGAAGGTACAGATAGTGGCAGAAGGCATTTGGGAAATTTGAGTTGAGGAAGTGGGGAGAAGAGGGCACTCTGGGAAAGTGACTTCAATTTTTTTTAGGAAAATATGAGACAAGGTCCTCAGCTTAGAGGCTAGGAGGAGAGGGAGACTATGGGGAGTGTGAGGAAGAATGAAAATGTTTGGAAACACTGCTATGGTGAGTGGTATAGTGAGTCATTTAGGGAGAGAGAGAAAGGACTGCCTTCTAACAGTGAGGGTTCAGTTGAGATTATGTAACATAAATTTATAATGGATCAAGTCAACATGGTTTTTGGAATTTTCTCCAGCTTCCATTAGCAGAATGTGTTTGGAAGTGAAGTCACCTGATGGTGGGAGTGATCCAAGACTGAGACTTGCCTGGCAAGGTTGTGATAGGATAAAATGGGCAAGAGATTTAAGATGACAGTGGAATTGAACCAGTTCACTAAATGCTTAAGATGAGGGATGATAGAGAATGTAACGGTGCCATGGTGATGGCTCGGTAAAAAACTAGAGTCAAAGGATTGGAGGTCACAGTGAGGATAAAGAACTGGGTTTTGGGTTGGAAGGTAGAGGGAGAGGTAGAATGACAATAGATCATGAATTTCAGAGATCATATACATGGATGTGGAGCATTTGTGGGTGATGGTAAAGTTGAGTGTGACCATCTCTGTGTGTAACCGAGGGGAGGTAGAAGTCATGGGAAATGAGCACACTGAGGAATTGGGAGGTAAGTGTATTTGAAGTAATATCAATATGTATGGTATATGTATTTAAATTAGGCAACCACCTAGGTGTGTGATTTCATTGGATAAGTAGTGATTTCATGTGATTTCATGGGATAAGTAGAATGCTTCCTTTCTCAATATAATCCCTCCTCTACCTGGATGACTTGAATTTAAACACCCACAACTGGAGAATCTTCCAATTTCTTGAGAAAATCAACTACTTCTATAATCCTGTACAAATTTGTACTGCTTTGTAAAATAAAGTAATACACTACTATAAAGTTCTGCAAATTGCTAATAAAGTACTAGGTTGCTCTCCTAATTAGAAAAACAAGATAGTAATTGACTGGGTATTCATTCTGCAGCATTGTCTGAAATAGAAATTTTCAATCAATTGTGAGTACCTTTTATTTGACAGACTTCCCCAACTATTGTGATTTAGTAGGGAAAGGGACTGGCATTTTAGTTTCAAAGTGAACACAGTGAAGGCTCGGAATTCTGAGAGTCTTTTCCTTAAATTCTATATTTCATATATGAAATTGAATGCATTTAAGGAGAAAATTTAATTCAAGAAATATATTCATTAAACCCCTATTGTATGACTAGCATTGTTTTAGGCACCATGGGCAGCATTTTGTTCTGACCTTTCCTTTGATCTATCACATTCTGCCTGGCTTTATAATAATTTGTGTGTTGTTGAATCTCTCTTATTAGAACATAAGCTTTCTGATGACAAGACGTAAACTTTATTCAGCATGATATAAGGGAAAGAATACTGAACCTGGGTTTGAATCCCACTGCTGACATTTGCTAGTTTTGTGACTTCATGTCATCTCTATGAATATTGGTTTCCTCTGCTGTGAAATTAAGATAAGCCGTAATAAACTGTCTCATGGGCTTGGAGGATCATACATTTAAGGCTAAAGAAACCACAGAGATCACCTGGTCCAAACCTCTTATTTTTAAAATGAGGAAAATGAGACCCAAAGATGTGAACTGGCCCATCCAACATCATGTAATTGGCAAGTGACTGAGCCAGAATTCAAATATAGGCCTGGCAAATTAATAAATATGAAATTTTGACTGAATTTGCAGATGTTGAATTAGAATACTTTGTACTTTTATACAAAGTCATCAAAAATGGCTCCTCTCAGGAAAGGTTGGTCCTTGTTATGGCGGTAAAGAAAATGTCTTGATGGCAATATAATATAGATACTACTGTCAGAACTTTCCTGATTTCCACAGAATGGGCATTTGTAAATTGTTTTTTAAAAAATTTCTCTATGAGCTGGCTTAATTAATGTACTTTACTTCTTCCTGATAGAATCTTAAGAAATGAACTTTAACGTCTGGAATGTCAAAGAGATGCTCAGTGTTCCCCCGGGCCCAGGGTAAGTTTTTATAAGTACACACTCTGTAGATTAAGGAAGATCTTGTGACTACATTTATTTATTATCTATCCAGGAAGGTTGCATTTATCTAGTAAAAGGTTTCCACTAATGGATGCTGCAGTCTATTGCCACTTATGCCCACAAGGCCTTTCTTACCCTGTCTAGTCTTTTCCTTAAGTTCTATAAGTTTTATATCTGAAAGCAGTAAATCAGCCCATAAACACTTGTTTGAATGCATTTGAGGAGAAAATTTAATTCAATAATTATATTCATTAAACACCTATTGTATGACTAATATTGTTTTAGACACTATGGGCAGATACAGGTATAAGACATGGCCCATGTTATTTAATGACTTTATAGTCCAATTAAAAAACAGTTTAATTCAACAAGATTATTTATTAAGTAATTACTTTGTGTCCAGCTCTGGTTTAAACACTATGAGAAATACAGAAGTGTGACTGTGGTCTCTGATATCTAGGACTTAAAATGAATTGAATGGATGAAAAAAAAATTCTTTATTAAGAGTTTGCTGTTTGTCAGTTTGTCATGTACCCTGGTGATACAAATTCTAGTAAGCAAGGCAATCTCTGACCTCATGGAGCTTATATTCTAATAGAGGAAGACAATACACATAGCTAGAAATTGCTAGAAAGTGGTGTGGGAATTGAGAACAGGACTAAAGTGAAAGCTCATCAATCAGAGAACAGGGTCACAGGAAAAACAATTGAGGAAAAAGTTTCATTCAACAATCATTTGCTAAATACCCACATTGTTCCCAGGCTTGTACTAGGTACTATGGAGCATAACGAGGATATATGTGTGTGTGTATTATATATATATATGTATGTATGTATGTAGATGTATATATTGTGTGTATGTATGCGTATATATGTACATATGTATGTATGTATGTATGTATATGACTTGTCCCTACTATTGAGGAGCTTACTGTCTAGTTGGGTAGATAAGATATAAACACATAAAACAATTAGCACATAGCATCATAATATAGTTATATAGTTGTATGGAATTATATGGGACAACTTCTAAGTACTTTAGGAGTTCATAATAGCCTTTAAATTGGACGAGTTAAGTGTTGTCCCAACACTTAGTTATCCCAGCTTGTGGGCTGACTAGAGAAAATTTTTCAAGCCCACTTAGAGAAAGCAGTTTAACCCTGAGCACATACTGGTATCTACAAGTTTATGTCCTTTATCAGCCTTTCCTAGCTTCTGGTTTGGGTGATGGGTGAGAAGATGTACCAGAGATGGAGGAATAAATTTCTGATTGTCTTCCTGTATGACTATTCACGGAGTGTTTTCTTTTTTCCAAACACTTTCTTGAAGATTCATTATTAATTTAGCAGAAAGCTGGAGCTTTGTTCTCTTTAAGAAAAAAATTGCAGTTACTATTGAGAATGGAAAAAAAATTAAATGTCTTCATTAATTTCAAAACTAACTTAAAATGGAAATAAAACGTGATTCAAATTGACTTACTAATCTGCTTTTTTTCTAGTCAAACTAATTATTAACTGTGGCCTCGTGCAGGGAATCACAAAGATCTATTTTGACCTATTATTATGTGACTTTCCATATATATGTATATATACACATATGTAAATACACACATATACATACATACTTATATCTGTCTTTCCAGAGTGGAGTGTTGTAATGGGATTGTAAATTTATGTTGCCATCTTTCTAAGATTGTATTGTGTAAGATCTTCCCTGCCTCTAGGTTAAGTGCACCTGGAGCCTGTGGTGGGAGGTTTCTTTTTCAGGAGATACTTTGTGATTGGACAGTGGGTCAAGAGGGTTGTGACATTCTCTGAGCCAGGAGAAGGCTATACAAAACTTGATGTGAGGCTTTGCATTGGGGCTCACTTTGAAAAGTGTTGTGTGATTTGACCAGATGAGACTCTGGGCAGCTGTTGAGAGCCCCCTGGCTTTGAAAACCCAGATGTTGATGCTTCCCTCTCTGGTAACTGACTAGGTATGGATGTAATGGTCGGACAGTTGGAGGCCTGTCTGCTTGATCTGTTTGTTTCTCTGTCTTCTTATAATTTCTGCTTGTAACCTCTGTATACTCTGAAGTTCGGGGTGCTGACCTTTTCCCCCTGAACTAGGTAAATGATATGTTTGATTGATTAAAGCAAGATTGTTAATCCATTTTGAGTTGCTTTCCTTTAGAAAAACAGATCTAAAACCTGTGTTGGCAGCCACCCTGGGGTGCTTGCTGAAACAAGTGTGTGTCCTCTTGTTTTTGTTGTAACTCATCATTATTGTTCATTAATGACATAAAAGATCCTTCTTGCTTAGGATATGTATTATGTTTATATACTACTCAGTTATTTTAAAATTTTTACTTTAAAGATGAAAGATATTTGTGAGTTATTTCTTGGGCTACTGATTTTTAAAATAGTTTGATAGTACTCTATAGCCCAAATTGTTTAGATTTCTCTTCAATCTGACATTCATGTTCTTTTATTTGCCTTGACCTATATAGTATGCAGTCTATTATATTCAAATGGAATTGACATTAATTTTAGCTCACATTTTATTAATACTTTTTGGGAAAAAATTAATACTTGGGAAAGTAGATAGAACAAGTATTATATCCTTTAAATAAGTAATGGAAACTGAGGCTTGGAAAATTTATGTGACTTGCCTATCTACCTAGCATATGATGGAATCAGTCTGTCCAGCAGAACTCCACTGACTTCCACTATATAGTATCCACTGTGCTAATATTGCTCATGTCACTCTAAGAGTTAAGAGAGTGAATAATAGAAGAGTGCAAAATCATTATAGTAGAGATAATGAATTCCGTAACCTTCCACAGAAAGTGATGCAGGTTTCAACAATTGATTATTCCTTGGCCAAGTATCTTTCTTCTTCTGTGAAATGAGAAGGTTGGACTAGATGATAGCTGAAGTCCCTTCAGCTGTAAGTGTGTGCTATGCAAAATGTAGGTAGACAGGAAACATACTAGGACAGAAGTTTTTAATATGGGATAATTATGGGTTGTAGACGTTTTAAAAGTCAATAAAAACCAGGCATATTCAATCATCCACAATCTTTTCTTTATTATTTTATTTACCTGTTTTTTGAGGTTGTATTTGAGGGAAGGGGGTTTGATCTTTTTTTTGTTCTTTTGAACTACCTTCCCTTTGTTCTTCATTTTTTTTTTTTTGTTTGCCTTTTGGAGGGCAATTGGGGTTAAGTAACTTGACCAAGGTTACACGGCTAGTTTTTTTTTTTTTTGTGTGGGTGTTAAGTGTCTGAGGCCAGAACCGAACCCTCCCGACTCTGGGGCCAGTACTTTACTCACTGCACCACCTAGCCACCCCTGTTCTTCATATTTTTGAATATTTGTACATATCCTGAGTTAAAGCAAAATTTATTTATAAAAATAAAAAAAATACACAAAAAAACTATCTGTGTACACAAAAACAACTAGCCATGTGACCTTGGGCAAGTCACTTAACCCCAACTGCCCCTTCAAAAAGCAAAAACAAAACATTTGAACTTTAGTATGTTGTTACAATATTATATGAGTCACATATGATAAATGGACAAGAAACAAGAAGCCATTATAGGGAACAGTACATTACTGTATGAAAATCTTGAGAAGACAATGTACTGTGCTCCTTTAGTCCCTAAAGTTTAGGAACCATGTTTTCGAAGATGACAATGGTCCTATGTGAGATATGCTGGTGTTACTAGAAGTACTAATTAAATTTCTCTGTCAAGATGAAGGGTTAATTTCTACCCTTTATAATGATATTGTCCATGGCCTATAGATTTTCCTTTGTGACCCTGGTATGACCCCACCATCTGTGTGTGCTTATAGACTCCAGGAACTAGCCATTCCTGGACCTCTTTGAACTCTGTGAGGACTGGCTATCCACCCAGAGTTTATTTAGTAAGTAAAGATCTTGGCCGCAGATGTTGGGATGTTTACCAAGTATGTTCACATCCTTGACTTGGCCCGCTCCCCCTGCTTGTCCTATATCCGATCAGCAAACCTTGAGTCTTTGTCTCTTTCTTCTGACTTTATTGGTTCTTTTCCAACTCACTTGGCACAAAGCCTTCTTTGTCTAAACTCCTTAAAAGCTAGTTAGTGAAAAACCCAATTCGGAATCTTACCCATGGAGAGGGTGCTCTGCCTGGGACCTTCCTATTCGGGACTCATAGGCTGAAACCCAGGATTCCCCAGCAGCAGAAAAAAAGTGAAGAGTTGGTGCTCTTCCAAATTGGTGATGTTTTCTCTTTCATTTTCTTCTATGCTTATAGTGATACTTTTAATCTTACTAAGCTTATTAGTACTGTTGTGTTGCGTATGTAAGAAATGTTCTTTGCCACTCTTTTTCCTATAATAAACTCCTTTTAATCATTAGTTTTGTTGAATACGTGTCATTTTGTGGGAGCAAATCCGATCCTTAATCAGACAAAACTGATCCTTAATCGGACAGAATTGGCGTCACGAACAGGATTCGCTGCACAAAATGCCATTTTTTAAGAAAACCATTGAATGCATGAAACCCTCTTTGATACCAGGATGGGAAGAATTACCCTATTCTTCCTTAGCCCAAGTATGGGCTCAGGGGACAGGTCCCTGCCAAGACTGGGGAAACCATATGAGACATGGAACTCCCCCGCAGGTAACAGAATGTTTGCAGAACATACCAATAGAAAAAGGGAAAGAATTAGCAGGGATATGTAGGAGAGGATGGGCTTTATTGACTGCATATAGGGCAGTGTGTAGAGATAGGGATAAGAAAGTAGAAGAAAAAGTACAAATGGAGAGGGAATTGTCAGAATTACAGGGGTAATTGTCTATGTATCAGTGTCAGAATTTCATTTTGGGAGACCAGGTGAGGAATTACCAGGCTGTAGCTGAGAAAGCTGCAGTCCGAGTGGCACAATGTAAGTACAAGAATCAAGGTGAATAAGAAAAAGGTTCGTGCTATAATTGCCTCTGCTAGTGTGGAAGGGACCCTGATAAGTGGGATGGAGACATATGGGATGAGTCGGAGCATGAAGGAGGCTGGGAGGACATCAAGTTCTTCATGTAGGGGAAGAGGTGCAGCCAATTCAAAGGTGCAGAGTAGAGGAAGGGGATCGTGGGAGACAAAGAAACAAGAATGTGACTGAGGATTTTTCGCAACAAGAGATCACTGATTTGCTTGCTCTCTTCTCCCAAACATCTGGAGAACCTTCACTTAGGTGGCTAGTACGGCTCCATGATGGAGGTGCTGGGGGTGTGTGGTTAGACTCTAAGGACTGTATGAAGTTTATGAGTCTGACCTCAAACCCCTTTGTGCAGCAAGCTTTCAGAGACTGGTCCCATGCTACAGATGGGCAGGGAGGGCCTGCAAACACCTCCCTTCTGGAAACAGTGGCTAAAGGATTGAAGGCTCAGTACCCTGACTCCTCTGTGTGGCCGAATTCTCATAGACCTTGGTATTCTTTTTTTTTTTTTTTAAAGCAATTGGGGTTAAGTAACTTGCTCAAGGTTACACGGCCAGTTATTTCTGGGTGTGGTGCTGAGTATCTGAGCCCGGATTTGATCCAGGTCATCCCGACACTGGAGCCAGTGCTCTTACTTGCTGAGCCACCTGGCCACCCCTAAGCAATTGGGGTTAAGTAACTTGCTCAAGGTTACACGGCCAGGTGTTTCTGGGTGGGTGCTAAGTGTCTGAGCCTGGGATTCGATCTCTAGGTCATCCTGACACTGGGGCCGGTGCTCTTACTCGCTGTGCTACCTGGCCGCCCCTGACCTTGGTATTCTTTAAGGGATAGGATTCAAAGATTGAAGGAGGAGGTGATGAAATCGGCTATAATGGTGGGAGATGTGGAGACCCCAGTACTGTCATTGCATCGTGCATCACTTGTCAAAGTCGCTCCTGCCGCTTATAAGCATATTATACTAACATTGTTGGTGGCCTCTACAGGCGAATCTTTGGGGACTATAATAGATAAAATATCACAATTAGGAGATTTAGGTGAGTTTGGTTTAGGGACCCCTAGTGCGAAGGAACCAGGAGAGAGAACCAGGGTTAATTACCAGAGAACTAATAAAATGATTAGAAAAGACTTGTTTACTGCCCTGCTGAAAGCTGGAATAAAGCGGGAGGACATTGATGGAGTTCCTACATCTGAACTGAGTAGGCTGTACAGGGAAAGATTAGGGAGAGAAGCAAGGGAGGCCAAACTGAGCGTTGTTCCCAGTGCTCCCCCTTCTCCCCCTGCTTCCCATTTACCCTTCCTTGAAGCACTTGCAGGGAGAATAGGGAGAAGGCCAAGCCCCTGAGGTTTGGTTAATGTGAAGAGATTATAGGCCTCATGTAAAACTCATTATATTTTGGAAAAATGGATCCTCCACTATTGCCAATGCTTTGATCGCTACAGGGGTGGAGGCCACTTAAATCTATGGGAACCCATCTAAATTTAAAAAAAGAATTCCAATCACCATTTCAGGAATAGGGGGTGCTGAAGTTAAAGCAGTACAAGTTAAATTGGAAATGAAAATAGGTCAGTTTCCATGGAAGGAATACTCTGTAGTGATAGTTCCCATCCCCAAATACATTATTGGAATAGATATATTGAGAGGAATGACAATTAAATTACCTGAAGAACAATACCAATTTGTTGTTAGAAAGCTCCAGGTGGCTTCTATTTTAGTAGGAAAATTTAAAATGCCCCCTGTTATCATCCCCAAACCTAGTATGGTGGTAACCATGAAACAATATTGTATACCTGGAGGACAAGAGGAAATAACCCAGACTATTAAGGACTATGTAGAGGCAGGAGTGTTAGTGCCCACTACCAGTCAATGGAATAATCCTATTTGGCCTGTTAAAAAATCTGACGGTAGTTGGAGAATGAGGGTAGATTACCAACAACTGAATAAGGTTACTCCTCCTTTATATGCTTCAGTCCCTGATACAATAACATTGATTGAGTCACTACAAACATGTCCCGGAAAATGGTATGCAGTTATAGACCTTGCAAACGCCTTTTTTACCATCCCAGTATATCCTTCTCAATGGGATCAGTTTGCTTTCACGTGGCAAGGGAGACAGTATATTTTCACCAGACTTCCACAGAGGTACTTATACAGCCCCACTTTGTGCCACAGGATAGTAGCTATGCATTTGGATGAACTGAAATGGCCAAGTATAAAAATTACTCACTACATTGATGATATAATGATACAGGCTTCAACCAAGGAAGAAATTGAAGAAATACTCCCCAAGCTTATTGACCACATGAAGGATAAAGGATGGGAGATAAACCCTGTTAAAATACAAGGTCCGCACAGTCGGTAAAATTTCTGGGCATTATTGGGAATGAGGGTCATAGAGAAATCCTACCAAAAGCCCATCAGAGAATATTGGAATTCACTGCTCCTAGGAATAAGAAGGAAGCACAGAAATTCATTGGGCTGTTTGGATTCTGGAGAAATCACATCCCTCATTTAGGTCAAATCCTGCAGCCATATACAAGGTGACTCGAAAGAAATATGAATTTGAATGGGGGAGAGGGAACAAGAAACATTCAATGAAGCAAAATTGGCTATACAGTTAGCATTAGATCTTTGACCTATGCAGGATGGGCCAGCAGAATTGCAGGTAACTGTGCAAAATGACTGCAGACTGGAGTCTCTGGCAAAAGCTAAATGGGAAGAATGTGCCTCTAGGATTTTGGTCAAAGAGATTGCCCCCTGCAGGAAAAAATTACACCCCCTTTGAACAACAATTGTTAGCAGTATGCTGGGCCTTAGTGGATATAGAGCATTTAACTTTGCATCATGATGTACTATTATGGCCCGGTATTCCCATTATGAGTTGGATTATGGGCACACTTGCTTCCCATAAGATCGGGCATGCACAAAAAGCCTCTATTATAAAATGGAAATGGTACCTTCAAAATAAAGCTAAATCTGGAAAGTATGGTGTTTCCACATTACATGAAACAGTGATGGAATTACCAAATAATGAGGTAGTGATTCCCCCTCCCAAAATAGAAAAGAAACTGTTATTTGGAATCAAGGATATGGATCCTTATCGCCTGATCAGAAACAGCATGTGTGGTTCACCGATGGCTCAGCTAAGTATTTGGGGCAAGAAAGATACTGGAAAGCTGCATCTTACAATCCCCTTACCAAGATGGTATTGGAAACGACTGGATGGGCAGAGCTTGTGGCCGTGTGTTAGGCATTGAAACATGAACAAGGGTGTTAATATCATATATTTACTGACTCCTGGGCTGTGGCCAATTGGTTAGTAGTATGGACGCCTATTTGGAAGGAAACACAATGGCTGATAAGAGGAAAAGAAGTCTGGGGAAAAGAGTTGTGGAAAGAAATGTGGGAATGGTATTCATATATTAACGTTTCAGTTTTTCATATAGATGCTCATGTGAAGAATGAAACTCTGGAATGTAAGTATAACACCTATGTGGATGGATTGACTAAAATAGACAGTAACAAGATACAAGATGAGGAGGAATATCACGCCATAGCCCAATGGCTCCACGCAACTGCAGGACATTTGGGGCCGCAGGCCTCTTACAGGTGGGCACTATCATGAGGAATGAATATTCCTCTTTCTACTTTGAGAGACATCACAGACAAATGTATACAATGCCAGTTATACAAGGAAAAACCAATTCCTCGTACGATTACAGGAGAAATTGGCTGAGGGAATTTTCTTTACGGGCTCAAATATGGCAAATAGATTATATAGGCCCCTTACCCATAAGTCAGGGGTGCCAATATGCCTGCACTTGCATGGACACCTATTCTGGGGTGTTAATTGTTTTCCCCTATAAGAGGGCTACTCAGAAGAATACTTGCAAAACTCTTGATATAATATCATTGTATTATGGGACTCCTATGCAAATCCAAAGTGATAATGGCTCCCACTTTAAAGGTAAAGAAATTGATGCTTACTGTGCATATCATAATATTGAATGGATATATCATATTCCTTACTATCCCCAAGCCGCAGGCCTATTTGAAAAGATGAATGGCCTGCTTAAAGAAAAGCTGATTAAGTTAGGAGAAAACTCTTTAAAGAGATGGAAAGAAAACTTGTTTGAAGCCCTTCAACAATTAAACAACTGACCCTTAGCCAATGGGGGAGGGACCCCCCTGTCTAGAATGATGACACCCAATTTACAGATAAGGGCTTTACGAGCTCAAGAAGCAATTATCAAATGGTGGCCCTTCGATTCAGCCCTAGGAAAGAAGCCTTTCCACGGGTCCCCCATAGCAGCAGGATATGACTTGAAATCTATTGTGGACATACAATTGTTACCTGGGAAAGTAGGAATATACCCAACTGGAATAGCAGTAGAAATTCCTACTGGATTTGTGGACAATTACTCACAAGGTCCAGCATGGCTGTTAAACAAATTGTAGTGGCTGGGGGAGTTATGGACAGTGATTATAGGGGAAAAGTCAAAGTTTGCTTACAAAATCTTGGTAAAGAACAATATTTTTATGCTGGCACTAATATTTGCCAACTGGTAATCATACCCCATATGATTGTTCAGTGGAAACAAGTAGACCACCCCCCTTCTAAAACCACCAGGGGAACAGGTGGATTTGAGCATTCCAACATTGTGGTTGGATCTGAAGTATGGGTGAAGTCACCGAAGACTGGGCTGTCCAAGGCCATGGAGATTGTATCTGAGGGAAAAGATAATACAGTTATAATATGTTATTCTGGTAGTGATCAGTGGCATCATGTTCCATTAACCCATATGTTTTCTCGTGAATAAAGTGCACCGCAGGCTTGTGGACAGCTTTCCTATATGTAACTGCTTGGACTCCAGGGTCTCCTATACAGCCGAATGGGACTCTCATTCGCTTGAGATGGAGGAACAGAACAGATGCGCGACAACAGGGTGATTACATTTGCCCGGCCAATGAGAATTGCAATATAGCTAACTGGACAGTGAATAACGCCACTTTTTTTTTTTTTTAAAGCAATTGGGGTTAAGTAACTTGCTCAAGGTTACACGGCCAGTTATTATTTCTGGGTGTGGTGCTGAGTATCCGAGCCCAGATTTGATCCAGGTCATCCCGACACTGGAGCCGGTGCTCTTACTTGCTGAGCCACCTGGCCGCCCCTGAATAACGCCACTTTTTACAAGGCTCCTGCACCCATCTTCGGGATACTAAAAGGCATTTATCCTTTGAACTTGACTATGAGTACATTAGTGAATGTTAATTGTTGTATAACTACCTTAGGCTTCACTACCCCTGAGTCAAGATTCCAGACCCTCCAAGATCGATTGAAAGAAAATTGTACTACTTGTAATATACATAACTCCTCAAAAATCCTGGAATTGAACGTTACTGAACATCATCAATACTTGTTTTGTACCAATGCTACTTACTGCTAGTACTCATAGAACCATATGGGTACAATATTTATTGTTATTGCCAAAGAAACCCCCTTTACCACACCCACCTTCTATTGTTAGAATCCCCAAAAGCTGTAAAAATGTATCCAGTAATTATCATAAGAATGTAATTCATTATACTGTTAGTTTTCCTGATTTGAAGGAATGTAGTAGAGTAAAAAGGGCATGGTATGACACCTTACTTGGTGGGGCCGGAACTGGTTTGGGTGTAGTAAACTCTATTGATCTTGAGACTCTGGCCAACAGACTGCACAGTGCTGGCCAAGATGTTTCTCAAGCCTTGACTATTAATGCACGATGGTTGCCCACGACGATCCTGCCCCATCAACACACCCTAGAATTCCAAAAACAGTTCTTTCATGTTTTCAATACTTCAGCCAGTGACATAATTCGGTTTGATGCTAATGTATCGACCCTATACAGTTGGACTAAATGTTCATTACAGAATATGTATATGTTAATACAAAAGGAGAATGCTCAGAGATTTCTTGTCAATAGTGGCTGGGATATGTGGATATCTTTACTGAACCATTATTTGCCTAAAGACCATTGGATGTCCCGTGAAGTAAAGACCCCAGTATGCACAGATACAGCTTGCACTGGCACATTGACCCATTACAGAATACGAACCTGGACTGTGATGTATAATTTCCATGTAAAACCTTTTATTCTGTTTGATTACTTTGCTTTGCCACATGTACTAGGAGCTTATATAGATAATACTAATGTAACTCACACTCTAGATGATTGCATTGTTGCTGATAAAGGAACTATATGTGGGAGAGTTACCAGACAGATGGAGCCCTGTTTGTTAACCCACTCCTCTAACCTATGTGATTTAACTCTCTATCCTGTAGCTAACTTTTCTATGTTATATGAAGTGGATGTTCAGTACATTTGTATAGTGTCTAATGACCAGAGTGATTTGATGTCCGTAGGCCTACTTGCTCCCTATGCGGGATGTTTGAAGAATGTTTCGTTTCTCCAGTGGCAGGGAGATGATTTCTACTTTTCCCCTGACACAGTGGATGATGTGATTGTTTCTTGGGTACCCAAATCTCTCTCTCTCTCTCAAACTTCTCTGTCTTTAAATCCCTTGATGAAACTCCTAAACCAATGGACACAACTTTGGCAACTGTTAGATAAAAATCAGAGAGCTCTCAATGAACATCGAATACAAATCCACATAGTTGCTGGTAAATTAGTTGGTATATCACATTTAATAACTACTGATACTAATCATCATTGGTATGATTTTTTGTTTCAATCACCTACTGCATCTAAGTATTTTACTTCCTTAGCTATTCCCATATTATTACTATTATTCTGTTTATTCTTTTTATTTTTCTGTAATTGTTATATGTTTTATAAGATTAAGAGCATATGTTATAGAGTTATCCCATTAGTAGGCACTGCATACAAGAAAGTTATTCTACAACAGTACCAGGAATTCTCTTGATCTTTAATAATGCTTATTGTAGTCACATTGGTGATAGTTTAATCTTAACTGACACCTAGTAGAATGCTGGTGGCACCATTCTAAGGGTGATGGTAGGCAGTGTGACAATAAAGACTGAAATGGTTGTCTGCAAATTAGAAAGATGATATAATAGTGTGGCAAGAGTATTGAATTTGGAGCCTGAAAGAACTCAGCTATAGACTTATCATAGCCTGTATAGAATGTGAGCTCCTTGAGAACAGATTGTTTTTTTTTCTGTTTGTATTGCTATAGCATTTAGCATAGTGTTTTACATGTAATAGGTTCTTAATAAGTACTTTTTCATTCATTCATTCATTCATTCTATAACCTCTGGTGAGTCATCACTTTATAAATCATTTTTTTAGTCCATAAAATAAAGAGCTGAATTCAACAATCTCTAAATCCTATGACTCTAGAATTTATTTGCCTCAAAATATCTCTTGACTTGAAGCATATTACTCTTTATTTTTACATTATTCTAGGACCAATAAACCATCTAGTTGGAATAACAATCTTAATGATTACTCCAGCCTCACTGATTCCCAGTTCCTCTTTGGGTCCCAGTTCTGTCCGGAGAATTCACAATCATTTTCAGCATCTTTGGACTTCAATGCCCACTTGAGACATGCCAAAACTTCACAACAGAACTCTGAAGATGTGAGTGTGATTTACATAATTTCTTTGCAGTCTTTTCACCATTCTTAAGGAAAGTAGGATGTTTAAAAAAACTGTCTAAATATGTCTTAGGAGGTGGACATTTCAAAGGATAATATTTGAAGAGAGTTTATAATAGATGGGTAACTTGCTTAGTTAGATATAATGGGAAAATAATTTGTTTTTGCAGTTGTTTTGGTTACTTAACTAATATTAATAATGGAATTGTTCCAAGTATGGTTGGGCTTCAACCTTTCTTGGGGAAAGTCAAATGTTGTATCATTTTTTTCTGAGACCAGTAATGTAATTTTGCTTATTAGATTTTGCAGAGGGGAAAAGGCTTATTGTGAGGTGTTTGGTTACATTGTAATATACATTTTTCGTTTTGACAGCACATTTTTTGAAGAAACTCCAGGTGATTTGTAGAATTGGTTAATGCCTCCTTCTAAAAGATTCACTTAAAGATAGTGAATGTTCAAAGGAGATAAATAAGATATAGCACAATCAGAGATTTGCCCATTTATGTTATGTGACTCAGCACCTATACCAGGAATAGCTTCTAAATCTCTTTAATCTTTAATCATTGTTAATTAGTCTCTTTTCCTGCTCCCCTGGTGTTTACTCTTGCTCTGATTAGAGAGAGAGAGAGAGAGAGAGAGAGAGAGAGAGAGATGATGATGATGCAATGGAAATAACTCTGGATGTGGTTTCAGGAAACCTGGGTTCAGTTTATTTGCTCTACTATTTCCTGAAAAATACTTTCTGAGGAAAGTACTTTGTAAACTTTAAAGCCTGATAGAAATTTGAGTTATCATTTATTAGGATTTCAATGCTAAAATTGAGGCCCAATGACCTGAAAAAGTTAATGCACTTCTCATTGTGTTTAGACTTTGAGTTTGGGTTATGAAAAACAAATTTGTCAGCTATGTATGTCATTGAGATGTTTTTGACAGAGCCCTATTTAGCACAATTACTGAGTTGCATCTGAGCAGCAGCAACTAAAATTAAGTTAATTTGCGAAATGTAAACTTCCACCTTCCCTAACACTTAGGAATTTACTGTTATTTCCTTGAAATATATGCAGTTGGCATTAAGCCATTTCATCTGAAAGATTTTTACATCCCTTAGCACTGCATTAGAAACTTCTCTAGGTAAAGAGAGCTTCATTTCATTAAAAAACAAACAACTTTTCTTTTTTTCAGTTAACAAGCATTTCTTTTTTATTCCTTTTACTGCTCCTTCAATCTACACACACTCCCCTTACTCTAGCTAACCCCTTCATTTGAAGAAAAGAAGAAAAACAAAACCCTGTTACAAATATGTAAAATCAATTGAAATAAATTCACACACTGATCATGTCTAAGGTATGTGTCTTTTTCTGCATCTTGTTTATCACCACTTTGTAAGGAGTTGTGCAGCATGTTATATCATAGGTTCTCTGGAATTATAGTTGGTCACTGTGTTGATTAGAGTTCTTATTAAGATGCTTCAAAGTTGTTTGCCTTTGCATTGTTTTTGTACTTTATAATTGTACTTCCCTCTGCATTAGATCATATAAGTCTTATTTCTTTTTTTTTTTTGCTTTTTGGAGGGGCAATTGAGGTTATGTGACTTGCCCAAAGTCACACGGCTAGTAAGTGTTAAGTGTCTGAGGTCAGATTTGAACTCAGATCCTCCTAAGTCCAGGGCCAGTGCTCTATTCATTGTGCTACCTAGCCACCCCCTGTCTTCTTCTTTCTTATGGCCTAATAATATTCTATTATATTCATATACTGTGTTTTGTTAAGCCATTCCCCCACTGATGGGCACCTCCTTAGTTTCCATTTCTTTGCCAGTATAAAAGAGCTTGCTGCTATAAATATTTTTGTATATAAGAATCCATTTCCTCTTTAATTTCTTGAGGTATAACATAATAGTATCACTGGGTCAAAAATTATGCACAAATTATTGCCTTTTTTAAAAAAAATTTTTAGTGCTTTATTAACTTCTGATTTACATCATTCGTTTCCGCCAAATTTTCTCCCTGTTTTTCCCCTACCCACCGCCCCAAAATAGCAGTCCCACAGGATATCCCCTCCTCCAATCTGCTCTCTCCCATATTTTCTCCCATACCCCTTTCGACTTTTTCAGTGGATCTCTATGCCTCAGTGCTTGTATATCTTATTTCTCAATTACATGTAAGATGGTATTAATAATTGTATATACACATACATATATATACACACACATAAACATATACATATATATTTGAATATTTGATTTTAAAACTTTCATTTCCAGGTTCATTCCCTTCCTTCCTTGTCACCCACCCTTACTGGGAAGATAAGCAGTTCAGTATAGGTTGTACATGTGTGGCTAATGCAAAACAATAACATAGTAGATATATTGTAAAAGACTGACTATATTTCCCTCCCTCCTATCCCACTTCCCACTTGTTCTATTCTCTACTTTGATCCCGTCCCTTTTCAAAAGTGGGTGCTTCCAACTTCCCTCCCCCCCAGCCTGCTTTCTCTTCCATCATCCCCTTCCCCCCTATTCTCCTGGAGGGTGAGATACCCTTTTTAGTGTGTATTTCACTCCCTCCTCAAGCCAGATTCAATGGGAATAAGGTTGACCCATTCCCTTTTGCCTTCCTATTCTTCCCCTCCATTGTAACCATTTTCCCTTGCCTCTTCTGTATGAGATAGTTTACCCCAATCTGTCTCTCCCCATTTCCTCTAATTATATTCCTCTCTCACCTCTTAATTTCACCTTTTAAGTATCATCCCTTCCTGTTAAATTGGTCTTGTGCTCTCTATCTATGTATACCTGTAAACATATACACACATTCACATATGTATTCATATGCCCATATACCCTCATATATAGACAAATATATATATATTTCTCATCTCTTCAACTACTGAGAAAAGTTTCATAAGTTACAATTATTGTTTTTCCATGTGGGAATGTTAATAGTTCAACTTTGGTAAGTTCCTTATGATTTCTTTTCCCTGTTTACCTTCTCATGCTTCTCTTGCTTCTTGTATCTGAATGTCAAATTTTCTATTCAACTCTGGTTTTTTCAGCAAGAATGCTTGAAAGTCCTCTATTCCACTGAATGACCATATTTTCCCCTGAAACATGATACTCAGTCTTGCTGGGTAGGTGACTCTTGGTTTTAATCCCAGCTCCTTTGCCCTCCGGAATATCATATTCCAAGCCCTTCGATCCCTCAGTGTAGAAGCTGCCAGATCCTGGGTTATCCTGATTGTGTTTCCACAATATTCAAATTGTTTCAAAATTCTTTCTTCTGCTTGTAATATTCTCTCCTTAATCTGGGAATTCCGGAACCTGGCTATAATATATTCCTAGGAGTTTTCTTTTTGGGATCTTTTTCAGGAGGTGATTGGTGGATTCTTTCAACCTCTATTTTGCCCTCTGAAATTAGTGCCTTTTAATTTCATAGTCCCAGAGTTCCAAATGGCTTTTCACAATTCATTGCTCCACTAACAGTGCATTAATTTTCCTGTTTTCCTTTAGCCCTTCCAATATTTATCATTTCCCTGTCTTGTCATCTTTGCCAGTCCAATGGGAATGAAGTGGAACCTCAGAGTTGCTTCAGTTTTCATTTCT
The DNA here is from genome assembly GCF_028583685.1 of Petaurus breviceps papuanus. NCBI lineage: Eukaryota > Metazoa > Chordata > Mammalia > Diprotodontia > Petauridae > Petaurus > Petaurus breviceps. The sequence goes on along the minus strand of NW_027185896.1, from coordinate 11,107,069 downwards.
CTATTTGTGTTTGGACCATTTTTTCACATTACTATTGAAGGCTTAGATGTCTTCCTTTGAAAATTGTCCATTTATATTCTTCCAATTCCTATAAACTTGAATTTATTCCTTATATATATTAGAAATGAGACTTTTATCAGAGATACTTGCTGCAAAAACTTTCCCCAGGAAACTATTTCCCTTCTAATTTAACTTTATTGGTTTTATACGAAAACTTTTAAATCATTCTAAGTTTTGAGTGTTAATTGTGTAATTTTTCTCCATCCTTTTCTTTTATACTTTTCTTTGTCCCCTTTTCTCCCACCTTCTCCTTTATAAAAAAGAAGAGGGTAGTGAGTAATGTGCAAAGAACTAAGAATCTATGCTTGATTCAGTCTACTTTCCATGTATAATCACAGATTCTTTCTTTCTTGCCTTTTAGCACCCTTTACAATCAAATATCCACAGTTGAAATTTGTTTTGATTATGACTAATCCCTCCCTCTTATTCCCCTCCTCCCTCTCTCTGGTTCTCTCCTATTCCTGTGAGTTGAATATATTTCTACACCAAAATCTCTAGGTATATTCTACCCTCCTTTGATTCATTCCATTCTATCCAGTGAATCCACTTAAAGTGGAATTCAAGTGATGCCTGCTCCTTTTGTTAGTGTAGTCTTCTACTTGTATACCTAGATTGTGTGAGGAAGTAAGTTTTCCTTTCTTTCCCTCTTTTTTTTTTTTTAAGATCATCAAAACAACAAAATCATTCGAGGTCCTCTGTTTCATCTAGTTACATTAGGGATCCAAGGAGAAAATGTGTTTCTTCTACCCCAATTGCTCAAATATATTTACCTTTTTACATTTTCTTGATTCCTGTATTTGCATCTTACAATTTCTACCTAGCTTTAGTTATTTCATCAGGGATGCTTAGAAGTCCTTCATTTCATTAAAGTTCCATTTTTCCTCTGTAGTATCATATTCAGTTTTATTGGGTAAGTTATTTTTTGGTTATAAGCCTATATCTTTTGCTTTTTGGAATATCATATTCCAAGCTCACTTCTACTTTATGGTGGCAGCTGCCAAATCTAGATGTGACTCCTCTGTATTTGAATTCTATCTTTCTGGCAACTCAGAGTGTTTTTGTTGTTGTTGTTTTGTTTTTACCTAGAGGCTTTGGTTTTGGCTATGATGTTACTAGGAGGTTTCACTGTGGGATTTCTTTCACCAGGTAACTAGTAGATTATTTCTATATTCCATTTGCCCTCTGATTCTAATAGGACTGGTAAGTTTTTAATTATTATTGTTTGAAACATGGTTTCCAGACTTTCTTTTGGTCATGGCTTTGATATAGTACAAGGATTCTTTTTTTTTTTTTTTAAAAGCAATCGGGGTTAAGTAACTTGCTCAAGGTTACACGGCCAGTTATTTCTGGGTGTGGTGCTGAGTACCTGAGACCGGATTTGATCCAGGTCATCCTGACACTGGAGCCGGTGCTCTTACTCGCTGAGCCACCTGGCCGCCCCTAAGCAATTGGGGTTAAGTAACTTGCTCAAGGTTACACGGCCAGTTATTTCTGGGTGGGTGCTAAGTGTCTGAGCCTGGGATTCGATCTCCAGGTCATCCGACACTGGAGCCAGTGCTCTTACTCGCCAGGTGCTACCTGGCCGCCCCTTACATTTTTTTTTAATCTCTCTGTTTTCAAGGTCAGTTATTTTTTATATGAAATATCTTCTTTTTTTTAGTCTTTTGACTTGTTTAAAAATATTTTTTGCTATTTCATGGAGTTATTAATTTCTATCTGGGCCATTCTAATTTTCAGGGAATCTGTTATTTGGATAGTTTTGTACTTTTTTGAAAATAATATTTTTCCCCCAATTATATTTAGACAATTTTTAGCATTCATTCAAGATTTTGAGTTCCAAATTTTTCTTCTTCCCTTCCTCCTCTCCTCTCTTCCTAAAATGGTAATCAATTTGATATGGGTTATATATGTTCAATCATGTAAGAAATATTTTCATACTAGTCACAGTTGTAAGAAGAAACAGACCAAAAGGGAAAAAAAAGTTGTATGCTTCAATCTGCATTCAGAGTCCACGAATTCTTATTTTTTTTTATTTATTTTATTTTTTATTTACTTTTTGGAGGGCAGTTGGGGTTAAGTGACTTGTCCAAGGGCACACAGCTAGTTTTTGTGTTAAGTGTCTGAAGCCAGATTTGAACTCAGGTTCTCCTGACTCCAGGGCTGGTGCTCTATTCACTGTGCCACCTAGCTGCCCTCCATTAATTCTTTATCTAGATGTAGACAGCATTTTCCATGAGTCTTTTGTAATTGTCTTAGATCATTGTGTTGAGAAAAGCTGTCATTCGTAATTGATCATCACGCAGCGTTGCTATTGCTATGTACAGTGTGCTTCTGGTTCTGCTCATTTCACTTTGCATCAATTCATACAAGTCTTTCTAGGTTTTTCTGAAATCTGCCTGCTCATCATTTCTGCACAGTAGTTATTCCATTACATTCATATTTCACAGTTTGCTCAGCCAGTCCCTAATTGATGGGCATCCCCTCGATTTCCAATATTTTTCTACTGCTCAAAGGACCACTATAAATATTTTTGTGCATGTAGATCCTTTTCTCTTTTTTATGATCTCTTTGGGATACAGACTAAGTAGTGGTGTTGCTGGATCAAAGGGTGTACACATGTTTATAACCCTATGGGCATAGTTCCAAATTGCTCTCCAGAATGGTTGCATCTGTTGAAAACTCTACCAACAGTGCATTTGTTTCCCAATTTTCCCACATCCTTTCCTTCCTCTCCAACATTTATCATTTTCCTTATTTTATAACATTAGCCAATATAATATGTGTGAGGTGGTACTTTAGAGTTGTTTTAATTTGCATTTCTCTAATCAAAAGTGATTTAGAGCATTTTTTTTTTTGGAGGGGGGAAGGCAGGGCAATTGAGGTTAAGTGATTTGCCTAAGGTCACACAACTAGTAAGCGTTAAGTGTCTGAGGCTGGATTTGAACTCAGGTCTTCCTGATTCCAAGTCCTGTGCTCTATTCACTGTGCCACCAGCCACCCCTAGAACATTTCTTCATATGACTATAGATACTTTGATTTCTTTATCTGAAAATGACCTGTTCACATCCTTTGACCAATTGTGGAACAGCTTGTATTTTTATAAATTTGACTCAGTTCTCTTTAGAAATGAGGCCTTTATCAGAGACACTTCCTATAAAGATAATTTCCCAGCTTTCTAACTCTCCTTCTGGTCTTGGTTGCTTTGATTTTGTTTGTATAAAAACTTTTTAATTTAATATAGTCAAAATTATTATTTTATATCTTGTAATGCTCTTTGTCTCTTGTTTGGTCATAAATTCTTCCCTTCTGCATAGATCTGACAGTTAAACTATTCCTTGCTCTCCTAATTTGCTTATGGTATCACACTTTATGTCTAAATCAGGTACCTATTTTGATCTTATCTTGGTATATTGTGTAAGATATTGGTCTATAACTAGTTTCTGCCATATTGTATTACAGTTTTACCAGCAGTTTTTGTCAAATAGTGAATTCTTATCCCAGAGGCTAGGTTCTTTGGGTTTATTAAATACTAGGTTAGTATGACAATTACTACTGTGTTTTGTGTATCTAATCTATTCCACTGATCCATGACTCTATTTCTTAGCCAGTACCAGATAGTTTTGATGATTACTGCATTATAATATAGTTTGAGATCTGATACTGCTAAGCTACCTTCCTTTGCATTTTTTTCCATTAATTCCCTTGATATTCTTGATCTTTTGTTCTTCCATATGAATTTTGTTGTTATTTTTTCTAGTTCATAAAATAAATTTTAGTTTGGGTATAGCACTGAATAAGTAAATTAATTTAGGTGGCATTATCATTTTTATTATATTGGCTTGGCCTACCCATGAGCAATTAATAGTTTTCTAATTGTTTAGATCTGACTTTATTTATATAAAATGTATTTTGTAATTATGTTCATCTAGTTCTTGGTTTTGGCTTGGCAGGTAGATTCCCAAGTATTTTATGTTGTTTGCAGTTATTTTAAATGGAATTTCTCTTTCTGTCTCTTGATGCTGCATTTTTTTGAAGTATATAGAAATACTAATGATTTATATGAGTTTATTTTGTATCCTGTTACTTTGCTAAAGTTGTTAATTATTTCAAGTAGTTTTTAGTTGATTTTCTAGGATTCTCTAAGTATATCATCTGCAAAGAGGGATAGTTTTGTTTCTTTATTGCCTAATCTAATTCCTTCAATTTTCTTTTCTTCTCTTGTAGCTATAGCTAACATTTCTAATACAATATTGAATGATAGTGGTGATAATGGGAATCCTTACTTCATACCTGATATTTTGGAGAGGCTTCTAGCTTATTCTCATTACAGATAATGCTTACTGATGGTTTTAGATAGATATTACTTATAATTTTAAGAAAAACTCCTTTTATTCCTATGCTTTCTATTGTTTTTAATAGAAATGGATGCTGTATTTTGTCAAAAGCTTTTTCTTTCTTTTTTTTTTTGGAGGGGGGAAGGCAGGGCAATTGGGGTAAAATGACTTGCCCAAGGTCACGGCTAGTTTTATGTTAAGTGTCTGAGGCCAGATTTGAACTCAGGCCCTCCTTACTCCAGGGCTGGTACTCTGTTCACTGTGCCACCTAGCTGCCCCCAAAAGCTTTTTCTGCATCTATTGGGATAATCATGATTTCTGTTGGTTTTGTTACTGATATGATCTAGTATGCTTATAGTTGGGTTTTTTTTTAATATTGGACCAACCTGCATTCTTGCTATAAACCCCACCTGCTCATAGTATATGATCTTTGTAATATGTTTGTCTAATCTCCTTGGTAGTCTTTTATTTAAAATTTTTGCATCAGTATCCATTAGGAAAATTGCTCTATAGTTTTCTTTCTTTGTTTTAGCTCTTTCTGGTTTAGATATCAAAACTGTATTTGTGTCATAAAAGGAATTTGATAGAATTCCTTTTTGATACATTTTTCTAAATAGTTTCTATACTATTGGAATGAATTATTCTTTAAATGTTTGGTAGAATTCACTTGTGAACCCATCGGACCTGGGGACTTTTTCTTAGGGAATTCATTGGTGGCTTGTTCAATTTCTTTTTCTAAGATGGTGTTATTTAGGTATTCTATTTCCTCTTCTGTTATTCTGGGCAGTTTATAGTTTTACAAATATTCATCAATTTTGCTCAAACTGTAGGTTTTTTTGGCATATAACTAGGCAAAACATTTCCTGATTATTGCTTTCCATTACCTTTTCATTGGTGGTGAATTCACTCTTTTCATTTTTTTTTTTAAAGCAGTTGGGGTTAAGTAACTTGCTCAAGGTTACACGGCCAGTTATTTTTTGTGTGGGTGCCAAGTATCTGAGACCGGAACTGATCCTGGGTCTCCTGACGCTGCGGGCAGCGCTCTTACTCACTGTGCCACCTGACTACCCCCACTCTTTTCATTTTTGATACCATATATTTGGTATTAGATATTTTGATATCGTATATTTTCATCTGCCTTCTTTTTAATCAAATTAACCATTGGTTTATCTATCATGTTGGTTTTTTCATAAAATAATCTCATTATTAGTTCAACAGTTTTCTTACTTTCAGTTTTATCAATCTCACCTTTGATTTTCAGCATTTCCAATTTGATGCTCAATTGGGGATTTTTAAATTTGTTCTTTTTCTAGGTTTTTTTAGTTGAATACCTAAGTCATTGATCTACCCTTGCTCTATTTTATTGATGTAAGTATTTAGATAAATAAATTTTCCCCTAAGTACTGCTTTGGCTGCATCCCATAAATTTTGGTATGTTTTCTCATTCTTTTCTCTTTAATGGAATTATTGATTGTTTCTCCAGGAGCTTTCTTTTCAATAGGCAATGTCACTTATTTTTTTGAGGGGGAGGGAATCTGTTATCCTAAGACTAAAGTGAAATACTTAAAGTCACAAAATTACATATTTAGAATCTTGTCATGTGTGGAAATCATCCTACTTTGCAGAGAACTGGAGGGAATATTAGAAGTACCTTGCATCTGAGTAGCTATAAGAATTTCTTTTTTATTTTCAACAGAGTGAACCGAGTATTTTCACAAAGTATCAGGCAAAACCCCAGCTGTTTGGGGGAAATTCAAAAGATGGAAATTTACTTCATCCTCATTTGCCTATTGGAAAATCAAAAGGTGTCTTGGAGCAGTTTGAGGAGAATAAGAAGAGAGCACAAGATAAACAGGACAGGTACGCAAACCTTCCCAAAGACAGGTAAGTGAAGGACGATTCATTTCCTTGGATGGAAGAGGAAAATGACTGACATTAAGGGCTTTAAGTTCAAATCTGTCCCATGTGGGCAAAGGAATGAATATGTCTTCCTATTCCATGTCCTATTTAGTTTAGTGAAATGTGCGCTGTGGTTTAAAACTTTGGGGTTAGGATGGGTTGTGAAGATTTTTACCCATTCCGGAAAAAGAATGCTAGAGGACTTCTTATGAAAGGAATGGTAGATGCAATCTATAGCTTGTGTACCTTCTAAAAAATACACCCATTTTCTTTGCCATGAGAAATGACATGCAGTTGGCTACCTATTTTAGGGAAAAATCCAAAATGAAAGGTTTTGAGTTGCATTTCCAGAATAGTTTCATTAAAGCACAAGAATATATATATATTGCTGATTTTCCCAATGAGAAATTGGGGATTTTGTGAAAAAGGCCTAAAGGTCCATTGACATACTTTGTGAAGTGGTTGACATTGTATCCTTTTATTTCTTCTTGATTAAATTTAGGAGGTAAATTAGAACCCTTAATAGAACCCTTCACTTTATGGATAGTGAAGCTAAAGGCCCAGAGCACAGAAAGTAATTTGCCCAGTATCTGACAGCCAGCTCCTAATAGTCTAATTTTCAACCTTTTGCCTTTTAAGATATAGTCTTAACCTCATAAGTCACAGTCCCTAGAGTTCAAAAGAGCCCTTTGAAATTATCTAATTCAACTTTCTTATTTTACAGATGAGGAAATTGAAGCCTGCATAAATTAAATTATCCTGGTCATATAAACCATAAGCAGCAAAACTAGGATTTGAACTGAAGTCCTCTCCCTATTAGTGTACTTTCCACTAAGCTACTTAAGCTGCTGAACTGTTCCACATACTAGTCATATTCTCACACTTGACAAGAGATAGTGACATATATTTTTTCTATTTTTTCATTCACTAGTGACATTGTGACAATGAGCCTATACAATTCAGTTCACATAGTGATAGTGAATCTTGCTTATTGAGTGTTAGTCATAATTGCTTAGTTATCTTTGTTTTCTTCATGTGGGTCAGGAAAGAAGTCAGGAGTATCTTTATAAATTTCTGTAGGCACCTAAACACATAAGATTGTAGGATCAAACTTGACCCCTTGAGTTTACATAAAAGTAAAATGAGGCCAATAGAGAAAGGACTTATTGGAAGTCACACAGGTAAGGAATAAAGCCAGAAATGAACCATTTCTCTGACTCCAGATAAACCTAATTACTATTGAGGGCACCACCATCCTTCCAGTCATCCGGGTCCATAACCTCAGAGTAATTCTTGCCTTCTCACTCATATTCTATATCTATTTATCTGTCTATAGATATAGATATATGTACCTATATATAGATATATAAACTATGTATAAATAATATATATTTATATATAACATAATATGTATCATGTATAATATATATCATGTATAGTATAATATGTAGTACATACACATACACACACAATCTCTTGCCAAATCCTTCTCTATAATATCTCTTGCATACATCATTTTCTGTCCAGTTACATGGCTACCACCCATGTTTAGGCCCAAGTTGTTTCTAACCTGGACTACTACAACAGTTTCCTCAGTAGTCTTTCTGTCTCATCTCTCTCCACTCCAATCCATCTTTCATATAGCTTCCTAAAGAATAGATCTGACCATGTCAACCCCTCAGCTCCCAGTACATTTAAATGGCTCCCTATTATCTCCAAGATCAAATTTAAAATCCTCTGGTATTTAAAATTCTTCATACCCTGGCCCTATTTATATCATTCTAGTTTCCTCTCACATTACTTCTCTTCACTTACTCTACAATCTGGCCATCCTGGCTTAATTGCTGTAGCTCACACATAACTTTCCATTTCTGGCCTCTGTCTTTTCACTGGTTGTCCTCCATCTTGGAATTTGAACCTTCCTGACTTCCACATTTAGAATCTCTGGCTTCATTCACAACTCATGTCAAAGTCCAAATTCTTTAGCCCTTTCTTGGTTTCCCTACCTCCTAGTGCTTTTCCTTCTAAGTTTACTTTTGTATGTATCTTGTAGGTGGTTTAGTGTATGGAGCTCTGGGCTTGGAGTCAGGGAAGATCTGTGTTGTGCTGTGGTCTCAGACACTTTCTGTGACCCTGGGCAAGTCACTTAACCTCTGCCTCCATTTCCTTATCTGTAAAATGGGGGTAATAGTAGCACTTTCCTCCCAGGGTTGTTGTGAGGATCAAATAAGATTATAATTGTAACATGCTTAGCACATAGGAGGTGCTACATAAATGTTAGTTATTTTTATGATTTGTTGTATCTATATCTGTACATGTTGTTCTCCGACTAGAATGAAGCTCCTTGTATCTCCATTTCTTGGCATAGAGCTTTATACAGGACAAACTCATACTGATTGATTGATTTTCATTCTATCACATTATCTCCCCTCACTCACAAATATTGCTTAATTAGAGCTTTCTCATGCTCAGTGTGTTCTTCCTCAGGGAGGTCAGCCTTATAAATTATGGTGTTTGACTGCCTGCTTTTCCTCAGAGTCATTGTACAATCCTGACCTTCAGAAGGGCACTGTTGCATGAGATGAGTCAGGCTAAGTCCTTTGAGATTTGAGACCAGCATCTTTCCTGGAACTACTGACTACCTTTCAGATGGAATTTGGTATAGATCATTCTCACAGACAGTGCATGACAAGCTATCTTCTCACAGATTGAGCTTGATGGATGGTTAGTGCATCTCTTTTTGGTGGCTTCAGTTGCCTACAGATCCCTCATCTTCTTTCCTGTTTAGTTTGTGTTTTGCATTTCATGGCATTGTCATTCTTTTCTCTCCCTCTCCTCCAGGCCAAATCACTCATCAGAATGAATCTTTAGTTTCTCTCTGAAACCTCTCAGCTACAAGCTGAAAACACCATGGCCACTGTTTTGTGTGTACCCCTGCAACTGCAAAAAGACTGAAAATAATCTAACATTCTTTTTTTTTTTTTTAAAGCATAGTACCTCCTTATCAAGGAACTATGTTGAAGGACTTGTTTGACTTAATTACTACTATGACAGTTAGTAGCTGTCATTTGTTTCATTTTGAATAGCTGCAAGGTATATATTTCATTTTCAAAAGGACAAATGGAATTTCTGAGGGGATTCTGTAGAGATTAAGATTATTTTTCCTTCTATTTGTAGCTGTCTTTCTTTTAGAAATAAAAGGAACAAACTGTCTATTTATAGGACCTTTGATGCTTGATTAATACATATTTTTAAGCTACTGATTGATGAGTTTCTTTTCTCTAGGTACTGTCTCTCTGCATTTCCTCTGCATTTTCTGTCATCTGTTCAATACAGTTTATATAATTTCAGAGCCATTTAACATTCAGTGAAAACAGAGAACAAATTATGAGCTTTCTGTTCTAAGAGTATCTCAAAGAAGTTAAGAAAAAAGCCAGGGCTCTTTATTTAGAAACATTCAAGCATAAGAAACTGAATTCCATAATGGAAGAGTGGGAAGGTATAGTTATGATAAATTCCATTTCAATGTAAGCTCTTGCTTTTAGTTTTTTGTTTTCTGTCAATGAGGACAAGTTATAATGTGATGAGAAAGAAATGAAAAACTGAAGGGGAGAGGAGAGCACAAAGATGGCAACTTTGACATTAGAGAAGGATTTAATCCAGTGTTCAAACACAGTCCTTCCTGGTAAATGTTAGCTTAGTTTAAAAAGAATAGCATTATAGTAGCTTTGATCACACTGAAGATTTTAGTTTGCAATTATGTATTTTTTTTTTAAAGCAATGGGGGTTAAGTAACTGGCTCAAGGTTACACAGACAGGTGTTTCTGGGTGGGTGCTAAGTATCTGAGTCCGGATTCGATCCCCAGATCATCCCAACACTGGAGCCATTGCTCTTACTCTCTGTGCTACCTGGCCGACCCTGCAATTTTGTATTTATTGATAATCACAGTAAGGGAACATAGAATCAAAGATTCTCCAAAGAAGTCAGAACATTTAGATAATGGTGATGGTGAAGCTGTTGGTATTCTTTTGTGAAAAACAGATCAGACTCATTAAGCAGGTAAGAATAAGTGATTAGATCATAGAAAGATTATTTCTATCTGTGAGGGATTGCTCAGGATTATGGTGAAATTAACTGCAGTGAATTTTAGGGTTGCATTCAATGACAAGCCTTGGTTTTCACAGGAAAATAGCATACAAAGACGAGATTCAGTCTTGGTGACCATTCCTCACTCACTCCCAGGTCCCCTGTCAGTCATCCCTGGATCTATGACCCAGAACTGAGTAGTGAGCAGCAGAGCTGCTAGTTGGCATCTGTTCCCATAGCCTTCACAAGGTCAGGGTCCTTCTGTACGACCCTGGGATTTTATGCTCTGGTGCCCAGCCTCCATTCTCTCTCAGCTCTTACACACTAGAATCCTCTGCAGCTGCATGCCCCTAACCAGGCCCCATCTCAGATGTCCTCAGGCCGCTTTGTTTATCTTCCTATGCTGACCTGAGCTGGAAATATGACTTACGTTGATTTTTTTTCTTTGATTTCCTGATTAGGACTCCATCTGGTGCATTTTCTAGATACTTGCGGAGGAGTTGCATTGGAAAGCTTAACTGAACTTCTTGCTGTTACTCTGACATCTTGGCTCCATCCCTGAACCCCCAGATTCTTGACAGTTATCCAAAAGACTTGACTTTTCTACGACTACCTTGGGGCTTCTTCTACCAATTAGGCACATACAGCTATAACATGCCTCAGACACTGCCTTTCCATGGCTGCCATCTCTGGTGCTGAAAGGAAGTGGGGAGATGACCCCTGGGGAATTCTAGGGATAGGCAGGTTTCATTCCCTAACACCCAGGAACTTAGTTCTACTTTCAGATCTCATCTGATGCTACTCTGTGCTCTGAGCACTGACTGTATGGTCTTTAGTAGGTCTGACTGCTCCCTTTGTAGGCAGTACAAAGGAGTTCTAATCCCACAAAGGTCTAAACCAATCATATTGTCTCCTAAGACTTAATCACCTATCCTGAGTGATTTGTAAATAGGTCAACAAATACCTGGGTTACCATTATTGTAAACAACATCATGGGAGTCATCAATTATCTTAGGACTTGAATAAGGCTGATATATTACATAGGGAGATGCAACTAAAGTCCAAATTTGCATTTTTGGGATGCGCCTGGTTCTTCGAGATGATGTGAAATGTAATCACTCCAGGAGAATTCAGAATTTTTGGACATAGAGTCCCTTTAACCTTATCAAGTTGAATAGGCTTCCTTTATCAACTCTCTACAATAGTGATATAGGTCAGTTCTTATTCTTGTTTAGAAAATATGACTGTTTTCAAATATAGAATTTCCTAATTTACTCTTTTTTTATAGAGCAGGTTAGATTATACTGACAGCCTGTGAGTTTGCAGACAAAATGATAGGCTTTTTTTCTTTGAATAGAAAAAAAAAATTCTTCAATGGGTAGATCATAGAATCTCAGAGTTGGAATCTCAGGGTCCTAGTTTAACCACTACTTGAATAGGAATTCTCTAAAAGTAATGAAAAAATAATGTTCCTAAGTAAATTATTCTTTAGTATGGAGGTATAAAATGAATTCTGAATATACGTGTAATGAGAGCTGATCAAGGAACCTCTGATCAATCTAATTAATCTTACACATATCCCCCTCCCCACTCTCAAACATGACACCTGGCTCAGTGGTCACAAGTGGACACAAGTGGACACAAGGCCTCTGGGCTCATAGTTGGCATAGTTGACTCCCAGAGGAGTCAGTTTTTCTCTGACCATGCCTTTACTCTAAAATGAAACTATGCAGAAATTTCTAAAACAAAGCTTAAATATGACCTGTGTATGGGTTTCTTTATTTGTGGCCAATAACTACCACAAAGTCAGGTTAAGAATTAAGAGTACTGCATGTAAAATAAGTTCTGGGACAGCCTTTATTTCTTCCACCACAGAAACTTTATAAGAGACAAAAGACTCATAAGTATGTACAAACAAATATAGGAAACATAAGGCACTTAATGAGCTCATTATATACTCCCTTAGATGGTAAAGACACTTTGTACAGAACAAACCCTTCCCATTTCCCTGGATCTGTACCATGCAAGCTACTCACAGCAGCATCGTGGAGGGTCAGCAAGGTCCAGATCTCCTGGCCCCTCATGACATGACTTTATTCCTTTAGCTCCAGGGTCTTCCTGTTGGTGGTCCTCTTTTCCTCAGAGCATGTGGTAAGAATATTCTTCTCAGGGAACTCGGGGTTACTCATGAGGTAACTCATAAACTGGAAACATTCATTGTCAGAATGGATAATCTGTCATTTGTGCCCCCAGAGGAAAGAATTCAGAACTGGGAAATCTGGGTATAAGCATATATCTCCCAATGCCATGTGTTTCTGCTGTAAGTTGCCATTGATGCTTCTGTTTGGAGGTAGAGGAGAGATATCCCCACCCCTCCCTTTATTGTACTCCATTACAGAAATCCAAAGGAGAGAAAAAAGAAAAAAGGCCCAAGTGGTAAGCTGTTCTACATCTCACTCTTATAGAACCAAGGGAAGGTAGTTCCTCAGACAAAAGTCTGTCTTATTGGACTTTAGTCAGTCAGTCATCAGGAGACAGATTCAGATACTGGGGACCACTCAGAGAACTTCCCTGTGTTCTCTCATAAAGATACTAGGGCCCATGACAAGCTCCATAGGAGATGCCTATAATGATAAAAGCTAGTGTTTATATATTGCTTTAAATATTGTAAAACTCTTTACAAATATTATCTAACTTTATCTTTATATTTTAATTTTTTAAATTAATTTGTTTCCTTTTAGTTTACAGGATTCTATCTTTATAATACTCTGGGAGATAGGAGCTATTATTGTTTTCATTTTGCTGATAAGGAAACTGAAATAGGTGGGGGTCTAGTGACTTGCCAAGGGTCATATTGCTAGTATTTGAAGTTTGATTCCAAGTACAGCATTGTACATTCTATTTACTTCACCCTGTACCTTCCTAACCTGTAATATCACCTTAAGGTCAATGAATTGTGATCTCATCAAGCAGATCAGGGGATTGATCAAAGGGAATGACCAAAGACTCCACTGATTAACCTCCATTACAAACAATTATCAGATTTTGCTGTTTTTGCTGTGTTTTGTGGGTGCCTTTTGAACAGCAGCATGGTATAGTGCATAGAGTATGGACATGTAGCAAGGTAAATCTATGCTCAGATTCTGTCTTTGACACTTATTAGCTGCATTGAAGAGGTTACCCACTAAGAGGGTTAGGGTTGCTCTGGAGACCACAAAATACCAACATGCTGGGTCCTGCTGAATGAATTCAAATCCGAGTCTTTTTAGCCAAAGAAAAGTAAAATTTATTAAAAGTTTGCTTGCATTAGACACAGAGTAAGTCTGCTAGAAAATTCTATGGTGCTCTCACTATTCTATGGCATTCTATGGTGCTCTCACAAACATGAAGACCTGATGGGGTAGAAGGTTGTGGGAAGAATCTAGGAGTGGTCTAAAGGAGGAGTTTGGGGAGGGTCTTCAGGAGGAGTTAATGAGGTCAATGAGTGATTAAGGGTGGGAAGTAGCTGGAGACTACAGACAATGATGGGATAGGCCAGTTCAAGGGTAGATTGATATTTTGATAGGTAGGAAGTTTAGTAACAGAGGGTGGGAAGTCTAGTAACAGAGGCTAGGACTCAGCCACAATGTAAGGCTTATTGCTTCATGCAAATGCCTCATCAAATGGGATGATTTAATCAAGAGTCCAAGGGAGGTTCCCAAAGCCTGTACTTCAAGGACTCAAGGAGAGCTAGAGGGGGCTCCCAGAACCCATACCTCATCATTCTCCCTCAAACAAATGGGACCCAAATTCTTTTGGGGTAAAGGGGCGGAGGTCTCAGCTTCTGAAAGTGCTTCCTGCTGGCAAGGAGCGTAGAGCTGTCCCTGCCTCTCTGGTCCTGTTCAAGGGGGTCAGACTCTGTGGGTAATGCCAGGTCCAGTGGGCTGGAGAAGTTGGATCTAGTCGGAGATTTGCATAGCTTGAGTGGTCATCCAGAGGTTGATGGCTTGAATCCTGGAGGTGACAAACCTGGCAAACAAAAACCAAACAGGCACCCCCCAAAAAATAGATAAAGGACAATCTCCCTGGTAGGAATTAAAGACGACTGTGTCAAGGCCAAAAGAAAAGGGCAGTTATAATTTCACCTCTTTTTATCCTTTTTGCTGGAGGGGGCTGGGGCCTTTCTAAACATTAGCTTGAGGTCCTCCAATGGCTCATAGGTGTATTCTGGAGTCTCTTGGGGGGAAGCAAGAGGTGGTACTGGTTTAATCCTAGAATTATGAGTCCAGCTGAGGAGACCTTGAGTTTTACTGCCTGCCGTTGGAGTGGTGAGTATGACTCGGTAGGATCCCTTCCATTTGATATCTAACTGTTCTCCCTTTTGGGTTTTCCATGACTTTAAGTAGATCCAATATCCAAGTCGTACTACAGCAGGACACTCCTTTTCATTGCCAAGAGGTTTTGGGAGATACTTATTGGCATATTCAGTCAGAGCATTCCTGAGAGCTCCTAAATGAGTTGCAAATTGGGTAATTAAATGCTGTTCTGGGTCCACCACGATGTCAGAAGTTAGGAAGGGCCTCCCATATATATAGAGTTCAAATATATATATATATATGAATTGAGTCCTATATATATAGAGTTCAAAGGGACTGAGCTTGATATTTTCCCTAGGTGTGATTCAAACTCTGAGCAGCCCAATGGAGAGATTCTTAGCCCAATCTTCTTGGGTTTCTATGCATATCCACTTAATGGTATGGTTCATTTTCTCTACTTTACCAGAGGATTTTGGATTCCAGTCTGAGTGGAGGTGGTGATTGATTTTAAGTGGCTGCCACTGCCTGGGTTATCTGTGAAATAAAAGCTTGGCCATTGTTGCTCTGTAAGGAGCCAGGCAAGCCAAAACTGAGGTATGATTTCCTTTAATAGGAACTTTGATACCTCCTGAGCCTTTTCATTTCTGCAAATGCAAGCTTCTACCCAGTTAGTAAAGGTGTCAACAGAAACCAAAAGAAATTTGAAACCCCTTCATGGGGTTATATGTGTAAAATCTATCTGCCAGTCTTCATCTGGGTAGGTACCCCTCCTCTGAACAGGTTTTAAAAGGGGAGGAAGTTTGACTGCCCCTTCAGGATTCACCTAAGCACAGGTTGGGCAGGCCCAACAGACTTGTCTGATGGTTTCTCCTAGCTTACTGCCAGTAAAAATGGGCTTTATCAGAGACTGAAGGGCATTCTTTCCTAGGTGTGTGGCCTGGTATAAGCCAAAAAAGAAGCTTCCACTGACTTTCCTTTGGAATAAGAAGTTTTCCTGAGGGTGTTTGAAACCACCCAGAGGAAATAGAGTATCCCCTTTCCTTAGCAAGGGCCTGTTCCCGAGGGCTGTATGAAGGTGTGAAGGAACCTGGGAGCTGTGGGAGTAGAGGGGCCAGTATAGTCAACTGGCAGTCATCATTCTTTGTTGCAGTCTTCCAGGCAATTTCCCACAGCCTGATCAGTTTCTCCTTTCTGGTGACCTTTGCAAAAGATAACAGCTATCTGAGAGGGCTTTTGAACAGGTTGGAGGAAATGTGAAATTTCCTGTGCATGTTTAATAGGGGAATTTTTTGCTGTGAGATACCCCCTTTCTTTCCAAATTTCTCCATGGGCATGTAGAACATGGAAAACATATTTTGAGTCAGTGAAAATGTTTACTTGTTTATTTTTCCCTAGCTCTGGGGCTCTGGTGAGTACTATCATTCTGCCTTCTGGGCAGAGGTCCCAGGGAGCAGGGGTTTGGCCTCTATGGTTTGGAAAAGACTGACCACTGCTTCGGGGTTCAGGAGAGGAGAATCTTTCAAATCAGCTTGACTGGCATAAACACAGACCAAGGTCTCCTCACAATCATGAACCAGGACAATCTGAGTGGCCACTGTCTGGGAGTAGGGTTGCTGGGTTAAGTGTTGGCATACCTGAAGGGTTAGGTCAGGGGTATCTAAGAGCAAGGCTTGATATTTGGTGGGCCTGCAACTAGCCAGCCACTGGTGGCCCTTTGCTTCCAGGATGCTCTGAACTCAATGGGGAGTTAGAACTTCCAGTGGCTGACCAAAGTTTCGAAGTAAGTTTAGAGGCTTCCTCAGTTAGAATGGGTGTAGCAGCTATTGCCCTGAGGCATGTAGGCCATCCTGCAGTCAGAGTCTAATTGTTTTGAAAAATAGGCCACTGGCCCGGGGTCAGGTCCTAAGGACTGTGTTAGGACTCCCAGAACCTGTCCCCTCCTTTCATCTACATACAGGGTGAAAGGTTTTCCTAGATTAGGTAGGACTAATGCTGGAGTGGTGGTCAATTTAGCTTTCAGAGTCTCAAAAGCTTTAGTCTGATCAGGACCCCACTCTAGAGGGAGTGAGTCAGGGCCCTGAGTGGAAGCCTCTTTATGACTTAGCAATAAGGCCGAAATTTGGGATCCAGAGCCTACAAAATCCAGCCATACCTAGAAAAGTTCAAAGTTGTTTTTTAGTGGCTGGAATAGATATAGACAAGATTGTCCTTTTCTTCTCAGAGGTTAAGGAGCGAGAGGTAGGAGTTAGTTCATGGCCTAGATACTTTCCAGACTGGCGGCGTGCTATCTGGACTTTATCCAAAGAGACTCTATATCCTCCACTACCCAAGAAATTAAGGGTTTCTGCAGCAGCAGCCAAAGAGGCCTCCTGGATGGGGCTACAAATAAGGATATCATTCACATACTGGATTAAGCTGCTATCAGTTAGTTTCAGATCCCTTAAATCCCTTCCCAAAGCTTGGCCAAATAAATGTGGGCTATCCCGAAACCCTTGGAGCAAGACTGTCCATGTTAGCTGACATGGACTTGTTTCCCCAGGAAGTATCCATTCAAATGCAAAAATATATTTTGAGTCTGTGTGCAAAGGTATACAGAAAAAGGTATCTTTGAGGTCTAGGGTGGAAAACCATTGGGTGCCCCCAGGGATCTGAGTAAGTATTGTATATGGGTTGGGGACTATATAGGGATGACAGCTTTAACAGCCCTGAGATCTTGAACCATCCAGTATTCTCCATTAGGCTTTTTTTACAGGAAGAATCGGGGTGTTACATGGAGATTGGCAAGGGACAAGGATTTTATCTTTTAGGAATTTTTCAATTAATGGTTGTAGTCCTTCCCAGGCCTCAGGCTTGATTGGATATGGATGGTGATGGGGGAACACATTAGGAACTTGGAGGCAAACAGTAACTGGGGTGGCATGAGTAGCTCTCCCAGGAATTCCCTGATCCCAGACAATTGGCTCAACTGTCTCCTACACTTCTGAGGGCACATGGGGGTTTCTGGTGAACAGAGGGCAAAGGGAGATGGGAGGTTTAAATAGAGAAAATTGACTCCCCAATTTCACTATCATGTCCCTTCCCAACAAGGGGAAAGGATAAGAGGAGAGGATAAGGAAAGAGTGTTCAAACAACAGATCCTCAAGTAGGTAGAGGACTGGGTATGTCTGGAGACATCCCTTAAATTTTCCTTTCCATGCCCCTGACCTGACTGGTCAAGGGGAGAGTAGAACCAATTGGTTAGAACAGAGAACTTAGCCATAATAAAGTGGGTAACTTTACCTTTGACCTCGATGCTTGCCCAGAGTTCAGTAAGGGAAATGGAGAAGGTGGGAGCATTGCCAAGCTCCAGTCTTCCCCATCATTCCGAGTTTTGAGAAGACTGGAGGACAGGGTACTGGGAGGTGGCTCTACCACTTTTACCTTGGTGACCATCCTTCCTCCAATGTTCCTCCAGGTCAGACGGGCCCAGTTCTAGAGGTGTTGGTTCCTGGGGCTCCCTCTGGGGGGGGGGTGTGACCTGGAGGGGCCCTCCTTGGACCAGTGACCCTCCTTGTGGCATCGAAAGCAGGTTTTCCCCCTGCCCAAGTGATTGGGCTTCCTCCTAGGGGGTCCCCTGGAAGGGTTTTTCCTGGCCATGGCAGCAGCCAAGAAGCAAGCATGTTCTCTGTCTCTGGTTTGTTCCCTGCATTCTTTCTCCTCTGTTGCAGCCAGGTATCTGTTGTTAAAGACTCCAAAGGCCGTCTTCAGTAATTGGGCCTGAAGTATTTGGTGTCCCAATGCCAATTTCTGCAGTTTCGTCCTAATATCTGGGGCAGACTGACTAATAAAATACATGTTAAGGATTGCTACCCCTTCTATAGTGAGGATTTAAATTTGTATACTTTTTAATAGCTTCTACAAGTCTATCTAGGAAAAGGGCAGGGTTTTCTTGATTTGTCTGAGAAATTTCTCTGATTTTCTGATAATATACTTGCTTTTGAAATGCAGTTCTTAGGCCTTCTAACAGGTGCAGTACCATATGGTCTCTCTTTTCTCTGTCCTCCCATATATGATAGTCCCATCCTGGGTCACTAGTGGGAACAGTAGATGTTCCTGGGGGCTATTTTCTGGGGTCATTGCTAGCCAAACAATCCCCAAATTTTGGGGCTTATTCCCAGATTCTCCTCTTCTCCTCAGTGGAACAACAGGTAGAGAAGAGGATATGCAAATCACCCCAAGAAAGCTCAAATTGCAGGGATAAGTCCTGAAAGCCTTCAGTAAACTTTGTTGGATTTTTGGAGAATTTACCCACCTTTTCTTTAATTTGATTGAGATCCGAAATGGAGAATGGGACATGCACTCTAGTTGTCCCATCTGATGAGAGAGCTGCTTTCCTTAAGGGAAAAAGTCCTGAAGGTTCTATGGAGACAGAGGCTTGGGAAGGGAGATTGGGAGTCCCACTTCCTATGAGAGAGTGATTGGGGGGTGCTGGATGAACTGGATCAGACTGCAAGACTGGGGGATCCGGCTGGCAAAGGGGAAAGTCAGCCAGCGCCTGAAGAGTGGAAGCAGTCAGAAGAGGAGATACCTCTATGACTGCCTCAGGGGTAGGGCCTGAGGGCTGAGTGGGTGTTGCCTCATGGGGAGGGGCCACAGAGGGAGTCACTTCATCCTGACCAGGGCCTGGGACCTGAGCAGGGGTCCCTGAAGGGGAAGAGGCCATGCTGGGAGATGCAGGATAGGAGATAATAGATAGTGTAGGAGACAGGAAATGAGGGGTGTTGGGGAACCAACAGGGAAAAGGGTTGAGGTGCAGCAGAAGGGGCTGGGGGAGCTGCCTCAGTGACCTTAGTAGGAGTTGCTCAGGGGGAGGGGCTGGGGCTGAAGCCATAGGAAGGGGGTCATTTAATTGGTCCCCATTGCCCCTCTATGGAGGGGCTCTAGCTTCAAGCATCTTACAGTCTTTCCTGAGAACCTTGTTCTGAGAAAGTTCAACAAAAGTCATTAAGTAGGCAATATCTATCCATCTTCCTTCTCTGACAGTATGATTCTAACTGCAAGAGAATATTCTCTTTGAAAGTCCCCCAAAACAGGCCACAATTCATTGTTTTTTAGGCTATACCTAGGCCAAACAGTGTTGCAAAAAAAAAAAAACTCCAACTTTTCCTTTCTAAGGTCTCCAGAGAAACTAAATTTTTTCCAGTGTTGTAAAAGACAACCCAAAGGTGAACTTTTGGGAGCTACAGGTATAGGGCCTGGAAGTCCCTTCCTCCACAAAGAAAGGTTTGAGAGTAAGCCTCGAAAAACAAACAAACAAACAAACAAAAACACCACAAAAAAGTACTTGAAGTTGTCCCAGTTCCCTAGGAGAGAATTGAAAGAATATGACTTAGACTTCCAGATGGGGCATCTGTGCTTATCTTCCAATCTTCAGAAACTGCACATGTCCATGTTCTCCAAAATAACCAAATAAGACCAAGAACCCAAGGTCAGGCTGAGCACAAAACAGCCTCCTAGCTGTCTGACCTAATGGGACCTGAGAGGTCAGGTCCAAAAAAAACCATACACACACACCACAAAACAAAAAAACAAAAACAAAACCTCCTGGCTGGAGAAGTGCTTCCTGGTCAGGGAACCATAAAAATGTAGAGGGTACCCTCTAAGACGGTTAGGGTTGCTCTCGAGACCCGATACAAACACTCTGGGTCCTGCCGAATGAATTCGACTGAGTCTTTTCAGCCAAAGTAAAATTTGTTAAAAGTTCGCTTGCATTAGTCACAGAGTTAGTCTGTGCTAGGTCATTCTATGACATTCTCACTATTCTGTGGCATTCTATGGAGCTCTCACAAACATGAAGACCAAATAGGGTCTTATATACAGAAAGTTGTGGGAAGAATCTAGGGGTGGTCTAGAGAGGAATTTGGTTAGGGTCTTCAGGAGGAGTTAATGAGGTCAATGAGTGATTAAAAGTGGGAAGTAGCTGGAGACTACAGACAATGATGGGCTAGGCCAGTTCAAGGGTAGATCAATATTTTGATAGGTGGGAAATTTAGAAACAGAGGGTGGGAAGTCTAGTAACAAGAGTCTAGGACTCAGCCACAATGTAAAGCTTATTGCCTCATGCAAATGCCTCATCAAATGGGATGATTTAATCAAGAGTCCAAGGGAGGTTCCCAGAGCCTGTACCTCAAGGACTCAAGGAGAGCTAGAGGGGGCTCCAAGAGCCCATACCTCATCAGCATGACTCTAGCCAAGACTTTAACATTTCCTGCCTTAGTTTTCTAATCCATAAAATGATTGTAACAGCACCTATGTTTTAAGGTTGTTGTGAGAATCAGATGAGAGATTGTATGTGGAAGGGCTTAAAGCCTATATAAATGTGAGCTTTTATTATTTTAATATTCTGCAGTGACTCACACTTTGACGGTTAAGTTCCAAATTTGTAGATTTGAATATTCTTAAGAGAATTCTTAAGGGAATATACAAATCATGTTTATAACAATTGTAGAAAGCATTTGGGTGTTCTTTACCATCTAAGAGAGTATAACCAGTTCATTAAGTGCCTTATGTTTCCTATATTTGTTGTTCTTTTCATTTTAGGTATGGGTATACAGATAATATTTTTAGAGACAATGCTAGAATATCTAGAGTAATGTTCTGAGAATAAACAATCAGTCCGTATCTAGTATTTTTTTTTACAAGTGTGTGATTCAGTTTTACCTTTAATTAATTGGTCAACAAACATCTAAGAACTTTTTATGTGCTAGACACTATGATTTGTATGCAAGGTACAGAGAATGAAACAATCTCTACTCACATGGAGTTTATAATTCTAGTAGGTGGGACAAGTATATGTCTAAGCATATGCAGAATAGACTTCAAATGAATACAAACATATACAAAGTCATTAAATATAAGGTAGTTTGGAAGGAGGGAATCAGGAAAGACTTTATACAAAAGATGATGTTTGAGTGGCATCTTAAAAGGAGATCCTCTCTAGCTTCATTGTCCTTCATTCTTGAAGAGGACTAGTGATACCAGAAAAGGTCATGCAGTGACTTGCAAGTGAATTGGATTTAAGTGAAAGGGCTGTGCAAAGTCACCAGCCTCACTCTCCTCAGCCATTCTGGTCCAGTGGCAAAATGTAGATCAAGACAACTGGGCATGGCCCTGGATGCAGTAGTAAACCTTTGCCTTTTTAAGCTAAGAGCTTTCCCAGGTCTGAGGTAATATCCATTCAGTGATTAAGGCTAGGTAAGAAAGGCCTTTTATAAGAAAAAATGGCCTTTTATACCTAATAAAAAAAATATCAGCCTGAGAGGGGAAGACCCTCAGAGTTTCTGGCCAAAGTAGATACAGTTGCTAGTTACACTTATCCTTGAGCCATCAAAATGAAAACAATGGCCAAATGAAGCTTGGGGTGGGACCTATTGTTGGCCAATCAGTGAGAGTCAGTGATTTGGGTTTAAAGTCTGGTCAAGTAGCTCTATTTGAATCCCAATGGGCTTTATCGAAGTCTGGTCTTCCAATGTAGTATTTCAAGCAATCTTAAATGAGACTACATGGGACAAAAGAGTCAGTTGTCCCAGTTTTTTTGTCCTCTCAAAAATGATAGGATAAATAAGTAGGGAAGAAGAAAAAAAAGAAATCTAGCCTGTAAATCCCAAGATATCCCATGAGATTTCAGCCATCAAACTCTGTATTCCTTTGGGCAGAGTGCCCACAGATAAGACTTTGATAAAAACCTTCCTCTCTATGAGGTGGAGTAAGGAAGGAGTGCATTCCAGGCAGGTGGGCCACCACAGCTAGGCACAGAGATGGGAGAAAGCATGTCATATCTAAGGAATAGAAAAAGCCAGTGTGAGAAATATACTTAGTCTAGCAACAAACAATCCTTGTTGGAAAGCTAGGAAGGTTTTCTTTACCTTTATTTAACATTTATTCTTCCTGAATAAATGGGTAGCCTCTTCAAAAAACTACAGAGATTTAGAAAAATATGAATCTTTTTATACTCCTAGTCCTGCCTCTTCCCTCCCTTCAGAACTGGGATTGTTTTGCAGCTCTTCTGGGTTACAATCTTTCTGATCTGTCCTCCTCCCAAACATGAGCTAACACGGGTTGTATGTTTGGATAATGAGGCTCTAATTCTATGTGGGGTGTGTCAGTCAATATTCATGAGGCTCTTTAAGCATGAATGTTAATAAAAAGTTGGTGACCATTGTGTGGGATACGGAGACCCTAACCCAAATTCACTACTCATTGACTACCCGGAGACCTCTCAAAGTGAAGATAGAAAGTTTTATTAGAATCTTGGAGAAGCGGGTGGTCCAGTCTCCAGGAAAGCACAGAGAGAGAGGAGGCCACAGTACAGAAGCTAAAGCTGGGTTAAATAAGCAAGGGTTATGAATTATTACTAATGAGGCTCAAATCTTGTTACATAGTAGGTCCCATTATGTCAGTGTATTACAACCTCAGAATACTGGACCCCTCCTTTCAGTCTACCCTTGATACATTCTTATCTGGACTTTAGGGTCCCGAGGCTGTCTCTTGATTGGTCAAATCCACCTGCTGCTGCCCGCTCCTTCTGATGAGGGATGGCTCACAATAGGTTCAGCAGGAACTCTGATCTTATCTAAGACCAGAAAGCCTTCGATTCAGTCTTGAAAGAATTCAGCCCAAGCCAACTTGGAGTCAGAGTTGTAAAATTTTATTGTATGCTTTACAGCAGGCAAGGGTCCTTAGGGGACCTGCAAGTTTATTGTTAGGCTGTACAGTGGGCAAGAGTCCTTTAGGAGGTTATCAACCTTAAAGGGGTAGAATTAAGGTTTTTTATAGGATAATCCATAGTAGAACCCCTACCAATTATGCTAACTAGGTGATTAAGGTGGGATTAGGGAGGAGTTAAGGTGGGGCCAGTGTTTAAAGGAACAAGCATTTTTAATGTAATTGAAGGCTATTTCCCATGATTCACTGGGGAAAAGCCCAAGGCGGGGGCTACCTGGAGGTGTAGTTTTAGGCTTGAAACGTCACTAAGTCAACCAGCAGTCAAGGGCTGACTGAGAAGTGCCCAGTATGCCACCCATTAGTGTCATGTTTGACAGGATTGATGTCTGGAAGCCAAGGCTCTCAAGGAGTTAACCCAGAGATAGGGTCCTGAAGGATTCATGGAGGCAGCCAAGGAGTCAACTTAGAGATAGGGTAGGAAGGATTCATGGGGGTAGCAGGACACTATACAAGGGGGAGATAATAGTTGCCTAAGCTGCAATGTTTATAGATACTTTTGTGAAAGATTCACAGGTGTAGCTTGTCACTGTTCCAAGCTGAGATAAACAATTCATGAGTTATTGCTGGGCAGAGTTAATCCTCTGAAGCTAGGGGAGGGGGGTATGATTTTACAAACTGGTTTTACAGACTGATGTTACAAATATAGATCCCAAGCACCCCATCACTTCCATTCTTCATTATTTTTAATATTATCCATGAGTTTTAGTCTGAGAACCAGAGTCTGAGCTTCTTCCCAAGGTTACTGCCTGTCTCCCTCTTATCAGTAGTCTTGTTCAGCAATTCTTGCAGTTCTATAGAAATTTAACTCTTTTATGGTAAGCTGGGTGAGAAGGGCTAACTACAATTGAGCAACTATACAGAAAAATTTCTAAAGTTTCAAAGTCACATAATTTCTAGAAAAATGGAAACTTAGGCTTAAGGCCTAAGGACTTACTTTACAGATAGTCTCTCAGAAACTGCATTTTTACTTGTCCCATACACCATCCCTTGATCCTGGCCAATTTGAGCCAGTTAAGCCTGGGCCTCCTCCAACAGGAAACTTATAGATTTCTTCCAGCTATATAATTGGATAGGGTCATTCTGCTCTTCCTTCCCACATTCCTGCACATCCTGTGTAACATCTGTCTTTGAAACATCCATTGTTCCTATAGAATTTGTAGAAACCACATTTAGCATTTCTCACACCAGTTTGGCTGGATCACAGAGGGAGGAGTGGGAATACGTTTCAATAATAGTTATATAGTGTTATTGAACTCTCCAAAAGTCATTCTCTTCCCCTCTTTAATCATGTTTAAGTAATTTCATCATTTCCTCCATATGAAAACATGCTTAGTTTTGAAATTCTTCCTATCCCACCCCCAAGCCTTTTATAGTTCGGTAGAATCTTTTTACATCAAAAATTTTTAAGTGCTGACAGGGGACAGATAGAGATTAAGTCTCAATCCTGTCTCATAATCTAGTAAGGAATATAACACATATCAGTAAATATAATGCAAAATAAAATGTGGGGTAGTAAAAAAAAAAGTAATGGTTTTGGAATCAAAAGATCCAAGTTCATATCCCAGCTCTTTACTGTTTCATGACCATAGACAATTCTTAACCTACATAGGCTTTAGTTTCCCTCTTTGTAAAAGGAGTTAAACCAAAAGATTTCTAAAGTCCTTTCCAGCACTAAGACATATGCATATAAGCAAACAAGATAAGTACAAATTTGTTTCTTTTTAAAAAATATCTTTCATTTTATTTCATTTTAGTTGAAAAAATTTTTTCTCACTCCTACACTTTCCAGTTTAAAAAAAAAAGATAAAGATAAACAAAATCCTTGTAACTTAATTAAATAAAACAGGAATAACAATTAGTTGTTGATGTTGCCATAGGGATAGCTAGGTGGCACAATGGAGTTACAGCCTGGAGTCAGAAAGACTCATCTTCCTAAATTCAAATTTGACCTCCTTTACACACTAGCTGTGTGACCCTGGGCAAGTCACTTTGCCCTGTTTGCTTCAGTTTCCTTACTTATAAAATGAGCTGGAGAAGGAAATGGCAAACCACTCAAGTAATTCTGCCAAGAAAAACCCAAATGGGGTCACAAAGAGTTGAACATGACTAAACAACAAATGAATAACAAAATATGTTGCTATAATAGTGTTTCTTCAGGAATTTTACAGAGAATAATGATGGTATATCTTTTTTCATCAGAAATTTTTTCAAAGTTGTACCTGGTACTTTTTTTGTGTAGAAGTCATGCTAAGTCAAAAACTTATGTATGGGGGTGGCCAGGTAGCACATCAAGTAAGAGCACCAGCCCCAGTGTCGGGATGATCTGGGGATCGAATCCAGGCTCAAACACCTAGCACCCACCCAGAAATACCTGGCCGTGTAACCTTGAGCAAGTTACTTAACCCCAATTGCTTTAAAAACAAAACAAAACAAAATAAACAACTTATGTATGGGTTTAAAACTTTACAGAAAATTTCCTTCTTTACCTATCATGGACCTAGTGAAGGACAAATTAGTCTTTTATTTTTTTGGCTTTTTGGAGGGGAAAAGACAGGGCAATTGGGGTAAATGACTTGCCCAAGGTAAGTGTTAAGTGTCTGAGGCCGGATTTGAACTCAGGTCCTCCTGACTCCAGGGCTGGTGCTGTATTCATCTAGCCACCTCCAAATTAGTCTTTCTTACTGGTATCAAAAAAGTAATTTAGTTCAGGAATTGCTTGAAGCCTTTTATGATCCTTTGGAAGGTGAGCTTCAGTTCAGTTCTAAAATATGGACCCGGCATGTTCATGGAGAAAAAAGTGATTTGCCCTTTCTAAATGGTTAAGTAAGATTGTTACTTACTAGCTGTATCACCTTAAACAAGTCCTAGTCCCTTCTCCGGACCTCAGTTCCCCCTGTAAGATGAGGGTATTAGACAACTGGACCTTTGAGATTCCACCTAGCTCTAAAGCCTATGATTATTTAATTCGAAAGCAGTCAAATAATGTCCAAGCTGCCAAATCTTATGATTTGGGAATTAATGCTTTCCTACCTCTGTCTTTGAAGAGCTCCCAGCATGTCATTGATTTTATAATGCTATATGAGGTCTCTCCTATCCACTTTATAGTTCATCAACAACTTTCCACTTCTGATTGTTGTAGTAGCTCATACATGTATTTACATATTTACTTTTTCCTTTCTAGTGAGGCTCTAAACAGCTTCATTTCCTATGTCAGAGAAAGCATGCACAGGGTAAGTGTCTTCATATTCAAAGAAGCAATAGAATGTTGAGAATATTTTGAATATTGAGATTTCTGATTTTACCATATTTGTCTTTATTCTTTTTTGTTACTCTTCCTTGTTCAAGACTTATAATGAGAGTAACATTTGATGAGTGAGCTAATTTGATTTTGTTGGATTTCTTAGTTGCAAACATCTGTGGAAAAGTTGGAAGAAGAACTCAGTGCAAGAAATCAGTCCATTTTGGATTCACTGGAAGCAGTTGCTAAGACATGTAAGTAATGCCTCTTCCATTTTCATTTACTAACAGAGAGCATTGACAGTAAGTTTAACATGGATATTTTGTTTCTCAGCCAGGACTGAGGAATATGGGCAGCAATAGAATGTGCAGTTTTGTTTTTTTTAGAGGAGTTAGACAAAATCTGTTGAGTTAAGAATCACTTAACACTTATATAAAGAGAGGGAATCAGAAAATAGCTATCAGTTTGACTTGGGAGGGTAGGTGTTTTAGGAACCCCAATAACCAGAGTCCTTGGAAAGCAGTCTGGGATGAATTCACAGACTCAAGCATTCTCTAAGTCAAGGTGGTAAAGATTTATTGTTGCACTTTACAGTGGGCAAGAGTTTTTAGGGAACCTTCAACCTTAGAAGGGTACATTTAAGATTTTAAAGGATAAGTATAGTAAACCTGTGCCAATTATGCTAACTAGGTGAGTTAGGGTGGGATTAGGGAGGAGTTAAGGAGTTGTCAATTCTTAAAGGAACATGCACTTTTAATATCTATTGCATAGGCGTATTGCCCAGAATTCATTAGGAAATAGCCCAAGGAGGGGCTGTATGGAAGTGTGGTTTTACGCTTGAAACATCACTAAGTCAGCTAGTGGTCAGGGTTGACTGGGAAAATTCAGGCAGTTCCCATCAATGTCTTGTTAGACAAGATAGATGTTGGGAATAAACTTATGTTCCAAGCTAACAAGGGATACAGGATGTATATAATGAGCTAGGGAATATATATATGACTGAGTCTAGGATATATGTGATAGATATGACCCAGTACACAGCTGCTTCAGCCAGTGCACAGTTGGGTCAAACTACTAAATTCTGTAAGTGCAGCTGGCCACTGTATCAGGAGGAGAGATAAGTATTTTGTTAGGGCATGCTACCCTTGAACTAGAGAGAAACTGCCTGAGACAGTGTTTTGACGCTAGGGAGAAATGTGATTTTACAAACTGGGGTTCAAGCACAGGCACCCAAGCACTCCATCAAGTTTACAAGGCCAACTTTCTGTGCTGGTAATACTTGGGTTTGCTTCATCCTTTGCAAGGTGCTTTTTCTAAACAATGTGTCACAGCAGGATGGCTGTCTCTCTGTGTCATTTTTCATAAAGACAGGTGTTTGATTCCTTGTCTGGGTGGTGGCAGTGAGCCAGAGACTCACTAGGGATCCCTAAATTCCAGCATTACTAGGTAGTGTTGCCATTAGGTACACCATACTCAGAAGGTGCCTATAAAGTTGCGCAAGATTCAGATGACTGCTTTTAGATTTCAGTGAGGTCATTCTGTGGTGATCTTCATAGGCTTTACCCATCATTCGCATAGCATGTAGTAGTACCAAAATACCCTCTGGCCATTTGTTAGTATTTCTTCACCAAATTCTAAAAATCTTTAAAAAAAATTATTACTCATTTATTTTAAACATTCTTTTTAAATTTTGAGTTCTAAATTCTTTCCCTCCTCACTCCTTCCCCACTCATTGATAGCAAAATGATATCTATTATACATGTAAAATCATGCAAAGCACATTTCTATATTAGCCATATTGCAAAAAAAAGCAAGAAAAGTATAGTTCAATTTGAACTCAGAATTTATCACTTCTCTTTCTGGAGATAGCATTTTTTCATCATGAGGACTTGAATTGTCTTGGGTCATTGTTATTGATCGGAGTAAGCCAAGTCTTTCATAGATAATCATTATTACAACATTATGTTACTGTGCAGAATGACCTCCTGGTTTAGTTCATAGGTCTTAAACCATGTTTTTTCTGAAACTGCTTTCCTTGTCGTTTCTTATAGCTTAAAAGTAGTCCATCACAATCATATGCTGCAACTGCTTCAGCCTTTCCCCATGATGAGCATCCCTTCAATTTCCAATTCTTTGCTATCACAAAAAGAGCTATAAATATTTTTTGTACATATAGATCTTTATCCTTTTTCTTTGATCTCTGTGGGGGTACAGACCTTGTAGTGGTATTGCTGGGTCACAGGTATGCACAATTTTGTATCCCTTTGGGCATAGTTCTAAATTGTTTTCTAGAATGGTTGAACTAGTTCACCATTCCACCAATAATTTTCCTTCATCCCCTCCAATATTTATCATTTCTGATAGGTGTGAAGTAATATCTTAGAGTTGTTTTAATTTGCATTTCTCTGATCAAAAGAGATTTAGAACATTTTTTCACATGGCTATAGATAGTTTTGATTTCTTCTTCTAAAAATTGCCTGTTTATATCATTTGACTGTTTATCAATTGGGGAATGACTCTTATTTTTATAAATTTGAGTTAGTTCTGTAAACAGTATATATTTAAGAAATGAGGCCTTTACCAGAGAAACTTGCTGTGAAAATTTTTTATATTACTTCATTTTCTATGGTGCCTTTTAGCAAAATATAGCTTTCCTGAGTATCTTTTTTAATTAGGTCTGTTTTTCCTTTTGCTTTGTCTGAAATTGTGATTGCCATCCCTGCCTTTTTTACTTCAGCTGAAGTATAATAGATTCTACTTCAGCACTTTATTTTAACTCTGTGTGTGTGCATGTCTTTCTATTTCAAGTGTATCTCTTATGAACAATGTATTATTGGATTCTGTTTTCTAGTCCATTCTGCTACTTCTGTTTTATGGATGAGCTCATTTCATTCACATTCACAGTTATGATTACTAACTATATATTTCCCTCCATTCTATTTTCTTCTGTTTATCCTTTTCTCTCTCCTTTTATCTTGTCCCTCTTCAAAGGTCTATTTTGCTCCTGACCACTGCCTCCCTTAAATCTACCCTCACTTTTATCATTTCTCCTCCCCCCATATCTCTTATCCCCTTTCCCTCTTATTTCCCTGTTGGGTAAGATAGATTTCTATACCCAACTGAGTATGTATATATATGTATATATATATATATATATATATATATATATATATATATATATATGTATATTCTTCCCTCTTTGAATCAATTCTAAGGAGAATAAGGTTCAAGCATTGCCTGCCCTCCCCTCCCCCCACCATTTCTTCCTCCACTATAAAAACTCTTCCTTGTGTGCTTCTTTTATATGAGAAAACTTTCCCTATTCTCCCTCTCCCTTTTTCCTTCTCCCAGAGCATCCCTCTTTCTCATCCTTTTGTTTTTATGGGAAGAGAGGGGCAGAGATAATCCCAACATATTTGAGTTACACTCGTGCCTTCTGTCTAGATAGATTCCTTCTAACTGCCCTAATAATTATAAAGTTCTTAGTAGTTACATGTATCATTTTTCCATGTAGGAATGTAAACAGTTTAACTTTAATTGATTCTCCTATGGGTACTCTTTTATGTTTACCTTTTCATGTTTTTCAAGAATCTTGTGTTTGAATGTCAAATTTTCTATTCAGCTCTGGTCTTTTCATCAAAAATGTTTAAGAATCTTCTGTTTCATTAAATATTAATTTTCCCCCCAGAAGGATTATACTCACTTTTGCTGGGTAAATTATTCTTGGTTGTAATCCTAGCTCCTTTGCCTTCCAGAGCATCATATTCCAAGCCCTCTGCTTCTTTAAGATGGAAGCTGCTATATCTTATATGATCCTGACTGTGGCTCTGTGATATTTGAGTTGTTTTTTTCTGACTGCTTGCAATATTTTCTTCTTGACCTGGGAGCTCTGAAATTTGGCTATAATATTCTAGGGAGTTTTCATTTTGGGATCTCTTTCAGGAGGGGTCTGTCAATTTCTATTTTATACTCTGTATCTCAGATATTGAAGCAGTTTTCCTTGATAATTTCTTGAAATATTATGTTCAGTGTTATAGTGGAATAAAGACCAAGTAGTTAGTTACATTCAGACAGTGATTTATTTAGCTATACATGTGTTTGCAGAAACAAATCAGGAGCATGGCTCTCAGTAGCCAAGGACATTGACCATTGGTTTTTACATAGTTAACGTAGAATTTGGAGGAAGTGAAAAAAAAAGGAAAAACAGGATATAGGGAATGAGACATTTGGTTTCCTTTTGGTGGAGAGGATTGGGAGATAATGAGGTAAAAGGGAGAGGAATTGTCTTCTGATATTCCTTAAGTCAGATGACTTTTGGGAGGGGGAGTAATCTTGAGACTTCTCCAAAATCAATTGATTTACAAGCAGCTGAAACTTAGCAAAATGATGGATAAAGGCAAAATGGAGTCACTAATGCTATTGTTAATGTAACATTAGGCTTTTTTTTTCTGATCATGGCTTTCAAGGTAGTCTAATAATTCTTAAATTATCTCTTCTTGACCTTGTTTCCAGCTCAGTTTTTTTTCCAGTGAGATATTTCACATATCTTCTATTTTTTTCATTTTTTTTATTTTGTTGTATTAATTCTTGATGTCTCTTGGAGCTATTAGCTTCCTTTTGCTCAATTCTAATTTTTAAGAAATTATTTTCTTCAGTGAACTTTTGTACCTCTTTTTCCATTTGACCAATTCTGCTTCTTAAGGACTTCTTTTCTTTAGTGAATTTTGGTGTCTCTTTTACCATTACCATTTGGTGGTACCATTTTACCATTACCATTTACCATTGCCAATTCTGTTTTTTTTTTAAGTGTTATTTTCTTCTGTATTTTTTGTGATTCTTTTACCAACCTGTTAATTCCCCTTTCATAATTTTCTTGTATCACTCTCATTTCTTTCCCCATTTTTTTCCTTTACCACTCTTATCTCTTTCTTTAGCTTTTCCAAGAATTCTTGTTGGGCTTGGGTACAACTAACATTTTTCTTTGAGTCTTTGGTTATAACTTTTCATATTGTTGTCTTCTGAGATTGTGTCTTGGTCTTCCTAGCTAACTTAGTAGCTTTTTATGGTCAAGTTTTTTTTTTGTTGTTACCTGCTAATTTTCCAGCCTATTTCTTGGCTTTGAACTTTGTATTTAAAGTTGGACTCTGTTCACCTGGTAGGGTGGGGGTACTGTCCCAAGCTTTAAGCTTTTTTACACTGCTATTTTTAGAGATAGTTCTAGAAGTCTGTAAGTTCTGTGTTTCCAAGGTGTGTGATCTGGAGAGAGGTGTGCTCATGACTCTCCTGGTCTGAATTCTGGTTTTTGCCCAGGAAGGCCCCCTGGTCATGGTAGATACAAGTGCTAGTGTTCCTTTTGGCCTTGCAACAGTGATCAGATCTCCTGCTTTCCTTCAGTAGACCTCTTCTGCCAACCTCCTAAGTTGTCTTAGGCTGGGAAAATGTCTTACCCTGGCCTTTTGTTGGTTCTGCCACTCCAAAATTTGATTGGAGGAGTTACTTTAAAGTTGTTTGGAAGGGAATGTTGGGAGAATTCACCTGGGTTGCTCCCTGGACTCCACCATCTTGGTCCCCCTCTGCTCACCAAATATAAAAATTGTTCCTGGACCATTGGAAAGAATTCTAACAGGAGAAAGACATAAACAATCATATTTAAGGTGAGCCCTGTTTATTCTTAAATGACTGGCCAGCCAAATAGAAGACCCTTTGCACAAGTGATCTGTGTTTTATTTATATGCATGTGTGTGTTTGTATACATAACTCATGTATATGCTTAATTTAAAAAATGCAAACTGAATTCACATGATCCAAATACAATGTGATAGATTGCCTGTGGATTACAAAACATGCTTTTGTGCAGTTTGACAACTAAATTCCCATCTGTTTGCAGAGTAGTATTGTACCATCTGTGGACTTCAAAACTTGATGCTAGTATAATGTACTGGCACATCTGTTTGGACACCTACTTATTCAGGAAGGTATTATGATTGACTAAATGGAAACTAAGGAACAAATTTAAATCTATTTTACTTCCCTGTACACAAAAGTATAACAGGCATCCATTTCAAGTAGGAGAGACATGGAGAGGAGGCAAAGGCAAAAAGATCATAACATTTCCTTTTTATTGGATGGAACCTTAGAGACCCTCTAAGACCCAATTTTCCTCATTTTGTAGTGGGGAAACTGAGTGCCCCTAAGTGAATCAACAAGTTTACTGTATTCTGGACCCTGCCCTTTATATGAAGAATGCAAGAGCATCCCTGCCTTCAAGGAGGTCACATTCTAATGAGGGAGACAACATGTCAATAACTAGATGTATACAAGATACAAGTAGAGTAAGGGGAAGGTAATCTCAGAGAGGAAGGCACTAGTAGTTAGGGAATTGAGAGAAGTGAAGAAGTTTACGTATGGTCACATAACTAGATAATGTCAGGGTTGGGATAAAATTGTCTCAACTTACACAGAAGATTGTTCTCATTTAAGTAGTAAAGGAAGTAGAAGTAAGAATGTAAGCAAGTGAAATGGGGAAGTAGCAGTCATCATTTGGTAGCTATGCAGAGGAGTATGGAATAATCTATGCTATGACAGATGAAAGATTTAACACATCCCTGATTGGCATCTTTCTTAGTGGTTAGATATAGTAAATTCATAGAATTTAAAGCTAAAAGGAACTTAGAAATCATCTAGTTCAACTCTCTCATGTTATTAGTAGAAAGAGAATTCTGCTCTGTTCTCTATTGACTAAACACAATCTAATACCTCTAATTATATATTTTCTGAACTCTATTCATGCTGCACTGACTGTTTTCAGACTTCATTATTCAGGCAAAGGGAGGATAGAGATAGATATTCTTTAGAAATGCTAGGCTTTTTTGTTCTGTAGCTGGAACCCTCATATAGTAAAATCTTTCTTTCCCCACTCTAAGAAGTTTGATTTAACAACTTCCCTGTAAATAGCATTTCGGTCCTTTCACTGGGACGGCTTTGTTCCTCAGTGCCATGGAATTGATTAGTCAGAGAATAGCTTGAGCCACAATAATACTAGTCCCATCCTTATCGCTACTGAACAAGTAGTAGCATGATTAGGGGAAATAAAAGAAAAGTAGATCCTACAAAATCAGAAAATGTGACTTGTGAAAAAAATTTAATTGACACATTTTATTTTGACACAGCACAACATTACCCAACAAAGATCTCTTCCCTCCTGGAAAAATGTCTCCTGAATGAGTTAATAAGCAAAACTACTTACAGTGATTGTGACAGATAGTGCATGTCATAGGATTATGGGATCGTAGACTTATAGCTCAAGCAGACAGTAGAGGTCATCTAGACCAAATGCTTTGAAATAAATATATATAAAATAATCAGAGAAGCAAACAAGAAGATTAGGAAACTGAGGCCTCAAGAGTTTAGTGACTTTATAAAACTGGGAATGAAATCCAGCTTGTCCAGCACTCTTTTCACTAGGCCCAGGTGTCCTGTCAGGGATTGTTAACAGAAAGGAAGACTGTGCTTTCATTTTAATCATTTAGAACTAAAATTGTCATTTGTCTTTGACCTGAGTTTTGTTGCCTTTTAGTGTTGTCTTTGTTTACATTGAATAGATATTCTTTTGACTCTGATTTTTTCATTCTGTATTACCATATCATATATGTCTTTCCATGTTTCTCTAAGCTCTTCATGTTATGTTGTATATTATTTCTAATTGTACAACAATATTCCATTATACTCATACTAGTTTTTGAACCTATTTCCCAATATTTGGAAATATATTTTATTGCCAGGTTTTTGTTATTTAAAATAATGCTGCTATAAATTTGGGGGGTATGTGGTTTTTTTTATTTTTATTTTTTTGCTACTATTAACCTCCTTGGTATAGAAACACAGTTGTGGGCTCTTAAGGTTAAAGGTTATGCATAACATAGTAATTCATCTGACATAATTCCAAATTCTTTTCTGGAAAGTTTGGAACAATTCTTGGCTTTACCAGAATTGAATGTGTTTGTTTGAGATTTAACCTTTATGCAGCTCCTCTAAAAATAAAATTTCCCATATTTTTCTACATCCCAATTTTGATGGATTTGAATTGATTTCTCAAAGTAATTTTGGTTTGTGTTTTTCCTGTTTTTAGTGTTTTTTTTTCCTTTTGGAGGGCAATTGGGATTAAGTAACTTGCCCAAGGTTACATGGCTAGTTTTTTTGTGTGGGTGTTAAGTGTCTGAGGCCAGAACCGAACTTGGGTCCTCCTGACTCTGGGGTGGTACTTTACTCACTGCGCCAACTAGCCGCCCCTTATTTTTTAGTGGTTTTAAAGAATACTCAATGGTTGGTGATATTGTGCTTTTCTTCTTTTGAAAATTACGCACATTTTTGATTACTTGTCTGTTGAAAAATAACTTGCACATATTAGGTACTCAATGTTTGTTGAGTTAAAAAAAAGAAAAAAATGATTCTTCAATACATTTATGCTGATTGCCTATAGATTTTAGATGTCAGATTGTCAGATATTTAATGTAATCAGAACTTGAATGAAAGCCTTACCTGAGCTTGGAGAAAGAATCTCAATTATTTTCTTACTTGTTTTTGCTCATGCTGTTTGCAGAATTCAACTGGCTTGGCTGGCACTAGACTTATTCAGCACCCATTCCATGGGTGACCCTTCCAAAGAAGTGAGAGCTATTTTTATCTCAGAATTTTCTGAGCTCCTCTGGAATACTTTGCTTAGTAACTATTAAAGTACCTGGATTACTTTCAATTTAACTTAACAAAGGTTTGTTAATCATATACAGGGCTTTGTGCTCAGCATTAGGAATACATAAACAGTTATAACACAGGCCCAGTTCTAAGGAGCTTATATAGTCTAATGGCAAGAAAAGGCAATTAACACAAACATGATGCTACCCTGAATGACTTCTGGGACACTTAGCAGTGGCAACAGTAAATCAGTCCATGTGCTGTCTTCATTGCATTCAGATGTTGTATTAACTCGAATACAATACCTGAGTTGTCTGCCAGGGACACTTTGAGACCTTTTCCTCTCAGGTACTTGGGTGGTCCAGCATTTGCAAATACTCCAGTACCTCTACCAGATACCAGAGGGCAGTCAGGCTGCTCCCTGACACCCCACTCACTCCACCATGGTATGCAGCTTTGAATGACAGTTTAAATTCATGCTGGTTTATAATTTATAAGGTTTGTAATTTGATATGAACATTGCTCAAAAATAAGAAATTTGGAAAACTTTGACTCTAGAGCCCCCACTCCACCTGGAATCTGTCCTCTCAGTCCGTGACTACACTCCCACACTCCTACATCTTCATAGGGCACAATTACCCATTGAACCTGGCAAAAATAGAAGGGAAGAGATTACATGATCCTCCATGGAGCCATCTACCTGTCACCACCAACAATTTACCAAAATTTCCTCCAGGATATCCTTTCAGTATTTCAGGTATAGCTAAGGAAATTCCTGATCCATACATTTTGACAAGATTTAGGAAGGATTAAGAGATCTGGAGAGTGTCCTAGTCTCCATCTCAGGTTCACAATTAATAATAGAGAAAAGCAGAGGGACAATCATTAAGGGAAAACCTTCCTTGCTAACTTATTCACGAACTGTGAAGATTCTCAAGAGCTACCAGTTTGAGAACTCAGTGCTTTTACTTCTTAGGCCTCAGGCCACTTATCCCTACCTACAGTTTAGTATTTGCCTCCTCATTCAAAAACATCAAGGCAGGCACAAGGACCAGCCTCACCATGACCAGTTGGTAGCTCTTGAATGCATCAGACTCTGCAGCTCATCAACAATCCATTTCTTCATCATGTGTTTAGCAGACAAGAACATTTACAAAGTGTCTACACATGCTCCAAATCAGGGAGGAGGGGGCTTCTATTACATGTCATCATGTGTTTCTGGAAGCAGGCTTGTTTCCTGCCTCTTCCACATTAGGATGGCATCAGTTAAGCATACTGTACTTACCAATATTGTAGTCATTTGAGAAAGAGAAGCAGCCAGTACCATACGTCAGCATCTACATCTTGTTCCTGCTTTCCTGTTATATAACTTCCTGCCTATTGGGATTCATCAGAAATTGTTCTACCAGTCTCCCATTTCTTGAAATCATAGTCATCATTATGGGCCCAAAGATTAAATAATTACAATTAAAATATATAAGAAGGTAAAGCAAAGGTGTAGATTACACAGAAACAAGAGAAGAGTGAGATGGGGCAAAGAGAGTCTATGAACAAGTAATTATTAAGTGTTTACTTTGTGTGCAGGCACTATGCTAAGCTTAGGGATGCAAAGAAAAAACTCTTCGAGGAGCTTGATTCTAAAGGAGGAGAAAACATGAATCTAAATAAAAGTCTAGTCAAAGTGCTATAAGAAATCTGAGAAGTAAAATGACGCTTTTACCTGGAGGATGAGTGTGAGTCAGGAAAAAGCCTCATGCAGAAGGAAGGACCTGTGCTAGGTCTTGAAGAAAAAGAGGGCCTTCATCAAAAGCAGGACAGGGAAGTGTGGAGCCTCACTTTTCGTAGCTTGGAGTTGCTCTGAGTTTTCTGCAGATGGGATTGGCACAGTGAGGAAGAAGTATAAAATTCTTTTTCTCTGAATATTATTAGTGTTCCCTCTATCCTCTTTTGTCATTTTTCCTCCACTTTCTACTTTCCTAGTAAGGCTATTAAAAAAAAAAGTAGATTCAAGGCCACAGATTGGTATCCTTGGATCTAGTGAAGCATCTGACTCTGTATAAATTACCTGTAATTTCTCCATTTCTCCAGCTAACTTTGTCATTGATACTTGGTCCAAAAGGACATTGGTTTTGCTGTAGTCAGTGGATTCCAGAAGAGTAGGCTGTATAGTTCACTTTTATTAGAGTCTTAAGATACTAATAATGGATTTCAGCATGTCCAAGAAAATATTGATACAATGGAATTGATGGTTTTTAATAAATATCTTCCAAGTAGAAAGGGCCTAAAAAGGATATGTTACCAGCATCATAAATCATCTGAAGAAACAAAGATGGAATGGAATCATGCCACAAAATGACTCATTTAGAATATTGAATCTAGAATGGAAGCTTTGCCCTCTTTTGTTATGGTGTGATTTTATTGGACTTTATGTGTCCATTGTTGCTAAGAAACATTTCTATTTAGGTACTCTCCTATAATTTATAATTAAATCCTACACTGCAAATATCTTCATAGATGTCTTGGAAACTATATAAATAATGAGTATCCCTTCTGAGTTTAAGGGTTAGTACTTAGAACAGGGGAAAATGTATTTTTTTTCTGAATGCTGGGTAGATTTTTTATGTATTCGTGATAATAAAGTCAGCTTTCTACAGTATATCTAATTCTTTTGCAAGACCAAAGTATTGGACCACACTGCTGTGGACCCTATTCCAACCCTATTTTTCCTTACATCAATCCTTATTTTTCTTCCCTGTAATTTCTAGCCATTTTTACTTAGGTCTACCTCCTGGGACTAAGAAGGACCAAGTCTCGTCCCTCTTTTATGGGACAGTCTTTCAAATACTTTAAGAGAGTTGTGTGACTCCAAAAGTCTTTTCTCCTCCTGGCCTAATATCTCTAGTTCATTTATGTAGTATTTATATGGCATGGTCCTATGCCTTTCTTAGTGTACGCAAATTGAGCTATTTGGGCAGCCAGCTGACACTTGACTTACATTTAGTTTTCAGTTCACTTAAAACCCCAGATCTTTTTTTCATATAAACTGCTGTCTAGCCATGCCTTCCCCATGTTGTATTTGTACAATTGATTTTTTAAAACCCAAACTTAAGACTTTATTAAATTTATTCTTATTTGATTTGGCACAATATCTAAATCTGTAAAAATCTTTAAAAATCCTGACTCTGCCACCCAATATATTAGCTTTTCCTTCCAACTTTGTGATAGCTGCAAATTGGATAAGCATGCTGTCTGTATATTCTTATCTAAGTTGTTGATAAAAATTCTAAATATCATAATCAAGCAGAAATTCCCTGGGGCACTCAGTCAGTCAGCAAGTATTCATTAAGTGCTTACTATGTGTCAGACACTGTGCTAAGTCCTGGGATCCAAAAACAGGCAAAAAGAGTCTGCCCTTGCAGAACTGACATTCTAATGGAGATGACATGTAAGTAACTAGGGACATACAAGATGTCTCAACAGAGTAAATGGAGAGCAAACCTAGGAAGGAAGGCATTAGCTATTGGAAGGGCCAAGAAAGGTGGGGTGCAAAAGGTGACATTTGAGCTAAGTTGAAGGATTTTAGGGAAACAACAAGACCAAGATTAATTGGCAGTCTTCCATGCATGGGGAACCACTGTTGTTTGTCCTTCCTTCTTGAGGAGGACCATGACATCAGGAAGATGATGCCATGACTTGCAAGTGAATTGGATTTAAGTGGGGAAGGGCTATGCAAGGTCACCAGCCTCATTTTCTCCTCCAGAGCCAGCTGGGTCCAGTGGCAAGATATAGATCACGATAGCCCTTGGGGAACCACTAGTGCAAAAGCTAGAGAACATGTTGTATTTCAGGAACATCAGAAAGACTGGCATTGCTGGATCATAGAATGTGTGGAAGAGTGTAGACGCAGTGGGAGCTTGGAAAGGTAGGAAGGGGCTAGGTTATGAAGAGCTTTACGTGTCAAACAGAAGAGTGTATATTTAATCCTGGAGGTAATAGGGGGCCATTGGAGTAATTTGAGCAGGGGGTGACATGGTCTGCCCAACACTTTAGGAAAATCACCTTGGTAGGCAAGTAGATTATGTATTAGAGGGAGAGAAATTTGAGACTGAGAGACCTTGGATAAGACTAGAGTACCCATAATTTCTACCCCTTTAACCAGCTCATCCTTTTGTTGGAAATTAGATCCAAAATATAATTTTCCCTTATTGCTTTCCCTACCTTCTTGAAGGATGAAGTTATCATTAAGACAAGTCAAGGAATTGTTTAGCTGCTTTGCTTGTTGCATGGTGAGGAGAGTCTAAACTTCTCCCTGGAGAAGAGTTGAGAAAATATATCTCCTCCTTCCTTTGGAGAAGTGATTGACTATGAGTGTGGAATATTACGTCTATTATCACACACAGTTAATATGTTGATTCATTTTGCTGAACTATTTTCTTATTCCTTTTTTATTCTTTGCTATAAGAACTGGTTCACTGAATAGGAAAGGATATATTCAGAAATGAAGGTGATGTAAAAGCAAAAGAAAAATTTAAACATGTTTTAAAAGGGGGAGCAGGCTTTAGCACATGATCATGCCCAGCTGTGAAGGATGAAAAATCCTATTGTACAGAATGTTTATAGGAGTGGTACTTGCTTATATAGTCTAGTTTTCCCTTTCAGCCTATTCCATATATTTATCAGGTGTTCTCTCTTAAACCCCCAGACCTTTTTACATTGATTCTGTTCATTTAGAGACCCTCAGTAGTCCTAGATTTGGTCAACTGTTGATAAAAATTCTTGAAAATTATAAGTTTGTCCCATAGTCTCAAGAGGCATCTTAATGCAACACTTTCCCCCTACCACCCTGGGATATTTTGGGTCTCCAGTGAAAAGTATTTCTACACAAGGAAAGGTGCTGCTTGGAGCACCTGCTGGAGGTGCTGTTTAACGACCAGATGGTGCCTAAAGTGGGAGCTATACTAGTTTAGTCATTAAGAATGCATAAATATATCTGGTATTTCAACCTTGAGCTCCCATCTCACTACAAACTGAGCATGTGAAGATACCCTCCCAATATCTTCCCAGGTTTATTCCCGTATACTACTTTTTTCTACATTCTTGCCTAGGGGTGCAGGATGATTTTGTCAAGTAACTTGTAATTCTCTTGGTTTATGCCCTACCTACCTGGACCTGCAGTCTTCTTTCTTCTTTTAGGTGACATTGAGGGTAAGAGAGCTGTACTTAGAATTAGGAAGACCTAAGTTCAAATTCTGCCACACATATTCACTTAGCTGTGTGAACTTGGGCAAATCACATAACTTTTCTCAAGCCTTAATTTCCTCATTTGCAAAATGAGGATGATAATAGCACTTACCTCAGAGAGTTGTTGTGAATATCAAATGAGAGAGGTAAAGTCAAAATGGTAGAGTAGAGAAGCACTCAGCCAAATTCTCCCAAAATTCCCCTCTAAAAAACACTCTAAAATAATCCCTCAGACCAAACTCAACCAAAAGGTTGAGTGAAACAATTTTCCAGCCCAAGATAACTTAGAAGGGTGGCAGGAAAGGTCTCTCTCACCAGAGTGGTGGTGAATCACTCTGGGCACACATTGGGGGCAACAGCATTGGCACCAGTACCACCAACAACTTCAAGAGCTCTCAGGCCAGGATGGTAGGGGTGGGGGGTAAGGTTAACAACTAGTTGGAAGGAGATTGTAGGGGACCCATTGCTGGAGCTGGGTTCAAGACCTTCTTGCATTGCCTATAAACAGTTCCAGGTCACAGTCCCAAGACAAAAGGAGCATTAATACTAGTAGCCACGGGGGAGCAAGAGCCCAGGTTGCAGAGGAGAGCTTGTGGTCACTCATGGGAGAGTAGGGACCCTGGTTTCAATTTCAGGAGAGAGGGGTACACTAGCAATTGCAGTTGTAGGAGAGCTGAGAACCTGGTCATAGCCCCAGGGCCAGGAGAAATGCTAGTGCTAGTGGCTAAAAGGGGACAATGTCCCTTCCTGGGTAAAGACCAGAGTGCAGAATAAATGAGCACTGAGAACACCTCTCCTCAAATCATACTACCTTGGAAGCACCAAAAACCTACAGATCCCCAGATCTAGTTCTACAAACAGCAGCAAGAAAGACCTGAAGCTTAGGACAAGGTCTACTCTACCCTAGGAGCAAAGGCCAACTTTAACATAAAATTAAAAGTTAAGAAGTAGTCTGGGGAGGGCAGAGCCAAGATGGTGGAGTAAAAGCAGGAACTTGCTTAAGCTCCCACACCAACCACCTCCAATACCTGTAAAATATGACTCTAAACAAATTTTAGAACTACAGAATCCATAAGGTGACAGAGAGAAACAAATCTCCTGCTGAAGGCAGCCTGGCAGGACAATAGAAAGGGTCAGTCTCA
This sequence comes from Petaurus breviceps papuanus, assembly GCF_028583685.1. Taxonomy (NCBI): domain Eukaryota; kingdom Metazoa; phylum Chordata; class Mammalia; order Diprotodontia; family Petauridae; genus Petaurus; species Petaurus breviceps. The sequence continues at coordinate 11,065,319 of NW_027185896.1, read as the reverse complement.
CTGAGCTGGCAGCCAATCACAGTCCTGAATGAACCCCCTGCAACCAGACTCAGGGCGGCCCAGTGGCACAGACCAGCCAGAGCAGACTTTAGGAGAGTGAATTACCAGCAGCTGTGGTGGTTTCCAGACTTCTCAACCCATAAACTCCAAAGAGAAAGTAAAAGGTCAATAGGGAACTCTGTTGGAACTGGTGATGGAAAAGCACAGTCCAACCCCTGCCCCTGGGGCAAGAGGTGATGGAGGCGCAGCAGCTGTAGTTGCTGTCATGTGGCTGCCTCCAGAGCACCTGGCCTACAGATCATAGAGGGACCAAGTGACCGTTCAGAGGGTAATTGCTCTTGCTTTGACCTGCTTAGATCTGGGTCTCAGTCTTGGATAGTAGACCTGGGGTGAGAAACACCAGTGTGCCAGAACTTGTGGTGGCTGAAGAGAGGGCGCCCTCCACAGAGCTCTGACAACATTTGCAAAAACCCCAGCAATTGGGACACAGCTCTTTCCACTCTGGAAATAGAGTTCTGCTGTGCTTTTGAGATTCTTTTTCCATCAGGCAAATTCATCTTTTTAAGGCATCCTTCTCCTCATTGACTTTTTTAGCCTCTTTTGCCATTTGAGCTAGTTTATTTTTTAAGGTGTTATTTTCTTCAGTCAGGTTGTTGGCTCTCTTTTTGTGGTTTTCTTTCATCATTCTAATTTCTCTTCCCAATTTTTCCTCCACTTCTCTTATTTGTTTTTCAAAATCCTTCTTAAGCTCCTCTATGGCCTATAACCAGTTCATATTTTTCCTTGGAAATTTTTTGGTATGGGAGTTCTGACTTCATTGTCTTCCTCCTGTTCCATGCTTTGATCCTTTTTGTCCCCAAAATAGGAATCTAAATTCAGATTGCTGTGTTTGCTTTGCTTCCTTTGCTTGCTCATGTTACCACTCAATTACTTGACTTTTGAGTTTTTTGCCACAGTAGAATTCTGCTTCCAGAGAGGAAAGCTTTGTCCCAAATCACTGGGGTTTTCTCAGCTGCTGGACCTATTAGTTGGCTGCCCTCTCTGAAGCCTCCACACACTCTCTGGCTCACTGGTCACGCATCCCAGGACCTCGACCCTAGACAACAATCCAGATCCAAGCAGGTTAAAGCAAGAGAGATTACCTCTGAGAATGGTTGCTTGGTCCCCCTACAATCCGAAGGCCAGGAGCTCTGAAGCAGCCCTGTGGCAGTGGCCACTGCTCCTCAGCCGCTTCTCCCTCTGGCAGGGGCAGAGGCCAGACCGCACTCCCGGACTCCCTGTTCCCAAAGTCTACTCTGACCTCTCACTTTGTATTTGGCATCTATGGGTTGATAATTATGGAAACTGCCACAGCTGCTGGTGATCTACTCTCCTGATGACATCCCTCTAGCTGCGGCTGGTCAGGCCACCCTGAGGCTAAAACTGTGGGCTCAGGTGGAGCTGGGCTCAGCTCCCAGTACTCTGCAATAGACTCTTCCTGCTGGCCTGCCAGGCTTTCTTCAGCGGGAGGTTAGTTTCTCTCTGTCATTTTGTGGGTTCTGTAGCTCTAAGGTTTATTTAAAGTCATTTTTTATAGGTATTTGAGATGGCTATTATGATGGGAGCACAGGGAGTTTTCCTGCTTCTATGCCGCCATCTTGGCTCTACCCCCCGCAGAGTTCTATTGTAGCAAAAAGCCCAAAAGTCAAGTAATTGGCTGGCAAGATGAGCAAGCAGAGGATGCAGAATCAGACCATAGTCCTTTTTTGGGGACAAAAAGGATCAAAACATGGAACCAGAAGAAGATATCAAAGTCAAAACTCCTGCATCAAAAGCTTCGAAGAAAAATATAAATTGAATCATGAAAAATGAGTCAACAGCCTGCTAAAGAAGACCCAAAAAAACCTGAAGAAAATAACACCTTAAAAAATAGACTAACTCAAATGTCAAAAGAGGCCCAAAAAACCAAAGAGGAGAAGAATGCCTTAAAAAGCTGAATATGCCAGATGGAAAAGGAATTTTAAAAACTCATTGAAGAGAATAATTCCTTCAAAATTAGATTGGAGCAAATGGAAACTAATGACTTTATGAAAAATCAATATACTATAAAACGGATCCAAACAAATGAAAAAATAAGGCAATGTGAAATATCTCATTTAAAAAAACCACTGACCTGGAAAATAGATCCAGAAGATAACAAATTAAAAATTATTGCACTACCTGAAAGCCATGATCAAAAAAAGAATCTAGAAATCATCCTTCAAAAAATTCTCAAGGAAAATTGCCCTGATATTTTAGAACCAAAGGGCAAAAGAGAAATCAAAAGAATCCACTGATCACCTCTTGAAAAAGATCCCAAAAGGAAAACTCCTAGTAATATTATAGCCAAATTCCAGAGTTCCCAAGTCAAGGGTAAAATATTGCAAGCTGTTAGGAAGAAACAATTTGAGTATTGTGGAAACACACTCAGGATAACAAGGGATCTAGCAGCTTCTACACTGAGAGATCTAAGGGCTTGGAATATAATATTCCAGAGGTCAAAGGAGCTAGGATTAAAACCAAGAATCACCTACCCAACAAAACTGAATATAATGCTACAGGGGAAAATATGGTCATTCAATGAAATAAAGGATTTTCAAGTATTTTTCAAGTATGAAAAAACCAGAGCTGAACAGCAAATTTGATTTTCAAATACAAGGAAAAAAAGAAGCATGAAAAGGTAAACAGGAAAAAGAAATCATGAGCAACTTATTAAAGTTGAACTATTTACATTCCTACATGGAAAAATGATAATTGTAACTCATGAGACTTTTCTCAGTATGAGGATAGTTGAAGGGAATATATATGTTTGTATAGGAGGTTATATGTGTATATAAATACATATGTGAGTGTGTGTATATGTGTGTACATGTATACATAGAGGGCACAGGATCAGTTGAATAGGAAGGGATGATACCTAAAATAAAATTAAGAGGTGAGAGAAGAATATAATGGGAGAAGAAGAAAGGGAGAGATAGAGTAGGGTAAATTATCTCACATAAAAGAGGCAAGAGAAAACTGTTACAATGGAGGGGAAGAGCAGGAAGGTGAAAGAGAATGGGATAATCTTATTCTCATTGAATTTGGCTTAAGGAGGGAATAACATAGAAACTCCATTGGGTATCTTTCCTTACAGGAAAGTAGGGGGGAAAGGGATAAGATAGAAGGGAGGGCAGATTGGGGGAGAGAGTAGTTAGAAGCAAACATTTTTGAAAAGGGACAGGGTCAAAGTAGAAAATAGAATAAGTGGTGGGCGGGATAGGATGGAGAGAAATATAGTTAGTCTTTCATAATGTAACTACTATGGAAATGTTTTACGTAACTACACATGTACAACCTATATTGAATTGCTTGTCTTCCCAGTAGGGGTGGGTGAGGAGGGAAGAAGGGAAAGAATCTGGAAATCAAAGTTTTAAAAACAAATGTTAAAAAATTGTTTTTTACATGCAACTGGGAAATAAGATGTACAGGCCCTGGAGTATAGAAATCCATCTTGCCCTACTAGAAATTTAGGGGGGAAAGGGGGAGGAAATAGGAGGATATAAGTGAGAGCAGATTGGGGAAAGGGGTATTCAGTAGTCTTGCTATCTTGGAGTGGGGGTAGGGGAAAGATGGGGAGAAAATTTGTAACTCAAAATCTTGTGGAAATGAATGTTGAAAACTAAAAATAAATAACATAAAAGATTAATTAAAAATATAAAACAAGTTAGACTAGAAAAAAATCATTCAGAAAAGAGATATGGGGGCCACTGCAGATGAAACCTTGCTGACTTAATTATTTTCCTGAGGGCTGGCCTTGACAAGGAGAAATAAACTTGTTAAATATCCCTCCCCCCAAAAAAGAAATAGTCTGGTGAAAAAATGAGCAAACAGCAAAAAAAGAACTGACCATAACAATTTATAATGGTAACAAGGAAGACCAAGACACAAACCCAAAAGAAGACAATATGTCAAAGCAGCTAGAAGCAAAGCCTCAAAGAAAAATGTGAATTGGATACAAACCTAACAATAATTCCTAGGAAAACTCAAAAAGGATATTAAAAATCAAATAAGGGAGGTAGAGGAAAAATTGGGAAAAGAAGTGAGAGTGATACAAGAAAATTATGAAAAGAAAGTCAGCAACTTGGTAAAAAAAAAAAGCACAAAAAATGCTGTAGAAAATAACACTGTACAAAACACAGTTGGCCAAATGGAAAAAGAGAATATCAAATAGGATAATATATGTATAGAACATTGCAAACCTTTAAATGCTATATAAATGATAGCTATTATTATTATTATTATTATAGTCCCAAGGATTCTCTCATTTAGCATATCAAACATATGTACTCAAGTAAAATTGAAGAGTAAATTTTAACTGTTAACATCTGAGTCCCTTGAACCAAGCTACTTCTGCTGTGGATAGTAATATCCAAAGTTTTCATTCCCTCTAACTCCTTTTGTTTTTTAACCCTTTGTTCTCTTAGGTGACAGATTCAAGCAAAGACTATTAAGCATTCTTAGCCTCATAGTCAAAAGAGACAAAGGAATATTGTCTCACATATATCTCATTTCTTAATGCTTGGTTCAAGGGCTCTCTGCGTTTGGCACTGAGGTTACAGAGATGAAAAATGATGAAGTTCTTGACCTCAAGGAGCTCATAGTCTGCTGTTGGAGTAGGGTGGGGACACAGTATGTACAGATAATTATAGTACAAAGTAGAATATATTGGATCAAGGGAGAGATGCAGATAAAATGCTCTAAGATAAGATTAGGTTGTGATTGAGCTGGGTCTTGAAGGAACTGTAGAATTTCTGCAGGTGGAGATGGGCAGATAGAGCCTTCCAAATGTCAGTCTACGTGAATATGTGGAAGAAGGTAAGGGACAGGAGGAGATTGGGGACCATTGTACAATCCTATTTGTCCAGAAGGTAGCATGTGTGAAGGGAAATAGTGTGAAATAAGGTTGGAAATACAAGTTAGAGTCAAATTATGGAGGACCTATACCAGGTTGAGGTATTTATGGTACTTAATCTTGAGAGTATCCATCATCCTGTACCCAACCTTTGGTAGAGCATTCTGAGCTCTTATTGGTCTGATCAGCCACAGTCAAATAGTAATGTCATTTTGGTCCTCTTAGAGAAGGAAAGAAACAACCATGCATCATAGATTCCATTTATCACCAGGTGGTAGAGAGAATGTTTCCACTCCCCACAAAGAACTCTATTTTTGCTAATTTTTTTTAAGTTCCTCTGTGTCCTTTTTCCATTCAGGCAAATGATTAGACTTGTAGTAACTTCTTTTTCTGTAGCTTTTTACCATTTGTAAAGTACTTTCCTGACAAAAATTCTGTGAAGGATTGGTAACCCCATCTTATGGGTAAGGAAACCAAAGCTCAGAGAAATGTTCTTTTCTTTTTTAAATTTTTTAAAAAAGCAATTGGGGTTAAGTAACTTGCTCAAGGTTACACGGACAGTTATTTCTGGGTGTGGTGCTAAGTATCTGAGCCCGGATTCGATCCCAGGTCATCCTGACTCTGGGGCCAGTGCTCTTACTCACTGTGCTACCTGGCTGCCCCGAAATGTTCTTTTCAACAACCCATGATTTTATTAGGTGGATATTAGAGTACTGGACTTGAAATCAGGGGATTTAGATTTAAGTCTGTATGGCCGAGGAAGAGCCAATTAACTAATCTGGGCCTCAACTATTAAAATGAAGGGATTGGGCCATGTGATGCAGAGAATGTAAAGGCCAATGTATATTACAGCCACTGAAGGCATTAGAGCAGGGGTTCTCAACCTGGAGTCTGTGAACTTAAAAAAATAATAATAACTGTATTTCAATATAATTAGTTTCCTTTTTAATTCTATGCATTTAAAAACATGGTTCTGAGAAGTGGCCCATTGGCATCACTAGACTGCCAAAGGGAGTTGCTGTGACTATAATGTTCATCTCCTGATGATCTACCTTTTGGCACTTAGTTTCTCCGCAGCTAAGCTGGTCCTCTGAAAACAGATGGAAAGTTCATGGGGCCTCTTCTTGCAGCCTTTCTATCTTCATAGGATCTTTCAGAATTTAGATTGCATTAGCATAGCCTTTGAGAATTCTGGGTAAACTCCATTACAAAATAAGGAGGATTTTAGTGGGGAGGGAGAAATGTTTTACCATTAAATGTTTTTTCCTGGCTGAGATTGCAAGAAATAAAGTGAACTAAATTATTAGAATGTGGCAGTTAAAATTAAACCGGCAAGGTCTTTGGCATATTTCCAGGAGAAAGAAGGCAAGAGAAAAAAAACTTTCATTTTTTTTTTAAGTAACCCTCTGTACCAGAGATTCACAATTCCAGATTGATTTATCATTCCTTAATTGATTCATTTAACAAATATTGAGGGCCAAATATAGTCAAGGCTCTTTGCTAGGCCAGAAGGAAGCACATCTGCTCCTGGCCTCTGTTCAGTGGCTGTGCATGTGCTTGGCCTCCATCCTAGACTGATGCAGCTTTTGCTCATTTACCACCACATCAGAAGGGCTGAGGCTGTGGCCCTGGGATTGCTGTCACTATACAGAGAATCAGCAGATTACACAAGAGTAAACCCCCTCCCCGAATAGATGATGGAGGCAATGCTTCATGATATGCAGAGTCATTATGGTGCTATAGAAACCACTGGACTGGAAGTCAGAATTCCATTTCTTGTCCTGGCTCTGACACTGACAGGCAGGGGGACCTTGGGCAAATCACTTGACCTCTTAGAGCTTTATTTTCTTCATCTATAAAATGAGGAGGAAAGGTCCACTTCAGTTGTGATATTGTATAATTAACTTAAACTACTAACTTAATTCACAAACATCTATTAGGTATCTGGATTAGACACTGGAAAAATAATGACAAAAACAAAATAGCCCCTGTCCTAAAGGAGTATGGGGTTGGTCTACTAGGTGGATTCGGTATGTAGAATATGTTAGAAAAGCTTGTTAGAATATGATTGAAGGGGGTGTGGCCAGGTAGCACATCAAGTAAGAGTACCAGCTCCAGTGTTGGGATGACCTGGAGATGGAATCCTGGGCTCAGACACTTAGCACCTACCCAGAAACACCTGGCCATGTAACCTTGAGCAAGTTACTTAACCCCAATTGCTTAAAAAAAAAAAAAAAGAATATGATTGAAGGAAGAGAGTGAATGGGGCAAAGGAAAGAACATACAGAGTATTCTAGTAAAACGTGAAGTGGAAGAGAGCAGTAACAACTGGGGGAATCCATGTTGGCTTCATGGAGGAGGTAGCACCTTAACTGAGCCTTGGAAGAAGAAAAAAGATTCTGATGGGCATAAATGAGGGAGTACATATAGGCATAGGAAACAGCTTGGACAAATGTAAAGTCTGAAGATGGAGCTTTGACTTCAGAGGATATTTAATGGTCCAGTTTAATTGAAATATAGCATTTGTGAAAGGGAATAAGGAAATAGAGCCAGAAAGTAGAGAGAGCCTTAAATGTCAGAGATTTGTATTTTGTCTTAAATACAAAAGGGAACAAATAAACTTATTTGAGCAGGGTAATGATATGGCAAAACTGAACCTCAGGAAGATTTTTTTTGTCAACCTACAGGATAAATAAGAAATGGAAGAGATGAATGAATGAAAGAAAATCAATTTTAAAGAGCATTTATTAAGTTTACTATGTGTGCAAGGCACTGGGCTAAGGGCTGGGGATACAAATAAAAAAGGCAGTATCTACCTTCAAGAAGTTTATATTCTAACGGGGAGCCATCCCAAATGGAAGACTTCAGCTGCACAACAAATGGAAAGGTCCCAAGGTCCTCAGGGTGCAGAGGAAAAGCAGATAGTAATGCCTCTTCTTGACTGTCACTTATGCTAGCAAAATCACATCAGTTTCTTATATCAAATTGTTTGACAGTGCTGAAGATTTTGGTGGTAAGACCTTTTTTTTCCTGGGTGTTCAGGAGCTGTAACAGCAGTACTTGTTTTTACAGTAGCTGCTAGGCAAGGCTACATATCCAGTTTGATTATTTCCCTGGGTGATGACTGAAGAGTTGTGCTGGAGGCCTTGTTGTTCCCAAGGCCCTTAGGGTGAGGGCCCTGGGCTGCCTGCCTTAGGGTCTGAAGGGAGATGGTGGCAGGGTGTTGGAGGAAGGTTGACTTGCCTGGCACACCCTACCTCCTACCTCTCTCTCAGGGTTCCTTGATGCTTTCTTCAGCTCAGTTGGCTCCTCTGCCTTGTGGGAGGCTGTGGTAGGGATAACTAGCCAACCCCTGCTTTATAGGAGTAGTTTCCCCTAATACTACCTGAAGCTGACCACAGGACCTGTGGTCTGGCAGGTGCTCCCTCTCCCTCAGTACTCCCGTGCTTATGGCCCATTGATGGCAGTTGGTCAGAGTCCAGGTACAGAGAGAAGGGTTAGATGGCTCCAAGCTGTAGAAGTTCCTGAATGTCCAGCCGAAACATGAACCTTCCTTGTTAAGCAGTAGGGAGCTAGTGAAGGTTTTTAAGCAAATAAGTAACAGCCAAAGACTAGGAACCCTTCTAGCTCTAAGAATCCATAAAACTGTGTTCCTTTCCTCTTTGAATTTCCCTTTGCTTCTGCTTCTCCCAGTATGTACTACAAATTTTTCCATTATACTCAGTGTACCAGGAATCAGTGCAGTCACCTTTGTGGTTAGTGTTTTAGTCTCACATTAGCTTAAAGCCATGACCTCTAAGTTCAGGGACTCAAAGCTGCTAGCAGCTTCCTCTTGAGAATTACCTTCCCTCTGCCCTCTATCTTGTAGAGACTATATACGTTCCTTCTTCCCCCTATAAATAGTAAACTGCTCAAGAGAAGAGACTTCAGTTTTTCTTTGTACTCCAGGACTTAGAACATCACCTGATGATATGAGTAAGCACTTAATAAATGCTTGCTGAATGATTGATTGATTGCTCACTCAAGGAGTAATGATCAAGGAAGGCTTTATGGAAATTCTGATACCTGAGCTTGGCCTTGAAGGAGTTCACCTTGGGGTTGGAGGTGAGAGCCATTTCAGGTTAGAGGGATGGGATGTAGAAATGCATCGATGTCCACAATAAACTCCAAATAGACCTGATAACCTGAATATTTAAGGTTGTGTCATAAAAAAAATTTAGAAGAGTATAAGATCAGGTATGTGGCTAGGAGGAGAGTTATTAATCAAACAATTTGTTAAAAAAAAAAGATTTAAGTTGTACAACATTGAAAAACTTGTAAAAACAAAATCAGTACAATTAGGATAAAAAAGGAAAACTCATTTGGGGAAAAGCCTTAACATTGAATTTCTCTGATAAAAGATCTTATATCTAAGATATATAGGAGATTAACACTATATAAGACTAGGCTTTCCCAATGACTAAATGAGGAGGCAGTTCCCAAAAGAAGCATTGCAAACTGTTAAAATATAACCATATGAAAGGTTGCTCCAAATCACCAATAATAAGAGAAATGCAAATCCAAACAACTGAGATTTTACCTCACACCCAGAAAATTGGCAAAGACAATAAACAGTGGAAATGGGTTGTGCAGTGTACAGAACATTGGGCTTCGAGTCAGGAAGACTTGAGTTCAAATTCAGCTTAGATACTAGTTGTGTGATCCTAGGCAAGTCTTCTATTTACTATTATAACTTTTATTTACCTCAATTTCCTCATCTGTAAAATGAGGATAACAAATAGCACCTATCTCCCAGGATTGTTTTGAGAATCATATGAGGTAATAATTGTAAATTGCTTAGCTTAGTACCTGGCACATAGTAAGTACTATATTTGTTGTTCAGTCACGTACAACTCTCTGCATTCCCATTTGGGATTTTCTTGGCAAAGGTACTGAAGGGGCTTGTCATTTCCTTTTCCAAGTGCTATGTAAATGTTAGCTATTATTATTATTATTAACGTTGGAGGGTTTGTAGAAAGACAAGCGCATTGTTAAAATGATTAGGAAGCTGTGAATTGGTCTAGCCATTCTGGAAAGCAGTTTGGAATTATGTTAAGAAGCTATTAAAATGTTCATATCCTTTGACCTCTTAGAGATCCTACTACTAAGCTTATTCCCTAAGGATGATAATGGTAAAAAGAAAGGTCCCTTATACACCATCATATTCATAGCCAAATTTTCTGTAGGACTACAGGACTAGAAAGAAAAATTTTCATCAGCTGAAAAATAGCTAACAGGGGTGGGGAACCTGAGGCCTCAAGGCCACATATGACCCTCTAGGGCCTCAAGTATAGCCCTGTGACTGAATCCATGTTTTACAGAACAAATCCTTTTTTTAAGGGGATTTCTTCTGTGGCCTCCAGGCTGTAGGTTCCCCACCCCTAGGCCTGCCAAACTAATTGTGGTTCATGAATATAGTGGAGAATTATAACACCATTAGAAATAACGAATATGAAGAATACAGAAAAAAATGAGAAGACATATATGACAGAGCAAAGTGAAGTCAGTAGGATAAGGGACTTCAGAGGTAATCTTTCCTCTCCTGAGGTCCAGGAAGGTTAGGTAATTGCCTATAGTTACATAAGTAGTAAATATCAAAAATGGGCTTTGAGCTCAGGCCCTCTAATTCTGGTGATCTTTGTACACGTCCCCCATCACTTTCTCCTCTATGTCTCCCAATAGGTGAGATGTAAATGGAAGGGCATAGTGATGTTTTGGGGAGGGGCTGTCTGTAGTTTATTTAATGGGGGCTTATACCCAAAGGGGCAAAGAAGAGCCCTTTCAGCTTTATCTTATGGGGCCAAAACAGTAAGCCCCTTGACTAGGTCTGATGGGGTCCTTGGGTGCCTGAGCTTGAACCTCAGTTTGTAAAATCACATTTCTCCCTAGCCTCAGAGCATTATCTATGCCCAGCAATCATTCAAGATAAAGCCTCAGAAAAAAGTTTATCTCCCCTTGGTACAATAACAAGCTGAACCTATGAATTCTTCACTAGATTATTTATAAGTAACTCCCTAGCCCATTATATACATCCTGAATCCCTTGTTAGCTTGGGAATGTATACTTCTAACATCCATCTTGTCAAACATAACATTTATGGGAGGCAGCTTGGTCAGCCCTGACTGCTAGCTGACTCAGTGACATTTCAAGCCTAAAACCACACCTCCATGCAGCCCCCCCCCCTTGGGCTATTTCCCAGTGAATTCTGGGCAATACACCTGCAAAGTAGATATTAAAAGTGCATATGCCTTTAAGAAGTGACCACTCATTAACTCCTCCCTAATCCTGATGAGGGATGGCTCACAATAGGTTCTGCAGGAACTCTGATCTTTATCTTAAGACCAGAAAACCTTCCATTCAGTCTGGAAAGAATTCAACCTAAGCCAACTTGGAGTCAGAGTTGTAAAAGTTTATTGTATGCTTTACAGCAGGCAAGGGTCCTTAGGGGACCTGCAAGTTTATTGTTAGGCTGTACAGTGGGCAAGAGTCCTTTAGGGGACCTTCAAACTTAAAGGGGTAGAATTAAGGTTTTTTATAGGATAATCCATAATAGAACCCCTGGCAGTTATGCTAGCTAGGTGATTAAAGTGGGATTAGGGAGGAGTTAAGGTGGGGCCAGTGTTTAAAGGAACATGCATTTTAAATGTAACTATGCAGGCTATTGCCTGTGATTCACTGGGGAGAAGCCCAAGGGAGGGCTACCTGGAGGTATGGTTTTAGGCTTGAAATATCACTAAGTCATTGAGCAGTCAAATGCTGACTGAGAAGTGCTCAGTCTGCCACCCATCAGTGTCATGTTTGACAGGATTGATGTCTGGGAGCCAAGACTCTTAAGGAGTTAACCCAGAGATAGGGTCCTGAAAGATTCATGGAGGTAGCCAAGGAGTCAGCCTAGAGATAGGGTATGGAAGGATTCATGGGGGCAGCAGGACACTATACAAGGGGGAGATAATAGTTGCCTAAGCTGGAATGTTTGTAGATACTTTTGTGAAGGATTGATAGGTGTAGCTTGTTACTGTTCCAAGCTGAGATAAACAATTCATAAGTTGTTGCTAGGCAGAGTTAATGCTCAGAAGCTGGGGGGGGGGGTGATTTTACAAACTGGTTTTATACACTGATGTTACAAAGTGGTATTACAAATTGATGTTACAAATATAGATCCCAAGCACCCCACCATTACTGATGTTACAAATTGGTATTACAAATTGAGTTTACAAACATAGATCCCAAGCACCCCATCAATCCCACCCTGACTCACTTAGCATAGTTGGCATAGGTTACACTATAGTTATCCTATATAAACCATACTATGCCCCTCTAAGTTTTCAGTTTCCCTTATAACTCTTGCCCACTGTAAAGCGTAACAATAAATCTTTGCCACCTTGACTTAGAGAATGCTTGAGTCTGTGAATTCATTCCAGACTGCTTTCCAGGGACTCTGGTTATTGGCGTTCCTGGACTCCCTGAAATCCTTGACCCCTTGACCCCTCATCAGGTCCATTTCTTTAAAGAAAGAAAGAATGAAGGAAGGAAGGGAACAAGAAGTTATTAAGCACTTACTTTGTGCCATGCTCTGTGCTAAGAATCAAGCACAGATTGCTGACCCATGCTAGAAGCTTTATGATGAGGTAAGACAGAGACAAGAGGAAACAGAGCAACCCTGGTGGGTAGCCGTGGTGTATACTTTGAGGCAGAGCTGAGACCCGGGTCACAAACCAACCTGTTCCTTTCTTATAACAGTGGCTCTTAAGAAAACAGTTGAGACAAATTACCAGACTCTAAACCCCAAAGGCTCATTGACTAATGTGATTGTAATGACTGAAGAATACAGAGAGGCATGGGAAACCATATGAATTGATACAAAATGAAATAACCAGGAAAACAGTATACAATGGCTACAATGATGAAAATGAAAAGAACAACTATAAAAAAAATCAAGACTGAATGCTATGAAATTTTATTGACCAAGCTTGGCCCCAAAGAAGAGTTATAAGAATTCATTTTCTGTGGATAGGGAACACCTCATAAAGTGTCAGACTTGGTTGATGGGTTGTTTTATTATCCTCTTTTAAAAAATTCTTTGTTTTTGGAAATGAAGTGGATGTAAAAAAATGATATCAATACAAATTAAAAGGAAAAAAATTAATGTACCAAGGCAGGGCAAGGCAAGATGTGAGAATGGAACAATGTTATAATGAAAATTGCCCAAGGAATTTAAGCTAAACTCTTCAAGAATAAACATTGAAAGGGGAAGAACCCCCTCCTCAACCCGATTTTTAATTTTAGAAATATGTTTTATTCATGTCTTTTGTCTCTGCATCATAGTTATTTCAATTATAGTTCCTTAAAATCGAATACTTCCTTGTGAAAAAAAAAAGTTTAGGGGCAGCTAGGTGGTGCAGTGAATAGAGCAATGGCCCTGGAAGTCAGGAGGAACTGAGTTCAAATCCGGCCTCAGACACTTAACACTTACTAGCCATGTGACCTTGGGCAAGTCACTTAATCCCAATTGCTCTGCCCTCCCCCCTCAAAAAAAAAAACAGTTCAGAAAAAATATCTGATAGAGTACAATCTGACCATACATACAATATTCTGGCCTGCTAGTCTCTTGCCTCTTTGCTTTGAGGGGGGAGGTCCATTTCATTTTCTGTTTTCAGGAACATTCATTGGTTTTTCAGTTACTCAGAGTTCAACTTCCTTTTAGTTATTTTTTTCATTTATATTGTATAGTTATTGTGTGTATTATTTTGGGATTCTGCTTATTTTATTCTGCATTACTTAACATAAAATAATCCAGTTTGGCATTCAAAGACCTTCATAAGCTAGTGTCCCACAACCATATTCCTTCCACCTTTCCAGACTCCTTGCACCATACACTGCCCGCCCCACCCCCCCCAACCACGATCCGGTAACATTGGCTTCCTTGCTGTTCCTCAAAGAAAATACTCCATCTCCTGATGATTCTGGGTATCAGCTGTCTGTCCCCCGTGCTTTGAATACTCTCCCTCCTTATTTCTGCCTCCTGGCTTCTGTGGCTTCAAGTCCAAGTCCTAGCTAAAATTCTACCTTATACAGAAAGCCTCTCCCAGTGTCTCTTAATTCTAGTGCTTTCTCTGTGTTGGTTACTTCCTATTTATCCTGTATGTAGCTTGTTTGTGCAAGTTGTTTGCCTGTTGTCTCTCCTGTTATACTGTGAGCTCTTCAAGAGAAGGGATCTCTTGCCATTCTTTGTATCCCAAGCTCTTAGCACAGTGCCTAGTCCATAGTAGGTGCTTAATAAATGCTTATGGACTATGCAAATCTTTTCATGTTTCTCTTCATTCCTCATATTCATCATTTTATAATGCATAGTAATATCCCATTATCTTCACATACATGCCATAGTTATTTTTGACCATTCCCTGAAGAATAGAGAGCTAATTCTTTCCAGTTCTTTGCTACTGCAGTAAGTGGTGTGATGAAGATTTTGTTATACATTAGACTTTTGTTTCTATCTTTAACTTTCAGCAGTGTATCCAGGATTATTTTATAATTCATTTTTTAAAATTTTGATTTCCAAATTCTCTCTCTCTCCCTCACCCTTCCCTGAGACAGTACAATTTTATATAAGTTATACATGTGCAATCATGCAAAATACATTTCCATATTAGTCATGTTGTAAAAGAAGACATAGACCAAAAAAACCCGTAAAAAATAAAGTGAAAAACAGTATGCTTTGATCTGCATTTAGACTCCATCAGTTCTTTCTCTGGATATGGATAGCATTTTTTGTCATGAGTCCTTTGAAATTGTCTTGAATAAGTCTGTCATAGTTGATCATCTCACAGTGTTGCTGTTACTATGTACAATGTTCTCCTCATTCTGCTCACTTCACATTGTATCAGTTCGTGTAAGTCTTTCCAGGTTTTTCTGAAATCAGTGTGCTTGTCATTTCTTATAGCACAATAGTATCCCATTACATTCATATACTACAACTTGTTCAGCCGTTCCTCAATTTCTAATTCTTTGCCACCACAGAAAGAGCTTCTATAATTTTTTTTTGTAGTATAATGTACTTTCCCCATCTTTATGATCTCTTTGGAATAAAGATCTAGTAGTGGTATTGATGAATCAAAGGTTTAGAGAATCACAGTTTTAGAGCCCTTTGGGCATAGTTCCAAATTGTTCTCCAGAATGGTTGTAGGCTACAGCAAGACTGTATTTCATCTACTTGGCAATGGGCAGCAACAGGTTCAGACTTATGCCTTAAGAAAATCATTTTGGGGGTGGCTAGGTGGCGAAGTGAATAGAGCACTGGAGTCAAGAAGACCTGAGTTCAAATCTGGCCTCAGACACTTAACACAAAACTAGCCATGTGACCTTGGGCAAGTCACTAACCCCAATTGCCCTGCCCTCCCCACTGCAAAAAATAAAAAATTAAATAAAATCATTTAAAAGAAAAATCATTTTGGCCATTATGTGGAGGGCATATTGGAGAGGCAAGAGACTAGAAACAAGGAGGCCATTTAGGAGGCTATTAGAGTGATTTAGGCAAGAGGTGATGAGGGCTTGAATTGGAGTGGTGACTCTTTGAGTAGAGAAAAAGGGAAGGAGACAGGGGATGTTGTGGAGATAAAATTAACAGTACTTGATGACTGATTGAATTCAGGGGGTGAGGGAGAGGAAAGAGTCAAATATGACTCCAAGGCTACAGACCTTTGTAAAAAGAAGATTGGTGAGGGATGGGGAAATCCAATCAGTTCCATTTTGGACATATTGAGTTTAAGATGCCTATGTAACATCCAGGAAGGGAGAGAGAACAAGTGGTTGGCAATGACGGAGTAGAATACAAGTGAGAAGTTAGGATAGATATTGTTGATTTAGGAGCTACCTGCATAGAGATGATACTTTGAGCCCATGAGAATGGATGAGATCACCAAGTATAGAGAAGAGGACCCAGGTCAGATCCCCCAAAGAAAGAAGAAGGAAGGAAACAAGCCTCTATTAAGCATCCATTGTGTGCCAGGCACTTTACAAATATTGTCTCATTTAATCCTGATACCAACACTGAGAGGTAGGTGCCATTGTTATTATCCCCATTTTACAGTTTAGGAAACTGAGACTGATAGAGGTTATGTGCCTCTCAAAGGATCACAGAGCCAGTAAGTGTCTGGGGATAGATTTGAATTTAGGTCTTCCTGACCCTAGACCTAGTGTTCTGATCTACTCTACTATCTAGCTTCCCAGCTGGAGAACATTTTTTTCCAAGGAGGCAAGAGATAGATGATTATCCAACAAAAAAGACTAAGAAGAGGGGGTGGCTAGGTGGCACAGTGAATAGAGCACCAGCCCTGGAGTCAGGAGGACCTAAGTTCAAATCCGGCCTCAGACACTTAACACAAAAACTAGCCATGTGACCTTGGGCAAGTCACTTAACCCTAATTGCCCTCCAAAAAGCAAAAAAAAAAAAATACTAAGAAGGGATGTTTGGTCAGGTAGGGAGAAAACCAGGAAGGAGTGGTGGTGCAGAAGCCAAGGGAATAGGTGGGCAGGCAGGCAGCAGTACAGAAAGCTGCAGAGAACTCCAGAAGGAGGAGCACTGAAGACAGGCCACCATAGGTAACTGCAGAGAGCACAAGTTTAGCCACGTGGTAGGGTGGGAAGCCAGACCACAAGAGGTGGAGAAGTGCAGGAGAAGAAAAGAAGTGAAGGCAGAAGGAGGGGAGCATAAATAGTACTTTCCATGGGTTTGACTTTGGAAGGAAGGAGAGCTATAGGATAAGCACTTGAGGGAAGGATTTTATATATATATATATATATTTTTTTTTTTTTGCCTTCTGGAGGGCAGTTGGGGTTAAGTAACTTGCCCAAGGTTAAGAGGCTAGTGTTTTTGTGTGGGTGTTAAGTGTCTGAGGCCGGAACGAACTCAGGTCCTCCTGACTCTGGGGCCAGCACTTTACTCACTGAGACACCTAACTGCTCCTGGGAAGGATATTTTTTAAAGGCTGGGAGGCACTTGGACATGTTTGTAGCTTCAGAAAAGGATCCAGTAGATAAGGAGAGATGGAAAATGAGCTCAAGAGAGAAGGGGAGGGCTCCCATAGGAGACTGCAGGCACAAATAGAGGGGCAGGCCTTGATGAGGAGAGGGGCCACCTCTCCCTCAGAGACTTGAGCAAAGGAGAGAATGGGAAATGATCAAGTATGTTTTTGCAGTGTAGACTAGGAAAGAAAAGGAACTAGGTTATGGGTGGCTTCAGTTTTCTCAAAGTCCTCCACTGGAAAGGGGAGGAAGGCTGACTTGGGGAACTTGGGAAGAAAAGAGGTGTGCAACCATTCCAGGGGGTAGTGCAATAGCAAATCAATCAGAAGACTAAAAGGATTGCCGAGCAGCAGCGAGGGTCCAGTGCAGATTGGAAAACACACATTTGTTAGAGACCCAATAAGCATCAGTTAATCACTAAGTTTATTAAGTGCCAGTGTATAACTTCCTCCATCAGCATTCAGCAGCAAACAAGTTGGTGTGGACAGTGCAGATAGTGGAGGGTAACCTAGGGTTGATAAGATCAGGAAGGAAGGTAAGGCCAGAGCAGGGAGAGGTTAAACACTGGAAGGCCCAGAAATTCAGACCAAGGCAAGAGGGAGAGATGGAAGTAGACTGTGATCAGGGAGAGGAATGTCAGAGTTCTGCATCACGGAGGTAAAGGTTATAACCAGGGTGCTGTGTCTTCTGGGCACAGCCTGGTTCTGACAAGAGAAATTTGTTTAAAAAAATGGGAGTTCCAAAGGCAAAGCTGAAAGGGAGCAGGGAGCAGGGGAGGCACTTGGGAACCCCCTAGGGTTGAAATGGATGGGAGTGAGGAGGCATCAGCAAGGGCCGCAGATCCTCACTAAGGCAGCTGGGTATCCTGAAACAGAGGGGTGAGGAGGGAAGGAGGCAAAGGTTTGCTCATCACAGCATGGAAAGGATGAGCCTTTTGGTTGGATCCCTGATGCTCAAAGGTCCTGTGAGTAACAGGCAGAGGCACCTGTTTGTTCTCTCAGCTATCAGGGAGGAAGGACATCAGCAAATGCCTGAGATTAAGCACCCAGGGGCCTGATTGAACCCACCTTCAGCTCCACTTCCTCTGTCTTATCACTGGATTGTGGCAGAGGATGAAGCAGTCAGTAGATCCCCAGGGCCTGGGAAGTGGGAAAATTGAGCCCAATTGGGACAAGAGAATAGGCAGATGCAATAGTGATAGCTAATATGTGCAGGTTTGCAACATTTACTACATAGATTGTTTCATTTGTTCCTCCCAACAGGAAGGGCAACTCCAAACCACTTAGAGAGGCCCTGAATAATAGATTTGGTGTCAGAGGACAGAGGCCCAAATCTCACCTCTGCCATGGCGCAGCTGGGGGTACAGTGGATAGAGCCTGGAGCCTGGAGTCAGGAAGACCCGAGTTCAAATATGACCTCAGACACTTCCCAGCAACTCACCCCTGTTTGCCTCAGTTTCCTCATCTGTAAAATGAAATGGAGAAGGAAATGGCAAACGATTCTAGTATCTCTGCCAAGAAAACCCCAAACGGGGTCACAAAGAATTAGATATGACTGAAAACAACTGAACAACAAAAAATCACTTAGTCTCTCTGGTCTTCCCTTTCTTCACTGTACAATGAAGGGGTTGGACTAGACATGTTTAAAGATTCCCTTCTAGTTCTCAATCTAGGATCATATAGAATCCTTTCTGATCCTATGACTAGCAGTCTGGATCTGCAAGCCATAAGCCTCAGGGGGGACCAGTTTAATACTTTTCCACCCATGATACTGAAAAATAACCCCACTGTGAGGGGTCATTGTGGTTGGTGTCCAAGGTGCTGGTGTTTGGCGGCCCAGGACCCAGTCAGGTGGTCTTTGCTTGAATCTTTACAGAACCAGTCTCTAAGATCCCTTCTGGCTCCGACATTCTGTGAGTCTTTGGATCAATGAAAATAAAATATGAAGGAGAATAACTGGTGCCTGTCCCATAGGCCTCGTAGTTCCTTTGCTGGCTTCCTCCACTTTTATGGCCTGAAGAAGTGACTTCCCTGGGCTTCAGTTTGCTGCTCTGTGAAATGAGAGGGTTGTGCTAAATGAAATGATGTCTAAGATCTCTTCCAGCTCTTAGAGACTGTGATTCCCAGCACGTAGAGGCAGCTGGGAGGGGCAAGGAAGGGAGGTAGCAAGGCTGCCTGGTAGCAGCTCATAGATAGTGGGAGAACCAGCATTTATTGTAAATTGCAGGTTAGGCTGCTCACAGCTTCCCTGCGGCTCCAATGAGAGGAGAGGAGACAAAGGGCCTTGTATTAGAATGGGGGGTTTAGATGACTGTTCTCAGCTGGAATGTGTGGCTGCCACACACCTTGAGTGTCACTGAATCAAACTCCATGGGCTTTAATGATACTCAGCCAATGATGGCCTTGCTTTAAGCATTCCAATGCTCTGTTCAGGTGCACCATTTGAGATTCTGTGCAGGTTTAGCGTTTAACCCAATTTTTAAGCTAATCTGAGTGAGGCAGCTGTGCAACTCATTTTAAAAGCAGTGACCCCAGCCCATTATCAGCCTGCACAATTAGTCTCTGAGCCACAAGCGAGCAGTTCTATTTCTCCCCTGGGAGGTAGGAGGGAGGGAAGGGAAGATTAAAGCAGACTCTCACTCTATGCTGACTTTTCCTTTTCTACTTTGAAAGAAAGCCTTGAGTAGGATGAGAGAAAGAAGAATTGGATTTAGGATTTAGCATCGTAGAGCTTAGAGCAGGAAGGGTATTAGCAATCATCAGTCCAACCCCCTTATTTTACAGATGAGGATCGTGAGGCCCAGGGAGGGAGATGTGGCTTATTAAGAGACACCCAGGGAATCAATAGCAGAACTACAATTCTCACTTAGATTCTCTGACTTCAAATCTAGTGGGCTTTTCCCTCCACTCCATGCTGTCATCTTTAGTTTTATATATTTAGGTTTTATATTTTTTATGCCTAAACTCGGTTCTACCATGACTTAGCTGGGTAATCAAGGGCTTCACTACCATTCCCCATTCACATTATATACATTCCCCACTTACAAAATGAGGGGATAGGACAAAGTGATATCTAACATTGCTTCTAGTTCTGACATTCTGTGACTCTTAGATATGTGTTCAGCAGCTTTATAAACCTTCCTAGAAAGGTAAAGTGGGAGCTGGAGTCTGAGCCCTATTCCTTCACCCCAGATAGATATAATAGGTTAAGCCTAGGTGAGGTCATGTGTAAATGTAGATGGTGAGACCTCTACTGTGAAAGCTTACCCTGGATGTCTCAGGTCTACTTAGTGAAGGAGAATTGATTCCCATCCCTTTCTTGCTTCAGAAGCAGATAAATAAATAAATCATAGCTTGTGTCTGGGCCAAGGTGAAATGGCCTAGAGTCTTCTAGTCCTGTGTTTGGGGATACATGCTGTTGTCCTCACCTCTTTATCTCCAAGTGCCCATCAGGACAAAGGTTTCTGGTCTACAAAGAGGGGGCTGTGCATAGAGAAGCTTGGTGGAGGGGCCACATCACTCTATCAGGAGGGAGGGTGCCAGGGCAGAGCTGGTGATATGGCCCAAGGGGATCTTCTCTCTGCTGTGTTCAGGAACATGAGCTCTCTGAGGAGAAAGGAAAAGTCATACTTCAGCAATCTGAGACTCCCTCAGGAGATGTGCAGTGACCCTTCCTTTGTTCTAAAAGCCTCCTCCCTGGAAGGCAGTCTGGTGTAGCTGATGACTGCTAGTGGTAGACTGCTTTGAGCTTTCCAAAATGCTTTTTTACATGCAATATCTCATTTGATCTTCCCAATGACCCTGTGAAGTAAGGACTCTATTTTACAGATAAGGAAATTGTGACTCAGGTTAAGTGACTTGCCCAGGGTCACACAGAAATTAACAGAAGCCATATTTCTTGAGCCCATCAAAAGCTCCAGACTTGAAATCAGAATGATAATAAATATTTGTTAAAATCCCACCATGTTTACAACACTGTGCTCTGACACTGGGGAAATGGGAAACAAGGTGCTTGCCCTCGTGGAGTTAATAGTCTAGTTTGGGCAGTGAGACACCAACATTGATAGCTCTACTACACAGTCTTACAGCATAGTATGAGTAGTCTGATGTGAGAAGTTATTAGTGATGATAGATCAGGAGTGACTTTCTAGAAAAGGTGGCATGTGAGTTGGCCTATAAAGAACAGGTGGAAATTCAGTTGGCAAAAATGAGGAGGGCAAAGATGTTCTAGGCATATGGAACAGTGTGAGCAGAAGTACAGAAGTGTGGGGATTCAGTGTGTAGGAAGTTCTGGGTTCAAATCTTGCTGTTGTCACATC
This sequence comes from Petaurus breviceps papuanus, assembly GCF_028583685.1. Classification (NCBI taxonomy): domain Eukaryota; kingdom Metazoa; phylum Chordata; class Mammalia; order Diprotodontia; family Petauridae; genus Petaurus; species Petaurus breviceps. Next base: position 11,044,029 of record NW_027185896.1, on the reverse strand, counting down.
CTACTCAATGACCTTGGTCAAATCACTTCCCTCTATGGATTTTTTTCTCTTCTTCATAAACTGAGGGGCTTGGACTGGATTTTTCTTTTAGGTTTTTCTAACTCTAAATCCTATGCTTTAGTTGCTATGTCAAAGTAGGATACCCTGTTAGGAAGTTTTAAGTACAAGTCATGTTGAACTGTGAGCCAAAGTGTCTTCAGTCTCCCCAGGAAAGATAAGGGTAGTGTTTATTAAATTCTTTTTTCAGTTCAAGAGAGTGCCCAAGCCCAATGTGACTTACTGTTAGATGCTATACGAGACAGAAGCAGAGTGGAGCAGAGAGCCCTGGAGATGGAAAAGCAACTTGAAACTGTAAGTAGGGATCTCAGATCCAACCAAATCTTGGTAAAGTGCCTACTGGATCCATGGCCAAAGGTGAACGTGGGTCCTGCCCTCAAGGAGCTCATGAGCTGACAGATCCCTTTGAACTGTTGTAACACAAGCGTTTACTTCTTTGTTTGAGTCTAACATTGCTGGAAGTGTCCTGTACTGTGATAGGGCTAGGGATCCTCTCTTCTGGGCTCTGACCCATCTCAGATGGAGTGCTGGCTCATTAGTGAGATAGATTATAACAACGTCATCAGGGCACTGCCTTCCCAAAGAAATGTCTGTTTCCCTCTCAATCTCTTTAGAGTGAGGCATTTATTTATACCAGGTCACAGACATCAAATATTTGCATCTGGAGCTTTCTTTCCTGTCGAATGCTCCTGTTTTTGCTGTTCCCTGTTTGTCTACATGGCTGTTACATATTTTTGATGCTTATTGTCTAATGATTTTCCTCTGACTGCCTTTCCCTAGAGAGAGGCAGAATTTTTCGATATGAAATCCAGCCTGAAGCAACTTGAAGTCCTAGCAGCCGAACAGAGCAGACAGCACCAGAGGCTGTGTGACCAATTAGATCGGCTTGACTTCCCCAAAATCTTAGCTGAAATGCATTCACTTGGTTCAGAAACCCAGTTACCCTTCCATGTGAATGATGGAGGTTCTCAGACCCTTCCAGCTCTGCTCCAGGCCTCCAGTCTCATCAAGAAAGGGAAATCAATCTCAAAATCACCAGATACAGGTGAAACTATCATGCTCCTTCCTCACCTGAATCCCCTGGTGTCATCATACCAATGTGAGAAACATAGTACCCAGAAGCAAGAAGCTGAGGAGGAAACTCACAGACATAGTAAGAATGTGGGTACATTTTGGCTCAACAAGGGAAACTGGAGTGTCAAGGATGAAGCTGTACAGACTGATTTAGAGCTTCAGCCTCCTGCTAAGAGGTTGTCTGAGAACTGTGACTCCAGTGGCAAGGTTTTTGGGGATCACTGCAAAAGAGACTTGATGGTTCAAGAAACATCTCAATTTTCATCAATGACTATGAAGGACTTGGTCACTAAGACCAGGCCCACGTGTATTCTGCAAGAGTATCAGCCAGCAGATCTACTCTGTAGTAACACACAGGATCAGAATAAAGTGCTTGAACAGAAAGGCAAGAATACAGACATAAGAAAAAGAGCAAAGAGGAAAAAGCCCAGGAAAGCTCACAGAGGCACATTTATAAGAAGGAAGAGTTCAGGCCTTTCAAGAAGCACCTCTACTTTCAGCTCAAGAGGAGGGGGTCCCCAGTCTGCAGCCTCTGGGCCACAAGATGTGTTTCTGGATCAAGTGGAGAACCCCAGGCAACCCTTGCCCCTGCTGCGTCCCTACAAAACTCTACAGCCTGTAGTGAAAGGAAGAGGAAGGGCAGAGAAGACAGAAAGGGCAGCTAGCCCTCCCAAAGTAGCAAACCACTTCTTCCTCTGTGATTACTCTTCTCCCTTTCCAAACAGCAGTGAGGGGGATAAGCAGATGAAGTGGTTCAGTGATCTTAATTCTGACAACTCTGGCAGCCCTAATGCCATGGAAGAGGAAGGCACATTTTATGCCATTGCTTTTGACAGCAGTGAGGATGATGGAGACTAACCCTTCTTTGGGGCTCTTGACCACTCCTTCTTCTTCTTTTTTTTTTTTTTTTGCTTTTTTGGGAGGGCAGTTGGGGTTAAGTGACTTGCCCAAGATCACAGGGCTAGTTTTTGTGTTAAGTGTCTGAGGCTGGATTTGAACTCAGGTCCTCCTGATTCCAGGGCTGGTGCTCCACTCACTGCACCACCTAGCTGCCCTGGTGACCACTTCTTCTTACCAACCATTCCTGCAGAGGTGGCTGTGAATATTCACTCTCTTTTTCTAGCTGGGAGAGCAAGGTGAAATGTATTATTCTGCACCTTGTGCTGGTGTCAGAAGAAGACTCTGGAATACACATGCCCAAGTAAAATGCTCTTTGGAGCCAAAACTAAAGAACTCAGCCTCTTTATTCTCACTTAAACTGCTAGGTACCCAAAAAATTGGGCTAGAACTTTGTGGCTTTTACATGGCTAAGACTTCCTTAGAAACAAAACATTAACTAAAGCTTTGGAATGACTTGACCGATATGTCCTTTGTCCTCTTTATGATGATGATGATTTGGTTTAAACATCATTGTTTTCAGGAGGAATGTCAGTTTTGTTATTGAGGGTTTAGTTAGTATGATATGACCTTAGCTCAAAAAATAACTTGTTCTTTGGAATTACAGATATTTCCAAGTGTTTTCCTTAAATGTGACTTAAGTATTTCTGAGGTTTTAGCTTGCATTTCTAGTTTTTCATTATTTCTTCCTATTAGTAGTTAAGGTTGCCATAGTAGTTTGCTTTGTCATCCAAACATGTGCTATATGTTGTTGAGAGCTAAGGCAAAATTAATTGTATCTAAAGCATGGATTTTAAAAACCTTTTACAAAAATATAAAAATGGGCTTATTCTACATAAATGCTGTAGTGTTACAGTTTATATCACACAATTCACTGTATTTATACTGGACTTCATTTTTTTAGATCTTTCTTGCATAATTCTGACTTTAAATCTTTTTTCCTTTCCTTATTTTCACAGAATTTTGAAGTTGGAAGGGTCTTTGGAGAGCATCTAGTCTAGCCCCCTCATTTTTACTGACAATCATAGAACTTAAATATCCACCATGATCTGGGTAATAAAAAGTTAAGCAGGGATTTGAATTCAGTTGTTCTGAGTCCAAATCCATTGCTCATTCTGCTAAACCCGGCTGCCTTCCTAAAATTTCACTTAAAGAATTCGAGCATCTCTCTCTGGATCTCCTATATTCTCTTTTCTATTATTATTTAGACTTCTCAAGATGAATTTGAATCAAAATACTCCCACATTTATTCTTCATTTCCATATTTCTTTTTTGAATATTAGCTACCAGTTATTCAGTTTAGAAAACTATGTCATGTAGAAAAACAGCTTTAAATTTTTCTTAGACTTAAATGAATGTTTTCCTGTTGTGCTGTGGGAGAGGTTATTCCTGGCTTATGTCTCCCAGGACATCCCCCTTAACCAATGGTTCTGTTTGCCTTCCAGATAGTATTTATTGAAAACAACAATGAACCTGCCCCTTGAGAAACAGAAATATTGTCTGCTTAGTTTTGCCTGAACAAGATCAGTAGGACTCTAAGTATTAAGGACTTCAATTGTTTTCTCTAGGTAGGTCCTGTGACTCCTATGAGGAAGACCCAGAAAGGGATCAGGACCTTGGTTTCCTAGGCTTTGGGCATAAATGCATCCTGTCCTTTTCTCTTTGTTTCCATCCTCTTCCCTTCATGAATCTGCAATCATGGAGCAGGGGGAGAATTGCTGCTCAGAGACTCTTAGTCTCAGTTCATATCATGAGGCTTGTGGGCTGGAGGCTTTATATTATTGGAAATCTTTTATTATCTCAGCCTGGTATTAGCCTTTTGAAAAGTTTTAAATCCAGTCATTGTAAATTCATTTAAGAGATATTTATGAAGCTCCTGCTGTGTATAGTGCACTGTACTAAGTCCTGTAGGAGATAGAAAGGTTGGATAAGACTCAAGCGCTGCTCTTCCTGGGCTCACAGACTAATAGAAGATAATCAATACAGATAAATGTGATACACTCGTAAAAGGGGGAAGAGGCTGCTTCCCACCCACACCAGTTCTTGCTTTACATTGGCTCTACATTTTTCTGGAATACTTAGGTTATTATATACACCTATAGCCTGTCTGATGGTGCGCCAAGCCCTGGGCTACTGATTCAAGTAACTCTAAGCCTGGCATGCCATTGCATGTGCTTGGATGGAACCTACCTATATCCCATGGTTCCTGGCCTTTCCTTTTTTTACTTCAGCTGAGTTTCTGTTGAGGGATATAAATAACCATAGTAACCAATAAAACTCTCATGGCTTGGCCCCCACCCCATGGAGATTTGAATCTTTTTCCCAGAGAGTGTTTGCACGATTTTAAAGGATCCCTAGCTCTGTGTAGATGTGAGTATATTTTAGTAAAGCAAAATTAAAATAGAGTACAGAATCAGAAGTCCAGAGCAATGAGGATGCTTCCTGGGCAGCATATGAAATTTCCTTGAACTCCGTTCTATAATGAAAATAAACTTAGCAATGTTGGCTTTGAAACTCTGAGCTGTGGGGTGGCACTACCAATATATCTGAAATCCAAAATTTCCCACACCCAGGATTCTATGCCTGGTGTTTCCCAGATGCACCCAAATGTCTTTTTAGGGAAGCCTTCTCCAGGAATTTACTTTTAAAGTCTCCTGGGAAAAGGAAGAAAATCTTCTCACTTCTAAGCAGCAAGACAGGCAAAAGCTCTTCAGTCCAGTGTTACAACAGCTCATCCCCAGCTCAGGGGCCATCCCTGGCATCTTCTCCTGCAGGTCTCTGGAATATTTCTTTGTGTGTCATCTGGTTTTGCCTGGGTAGGGCTCCCCATTCAGGTTGAAAAAATAGACCAACCTAGCCCCTTGTCACCAGCTGAGCTCCTCTCCCAGCTTCTAACCTCTTCTGTATCCCTGATGTCTTTCCTGTAAAGCACAGTGACCCTTTTTTCAAATGCCCCCCTCAAAGTGTGACACGAGAACTTCACGTAGCTGCTTTTATATTAAATGACCTAGGCAAATCACCCTGGCATTCATCCTGCTTTTCTCTATCCTAGAGAGGAAAATCCAAAGGAAAAGAAAATCCTGGCCATCCTTACCTGAGATAAGTGCATTAGGAGCCCTGAGGGAAGTCAGAGGGAAAAGATCAGTGGGTGTCAGAGTTGCCTTCATGATAGGGGCTAACATCTCAATTGAAGTTTAAAGGATGGGTAGGAAGGCAGTAGATTCAGAGGGAAAGACAAGTTATTCCAGGCATTAAGAGCAGTGTGAGCCAAGGCACAGAAGGGGGAGAACACCAGGAATATATTTAGGGGCAGAAAAAAGTCCAGCACAGGAGCATGTGCTGGGGAACAATAGTATGGGAGAAGGCTGAAAAGGAAGAATGTCAGACTGTGGAGGACCTTGAATATCAATCAGAGGGGCCTGAATTTAATAGGCAAGTGGGAGCCACTGAAGATTTCTGAACAAAGAAATGACATAGTGGAATAATCCGACAGCATTATAAAGAAATGATTGGATTAGCTTAAAATAAGGGATCCTATTGAGAAAAAGCCATTAGACTGTATGACATTCATCTTCTCAAATGCCAGAAGAGAACACCTTACTCTCTCATTGTTTCATCAATAATCCAGCCCTTCATGAATATTTCATTTTGTTGTAATGAAGCCCAAGGATAGATTTAGTGTTCAGTGAGCTTGGATTTTTTTTTTCCGGTGGAATGAGAGATAAGCCTCTCCTAATGATGCCGAGTTAATTAAAATTATGCTGTTTGTTTCTGATAATAATGAAAGACAACCACAATGTTTTTCCTTTTTGTTTGTAATGCTGCAAGATCTGATGCTGTTCTACACTAAAGGTGACAAGGTTCACTCTCAGGAACTGATTGTAGCATTTTCTCTAAAGAACAATGGGGCAACTGAAAATGTAGAGAAACATGAAAAGAAGGTTATCTTCAGGTGGCTTTGCACTGCTTAATTGTTTATGAAATAGATAAGACAACGGAGTTCTGATTTTTTTTCAGTGTACAGTTCTTGTGAAGGGTTTTGAGTGGCACGGATAAAAATGTGTTTGGGCTAGGAAATTATCTGCAGGAGGAAGTTGTCCACAGGCACACCCCCAGAAATTAGACACTGTTGCTGTCCCCTCTGCCCACACAATTTGAGATTATCAGCCTTGCATAGATTTCTTTTTACAGATGCTCGATGCTTTCTAGTAATTTGTATTTTTCTTGCACTAGCCCTGTTGTAGGTGTGCTTTCATCCATCCATTTTGCATTTATTTTCCATAATTTCCTTTGATGGCAGCTAGGAGGTACAGAGCTAATATTACCCACATGGGCAGAGGGGCTACCTTGAAACCGGAGTGGGATGAGATTTGCATCTTGTTTGAAGCTTAGTAAACTGATAACCTCAAGACAAGGAATTCAGAACCAGAAGATTATCTGAAAGCTTAAGTGACTTGTCCAAAATCACCCAGTTAGAAAGTAGCAACTCATAGAGGAAGGTGCACTCACTCTCCCACAAGTTGCATTTGTAGATGGATGGATGGATGGATGGATAGATAGATAGCTGGTCGAGCAGTAGGTGTCGAAGTACATAGAGCAATGGAGTCTGGAGGACCTGAGTTCAAATGTCACCTCTGACACTTAGTAGGTGTGTGACCCTGGGCAAGCCACTTAACTCCAATGCCCGCCCCCCCCCCCGAAAAAAAAAGATAAAATAAAAAGTTAGTTGGTTAGAAACTCTTTCCCTTCAGGGTCATAGCTTTTAGTCAGCTCATTATTTCCTTTGCTGGATTAGGGCAATCATCTTTCCAGGATCCTGTTCGAGACAGTGGAAGGAACACTAGATGTAGCGTCCAGAGGATCCGAATTTTCTTTCCAGCTCTACTCCCTACTGCCTGTACAATCCCAGGCAAGTCCCCTGCCCTCTTTGAGCCTTCGTCTGTCAATGAGGGGCTTAGACTAAATCGCTTCTGAGTTCCCCTTCCTGCTCTAAATTCTGTGGAGAGGGGCTCCTTTTCTGCTCGCGTTTGGGTGTATTGTGAACTGGGTTTATTAAACAAAAAACAATTTTCCCCCTTGGTAAATATTTGGATTAAAAGGGAAATGTCATGTTCTCCCACACGCTTCAAAATGAAAGTAGTTGCGTAGTGGGCTTCAGTTATTCTTGCAAGTGCCGGCTGAGAAGCGGTCATCAATAATTCAAGGCCCGGCCCTGCCTACGGAAGAGCCGCCCGGATCTCCCCGGCGCGGAGCGGGCTGCGGCCTCAGCAGCGGCTTTCCCCTCACTCGCTGCAGCGTCGGCCTTCGGGAGTAGATCGCGCTGTCCCTTAGAAATGCAGCTCACGGTCCAGAGCCGGAGGCACCAAGATCAAGCTCGAGGACTTCTCACTAGAACTTCCCAATGGCCCGTGGCCTGGCCTCGGCGATTCCCGAAGGCATCAGCACTTGGATCCCGTCCCAAGGCTTCCTGAGGCCCATGGTTCCCTAAAGGGGCCACAAGATTGCTTTCCCCCAGGAAGTGAGAACATGTCTATGTGAATGCAATTCTCTCTTCTCTGTCCAGTCTCTCTCTGTTGTTGCTTTTCCTTTTTCTTTGCTATCTCTCTCTCTGTTTCAGTGTCATCTGTATATCTCTGTCTCTTTCTCCAGCCTCCAGTTATTTGTAGTTCGTGTTTAACTGCACCCCCCCACACACACACCCTTTCCCTTTTAAGGCAAGCTCAAAGATCCAGTTTAGGTATGGGAACCAGCAGAGAGTTTATCATAATATGGTGTCGAAAGGACATCAGGTCCTGAGGACAAGGCAGATTCACAGTTTGTTGAAGAGATTCCCTCATCAAAGGGATGAATTTCAGGCTTTGTTGAGGGGAGAGTGAAGTGGGGACAGGAAGGCTCCCCCTGAGGCATGCCTGGGCACACAGGTGTCTACAAAGAATACGATTTCTTATTTTGATCATCTAGGAGAGGAATTGACCATGGGAATGCCTGAGAAGGACCGCTCTATTTTAGGCTGCTTTCCTTAATGGGTGTGGCAACTACTTAGCAGGTGTTTGATTTTATTGAGAGCGTTTGGATTCTGAGGAGCAGCTGTCTCGAAGAGGCTGAATGTGGAAGTTTCTGATTGCAGATTTTCCTGGGCTCGGTCTTTTTTGGGTAAATCCTCTTCCTCCTCCTCCCCCTTTAAAAATTTACCTTTTAATCAGTCTCCCACTAAACTCAGGAATCCCTATGTCATTGGATTTAGTGTGGAGGAAATAATTTGACTCAGTCTCCTTCAGTACAGACTCTGCTTCACAGATCAGGTAGGAACACAAATCGAATGGTATTTAGTTTAAACAAGTCCGAATACAAGGAAAACCATGAAGTAAAACCATTCTTTGCCTCTCACAAATGAATAGCAATCTCTCACCAACTAATGCATTAGTGAGGAAGAAGAACAAAGTCTCCCTTTATCCCTGCCCAGAGGAAACTCACATTGCAGGGTAAGGAGGGTCTGCCCGGAGGTGTGAATGGCACAGCTCTCTGGGTAGGTCCTTGATTCCTATATTGTCATTTGCTAAAGAGCCACCTCTACCCCTGTCCCTTCCTGAAGCTTAGCCTCCAGACTCCGCCTTCAGTGTTGTCACTCACCTCCAGTTGGCTTCCCTAACATGGCCACCTCAATTCTTACTTCCACATCTCTCCTATCTGTCCTCTCTCTCTGCTCACACAGCCACCACCTCAACTCAGGCCCTCCTCCCCTCTTACCTGGATTATTGCAGGAGCCTTCTCCTGGACACTCTCCCTGCCTGCCCCTCCAATTTATCTGTCCATTACACCAACGCTCTACTACTCTGGCTCTTCTAGGCATGACCACCTCAGGTAGGTTTTATTGCTCTGTTAAAGTCAAACCCAATGTTATTGTACTCTTAAAATAAGACTGCCTTGGCCATGTGCCTCACATCATGGATGAGCGAACAGAAATCTGTCATGCTTATTCACCTATAATCAACTCCCTGTTGTGCAAGTTCATTTAAATTTGTATAAATTTTTTAAAAGCATCAAAAAACTTGCTATGGGAAGAGGGACCAAAGCTGCTAGCCTCTGTTTGCATATCAGTAATAGTGGCAGCAGAACCTTTGTCCCTCTTACATACTTATTCCTGGAAATATGATACCCTAGCCTGCAAAACACATTCCTGGGCATACAAAAGAGAGACTAAGCTCCAGGTGCAGGTCCCATGGAGGAAAGAGTTTGGAATCAGAAAGCCTGGCCAGGAACACCAGCTCTGCCATGTCCTGCATGATACAAGCATCTCCCTATTCCATCATTTTCTATTTCAGGGCTCAGTTTCCTCCTCAGTAAATAAAGGTTTCAACTAAATGAACTTTAAAGGCTTTCTTCCACCTCTAGACCCCATGATTCCTCCCCTTTACCCTGCCTGAGGGGTTCCTGATTCTGGCACTTGTGTCAGGGGTCAGGGAGAAATAATCTAATTATTCTGTAGTGGAGAATAGTAACTGAAGTAGGTAATGAAGCCAGATGCTTATTCTCAGAGATGGGGATGGAAAGAGAAGAGTGATATGACTCTGAATGAGTCTCTACAGCCTTTGAAGACCTCCAAAGACTAGGATGACAGAGTGAACCTCACTTGCTCCAAACCCCACCCCTGACCCTGAAAACATAGTAACTCTTGCCCCAGGGCAAAATCCTCTACAGTAGGAAGGCTTGGGATCCTACAGGAAGGGCATGGTTAGGACCCTGCCTCAAAATGGGTAGAAAGAAGACTACAAAGACAAAGACTCTGGAGTCCTACTATCCTCAGAGGGAGGAACCAAACTCAGAGGGAGACAATGTGGACTCCACACCCACAGTTGAAAATTCAACAGGGAATGGGTCCCAAGCACAGAAGGCTCTCCTAGATGAGATCAAAAGGAACTTTGAAAACAAAATGAGAGAGATAGAAGACAAAATGAATAATTCTCTCAAAACAAAAATAGCAGAATTAGAAAAACATTATAATGAGGAAAACATCTCTCTAAAAAGAAAAGTGTATGATATGGAAAAGGAGCTTCAAAAATTAACCAAGGAAAATAATTTGCTAAAAACCAGAATTAACCAAATGGAAACAAATAAATCTATGAGGAACCAAGAATTAGCCAAGCAAAACAACAAGAATGAAAAATTAGAAAAAGAGGTAAAATACCTCAAAGGAAAAATAACTGACCTGGAAAACAAATCCAGGAGAGATAATCTGAGAATCATAGGCCTACCAGAAAATTATGATGAAAAAATGAGCCTGGACAACTCCAAGAGCTCATTAAGGAAAACTGCCCTGAGATACTAGAATCTGAGGGTAAAATAGAAATCGAGAGAATCCACCGGACACCTGCTGTAAGAGATCCCAAACTGAAAAGTCCTCGAAATGTTGTGGCCAAACTCCAAAACTACCAGATAAAAGAGAAAATACTTCAAGTAGCCAGAAAGAAACAATTCAAATATCGAGGGTCCACAGTGAGGATTGCACAGGATTTGGCAGCCTCTACCCTGAAAGATCGGAGGCAGTGGAATACAATTTTCCGGAAGGCAAAAGAGCTCGGGTTACAACCAAGGATCACATACCCAGCGAGACTGAGCATATTCTTCCAGGCAAAGAGATGTTCATTCAATGATATAACAGAGTTCCAGACCTTCTTGATAAAAAAGCCAGAACTCAATGGAAAATTCAACCTCCAATTACGAGATGCAACAGTGACTTAGAAAGGTAAACAAGGAGAACACACACACACCCTGCTATTTGATAAGAGCAAACTGGTTATAGACAAGTAGAGGGTATGACTATAAAATACACAAAATGATGATTTTTTAAAAATCTTGTTAAGGGCTACAAAGGGACTGCAATGGAAGAAAGGGAATGGTTGAAGTGGAAAAGGGTAAATTATGCCACTCATAGAGGCATAAAAACTGTATAGCAGAGGAAAAAAAGGGAGGGAGTTGGGAAGTATATGAGGTTTTCTCTCATTGGTTCTGGTACAAGGAGGGAATAACAACCAGTTAAGCATAGGACTCTATGAAGAAGAAATGCAAAAAGTATCATTTTAGAGGGAAAGAGAGGAGGGAGAGGAGCTTCACATGATATTTGTTCCTGTCACTCTTGATGCGAAGAAGAAATAGCATACTTCATTAAGTAGAACAATATCCTACAGGCAGTAGGAGGGGAAAAGGTTACGAAAGGGGGGTGGGAGTGGTTTGTAGGGAGGGAAGTAGTAAAGGGAAAGGGGAGGAAAAGGGAGGGGGGCTGAAAAGGGAACACTGAGTGAGGTGGTGGTCAAAAGGAAAACTATTAAGGGGGGAAGGGAAAAGGGAGGGAAAATATGAACATTAACAGGGGCAGGAATAGGATGGGGGGAAAGAAACAGATAACAATCATAATTGTAAATGTGAATGGAATAAACTCTCCCATAAAATGGAGACAGATAGCAGAATGGATTAGAAATCATAATCCTACAATATGCTGTTTACAAGAAACACATCTGAAACAGGGATATACACACAAGGTAAAGGTAAAAGGTTGGAATAAAATATATCATGCCTCAGCTAAAGTAAAAAAAAGCAGGGGTATCAATCCTTATCTCAGATAAAGCAAAAGCAAAAATTGACCTAATTAAAAGAGATAAGGAAGGAAACTATATCCTGTTAAAAGGCACCATCAAGAATGAAGCAATATCACTACTTAACATATATGCACCAAGTGGTGTAGCATCAAAATTCCTAAAGGAGAAGGTAAAGGAATTAGAGGAAGAAATAGATAGCAAAACTATACTAATGGGAGACCTTAATCTCCCCCTCTCTGAACTTGATAAATCCAACCTCAAAATAAACAAGAAAGAAGTTAAGGAGGTGAACAGGATTTTAGAGAGGATAGGTATGGTAGATCTCTGGATAAAACTGAATATAAAAAGGAATATAAATAATATAAAAAGGAATATAAAAAATATAAAAAGGAATATACTTTCTTCTCAGCGGTTCATGGCACATACTCAAAAATTGACCATGTTCTAGGGCATAAAAACCTCACAATTCTATGCAGTAAGGCAGAAATATTAAATGCATCCTTCTCAGATCATGATGCAATAAAAATTATATGCAATAAAGGGCCAGGGAAAGACAGACTAAAAACTAATTGGAAATTAAACAATTTAATCCTAAATAATGAGTGGGTCAAACAAGAAATTATAGAAACAATCAGTAATTTCATTCAGGAGAATGATAATAATGAGACAACATACCAAAATCTGTGGGATGCATTAAAGGCAGTTCTTAGGGGAAGTTTTATATCTCTGAGTGCATACATGATTAAATTAGAGGAAAGGGAGCTCAACGAATTGGGCATGCAATTAAAAAACCTAGAAAAAGAACAAATTCAAAATCCCCAATTAAATACTAAATTAGAAATATTGAAGACAAAAGGAGAGATTAATAAAATTGAAATTAAGAAAACTATTGAATTAATAAATAAAACCAAGAGCTGGTTTTATGAAAAAACCAACAAAATTGATAGACCCTTAGTCAATGTGATAAAAAAAAAGAAAGAAGAAAACCAAATTATGAGTATCAAAAATGAAAAGGGTGAATCTACCTCCAATGAAGAGGAAATCAAAACAATAATTAGGAATTATTTTTCCCAATTGTATGCACATAAATTTGACAATCTTAGGGAAATGGATGAATATTTACAAACATACAAGTTGCTCAGATTAACTGAAGAGGAAGTAAATTACTTAAATAATCCCATCTCAGAAAAAGAAATTGAACAAGCCATCAGTCAGCTCCCTAGGAAAAAATCTCCAGGGCCAGATGGATTCACTAGTGAATTCTATCAAACATTTAAAGAACAAATGATTCCAATACTCTACAAACTATTTGGGAAAATTAGTGAAGAAGGAGTCCTATCAAATTCTTTTTATGACACAAATATGGTACTAATACCTAAGTCAGGAAGAGATAAAACAGAGAAAGAAAATTATAGACCAATCTCCCTCATGAATATAGATGCAAAAATTCTAAATAAAATACTAGCCAAAAGACTACAGCAACTTATCTCAAGAATAATACACTTTGATCAGGTAGGATTTATTCCAGGAATGCAAGGATGGTTTAATATTAGGAAAACCATCAGTATAATTGAGCATATCAACAAGAAAACTAGCAGAAACCCCATGATCATCTCAATAGATGCAGAAAAGGCTTTTGACAAAATACAACATCCATTCCTATTAAAAACACTAGAAAGTATGGGAATAAATGGAGCCTTCCTCAAAATAATAGGTAGCATCTATTTAAAGCCATCAGCAAGTAGTATATGTAATTGAGAGAAGCTAGAAGCATTTCCCATAAGATCAGAGGTGAAACAAGGGTGTCCACTATCACCCCTCTTATTCAATCTGGTACTAGAAATGTTAGCAGTAGCAATTAGAGAAGAAAAAAAAATCAAAGGAATCAAGTTAGGCAAAGAAGAGACCAAGCTATCACTCTCTGCAGACGATATGATGATATACTTAGAGAATCCTAGAGAATCAAGTAAAAAACTGCTTGAGACAATAAATAAATTTGGCAAAGTTGCAGGATATAAAATAAGCCCACATAAATCCTTGGCATTCCTATATATTTCCAATGAAATTCAACAGCAAGAAATAGAAAGAGAAATTCCATTTAAAGTTACTGTAGACATTATAAAATATTTGGGAATCTACCTGCCAAAACAAACCCAGGACTTGTATGTTCATAACTACAAAACACTTTTCACACAAATAAAGTCAGATCTAACTAATTGGAAAAATATCAATTGCTCGTGACTGGGTCGAGCTAATATAATAAAAATGACAATTTTACCTAAATTAAATTACATATTTAGTGCCATACCAATTAATTTACCAAAAAACTACTTTATAGAGCTAGAAAAAAATAGTAACAAAATTCATTTGGAAGAATAAATGGTCCCGAATATCAAGGGAATTAATGCAAAGAAATGCTAAGGAAGGTGGACTAGCTTTACCAGATTTCAATCTGTACTATAAAGCAGCAGTCATCAAAACTACTTGGTACTGGCTGAGGAATAGAGGAGTGGATCAATGGAATAGATTTGGCACATGAGATTCAGAAGTCAATGACTATAGTAATGTATTGTTTGATAAACCTCCAGACCCTGTTTTTTGGGATAAGAACTCACTATTTGACAAAAACTGCTGGGAAAACTGGAATATAGTATGGCAGGAACTGGGCATAGACCATTATCTAACACCATATACCAAAATCAAGTCTAAATGGGTTCATGATCTAGGTATAAAGGTTGATACTGTAAGCAGTCTCCTAAAACAAGGAATAGTTTACCTATCAGACTTGTGGAGAGGGAAAGACTTTATGACTAAACAAGAATTAGAGAACATTATAAAATGTAAAATGGATAATTTCGACTACATGAAATTGAAAAATTTCTGTACAAACAAAGCCAATGTAACCAAGATTAAGAGGGAGGTGGGAAATTGGGAAAGAATCTTTACAACCTATGTCTCTGACAAAGGACTCATTTCTAAAATATACAGAGAATTGAGTCAAATTTATAAGAATACAAGTCATTCCCCAATTGATAAATGGTCAAAGGATATGAACAGGCAGTTTTCAGAGAAAGAAATTAAAGCTATCTATAAGCACATGAAGAAATGCTCTAATTCACTATTGATTAGAGAAATGCAAATCAAAACAACTCTGAGGTACCACATCTCACCAGTCAGATTGGCTAAGATGACAAAACAGGAAAATGACAAATGCTGGAGAGGATGTGGGCAAATTGGAACACTAATGCATTGTTGGTGGAGTTGTGAACTGATCCAGCCTTTCTGGAGAGCAATCGGGAATTATGCCCAAAGGGCTATAAATACTTTCATACCCTTTGATCCAGCAATACCACTCCTAGGGTTATATCCCAAAGAGATCATAGAAATGGGAGAAAGACCCATATGTACAAAAATGTTTATATCAGCTCTTTTTGTGGTGGCAAAGCATTGGAAATTAAGGGGGTGCCCATCAATTGGGGAATGGCTGAACAAGTTGTGGTATATGCATGTTATGGAATACTATTGTGCTATAAGAAACGAGGAGCAGGCAGTCTTCATATTTACCTGGAGAGGCTTAAAAGAACTGATGCTGAGTGAGAAGAGTAGAACCAGGAGAAATTTGTACACAATTACAGACACAACGGTATGTGTGATGACCAACTTTGATAGACTGGACTCTTCTCAACAATGCAGGGATATAAGTCAATCCCAAAAGACGCATGATGGAGAGATAAACGTGCATCCAGAGAAAGAACTAGAAAGAACTAAGTTTATATCCAGGTGGAAGCAAAATACCTGATCTTTTTTGTTCTCTTATTTGGTTTTATGTCCTTTTTACCATTTTTCATTCCAGCTGGTACAATCCATCCTTATAACCTGACTAATGTATAATGTGAAAGTATTTACAGATCCTATACTTGACTATAAGCCGCCATGGGGGGGGAGGGGAAGGAGGGGGACAAAATGTGAAATCCAAGGAATTGTGGAATTGAATCCTGTAAACTAAAAAGAAACAAACAAATTAATAAAAAAAAAAAAAGTACAGTGGATGATTCTTTATAAAGATTTAGAGCTCTCTCAAGCACCAAGCTGATCCCTGGGTTGCCAAAGTTGGTATAATTCAGTATGTCACGATCCATACTTGGCCCCATGTTTCCCAGTGGAAAGACCTCTGGTTCAGAGATGGTGCACTTTATTCTTTTCTAATATTGTAAGGCCCCTTGCTTCCTGGAGACTAGCCTTTTTCACTTCTCAGATAAGCTTCTGCTTGTCCCAGCAGGTCCCATATCCACCAAAATATTCGTACCAACACTTCTGTGGCCACCAAGGATTGAAAAGAAAGATTCCATTGATTAAAGAATGGTTAAACAAATTGTGGTACATGAATGTAATAGAACATTACTACACCACAAAAATCATGAATTTTATGAATTAGAGAAGCATAGGAAGATAGATATGAACTGATGCAGAGAGAAGTAAGAATCAAGAAAATAGTGTACCCAGTACCTCCAATGATGTAAACAGAAAGAACAACAATAACAGCAAAAATTAGACTGAACATGATGGATCTTAGACGCAGGTAAGAGGTAAGAAAATGGAGCTCCCTCCCTTCTTTGCAAAGATGGAGGACTATGGGTCTAGAACATTGCATATACTGTCAGATTTGATCCACATGTGGTTTGGTTTTGTTCTTTTGCTTTTTTATTTTCTTTTTTCTTCTTGGTTACAAAGGACAACTCTCTGGGTAGTGTAGGAAAGAGATACTGGAAATAAAGATGATGTAAAGATAAAAGATATAAAAAGATGCTTCTCTAGGGGCACTGAGGTATGATGGAAAGAGAATGAGCCCTTTTCCTACCATTGTCCTCACCCTCTGGCTATAGTTGGAGTTTGATGAGGACTTTGTATTCATACAGGCAGGGTGGATACACTATACAGTATAAAGTAGATGCTGGAGGCCTTTCTCTGGATCTTTTAATATTTTAAGATGGGTTGGTCATCATTTGTTCCTTGCTCTCCCTAGTTCACTTCCTTTTCTGGTCAATATGTCCTTGATAGTCTCTTCTATGACATCTTACACAGAAGTCATCATAAATATATCCCATAGCACATGACCCTAGCCTTTCTTCAAGGACTCTTGGTTCATGAGGACTGGATCTAATCTTGGGGTGTCTGATCTCCAAGGGGCCATTAGTTCTAGTTGCTGCATCTACCTGGATTCTCCAGGAAAATCTATAAAATAAAGGTTAGGTATAACTCATGTCTAGGTTTCTCCTAATTTGGTAACAGCATGCCCAATTCTAATAGACGTTGAGTATACAATGTGGGTACTGGGCATGGAACTGCCTTTTTATTTTTACCCACAGCAAATGCATAAAATCCAAAGGACTCACAGGATCCTTTGAATAATTCCAGAAAGGAAAAAAAAATACTCAAAGGTGAAGTAACTTTGGGGTTGCTTAGCAAATATTTCCCATTCACCTTCTACCAGCATTGTCTAAACAATTCACAGCGATATCACAGAGGGTTGGCAAGATCCAGATGCCCCAGTGAAATAGTTCCCATCCCCTAACTGCATGGACAACATCAGTGTTCCTCTTCTTTCTCCAGAGAACACGCTGCTAAGGAAATCTCTTTCTAGGAGTACTGTTGCCCAAAAAATTAAACTCAAGAATGTTTGATCCTTTGGAAATGCTAGTGCTGGCATAGAAAATTCATTTTCAAAAAGTCTAGTCTCTGACCTGTGCTCAGAAAAGGCAATAAAAAGACAGAAGGAATTGGAGGTTGGGAGCTTCTCATTCAGACTCCCCATCCACTTCTCCAGCCTGTCATCCTTTTCTACATGCATTTCCTGGAAGCCCAAGGTAGAAACAGTATGAGAAAAGAAAGATGCTAGGGAGGGGAGGGGAAGGGCAGGGCAGAATGACTCTGAACAAACTTTGGAACTACAGAACCCACAAAATGACACAGAAAAGCTAACCTCCCGCTGAGGACAGCCCAGCAGGCTGGCAGGAAGGGGCCAGCACAGTGCTCTGGGAGCGGAGCCCAGCCCTGGAAAGCAGGACTTCTTAGCCCCAGGGCAGCCTGACCAGCCGCTGGCTGGAGGGACTTCAGATCACCAGCAGCTGTGGCGGTTTCCAGAATTATCAACCCATAGATGATAAGGACAAAGTGAGAGGTCAGTGCAGTGTGGACTTTGGGATCTGGTAGATTGGGAGTGCAGTCGGCCTTTTTCCCCTGGAGGGAGAAGCTGCTGAGGTGCAGTAGCCATGCAGCCACAGCCACGTGGCAGCTTCAGCTCCTGGCCTGCAGATTGTAGGAGAACCAAGTGACCAGTCTGAGGGGTATTCACTCTTGCTTTAACCTGCTTGCATATGGATTGTGGTCTAGGGTGGAGGTCCTGGGGTGTGTGACCAGCTTGCAGAGCATATGGAGGCTTCAGAGAGGGCACCCAACTAATGCCCTTGGCAGCTAAGAAAACCCGTGATTGGGACAAAGCTCCCCTGTGTGGTAGCAGAGTCCTACTGTGGCAAAAAGCCCAAAAGTCAAGTAATTGTGTGGAAACATGAGCAAAGAGGGAAGTAAAGTAAACAGAGCAACCCAACTTTACACTTATATTTTGGGGACAAAAAGGATCAAAGCATGGAACAGGAGGAAGACAATGAAGTCAGAACTCCTGCACCAAAAGCTTCCAAGAAAAATACGAGCTGGTTACAGGCCATAGAGGACCTTAAAAAGGATTTTGAAAATCACATAAGAGAAGTGGAGGAAAAATTGGGAAGAGAAATGAGAATGAAGCAAGAAAATTATGAAATGAGAGTCAACAAC
This sequence comes from Petaurus breviceps papuanus, assembly GCF_028583685.1. Lineage (NCBI taxonomy): Eukaryota > Metazoa > Chordata > Mammalia > Diprotodontia > Petauridae > Petaurus > Petaurus breviceps. The sequence continues at coordinate 11,025,580 of NW_027185896.1, read as the reverse complement.
CTGACTGAAGAAAATAACACCTTAAAAAATAGACTAACTCAAATGGCAAAAGAGGCTCAAAAAGGCAATGAGGAGAATGCCTTAAAAAGCTGACTTTGCCAGATGAAAAAAGAATCTCAAAAGTTCACTGAAGAGAATCATTCCTTCAGAATTAGATTGGAGCAAATGGAAACTAGTGACTTTATGAGAAATCAAGATATTATTAAACAGATCCAAACCATTGAAAAAATAGAAGGCAATGTGAAATATCTCATTGGGAAAACTACTGACCTGGAAAATAGATCCAGGAGAGATAATTTTAAAATTATTGGACCACCTGAAAGTCATTATCAAAAAAAGAACCTAGAAATCATCCTTCAAGAAATTCTCAAGAAAAATTGCCCTGATGTTTTAGAACCAGAGGACAAAATAGAGGTTGAAAGAATCCACTGGTCACCTCCTGAAAAAGATCCCAAAAAGAAAACTCCTAGGAATATATTATAGCCAGGTTCTGGAATTCCCAGATCAAGGAGAAAATATTACAAGCATCCAGGAAGAAACAATTTGAATATTGTGGAAACACAATCAGGATAACACAGGATCTGGCAGCTTCTACACTGAGGGATCAAAGGGCTTGGAATATGATATTCTGGAGGGCAAAGGAGCTGGAATTAAAACCAAGAATCACCTACCCAGCAAAACTGAGTATCATGTTTCAGGGGAAAATATGGTCATTCAGTGGAATAGAGGACTTTCAAGCATTCTTAATGAAAAAACCAGAGTTGAGTAAAAAATTTGACATTCAGATACAAGAAGCAAGAGAAGTATGAGAAGGTAAACAGGGAAAAGAAATCATAAGGAACTTACCAAAGTTGAACTATTTACATCCCTACATGGAAAAACGATAAATGTAACTTATGAAGCTTTTCTCAGTAAGAGAATAGTTGAAGGGAATAGAAATGTGTGTATATATATATATATATATACACACACACATACATACATATGTCTATATAGGAGGGTATATGAGCATATGAATACATAGGTGAATGTGTGTATATAT